>NW_006775554.1:2317050-2336574 GCF_000442215.2 Lipotes vexillifer
AAGAGCGTTCCAGGCAAGGGCGGGTGGGATGGACGGAATGGCAAAGACCCTGAGGCAGAATGAGTGCTCAGGGATAGAAATAAGAGCAGGGCGAGATGGGGCTGGGGCCACAGCAGAGCACATCAACAGGCCCTGATTCTTTGAGCAGGAAAAGGAACTGATCTGATTTATGTTCAAAGATCTCTCTGACTTCCATGTAAGGGGAGTGGATTCCAAGGAAGCAAGAGTGTCATCGGGAAGGCAAGATGGGAGATTCTTCCAGTGATGGTGGCTTGAATGAAAGCAATAAAAGTAAAGGTGAGGGGAAATGCATAGATTGCAGCTCTGCTTTAGAAGTAGAACAGAATGGGATTAGAGGTCAATAGATTCCGGGAGTTGAGCAAGAGATACTATAATGTCTTTGATGGCATGTTTGCGAGCCCCGGCATCCTTGGTGCTTAGACATGGTGGCCAGCACGTAGGAGGTGCTCACGGACCACTGCATGAGTGAATGAATGAATGAATGCAAGACCTAAGGATGACTCGGGTTTCTGGACTGAGCAGCAGGGTAAATGAAGTTGCCATTTAGTGAGAAGGGAAAGCAGCTCTTGAAGACTGTGGTCTCTGAGTTGGATGTATTACGTTTGAGATGCCGACTGGGCATCCGTGAGAGATTCCACGCCGGCATTTGGATGGACAGGTCTGGGGCTCAGAAGGTGTTCTCATGACATCTATTCTCTCTAGGAATCAAGAGACAAGGTCGTCACTGAAGGGGGGAGGCGGGTGGAGGAGAAACCTCACCTGGCTCCCTGGTACTCACACCTGCTCACCTCCTGAGCCAGATCCTACCGTGCCCATTGTTTCCTTCCTAGTGACTGGAGAGGTGGCTCTTTCTAACAGGCTGGGGAGAGTCCCAGCCTCTGCTTCAGCTCAGAGACCCCTGGAATCTGTCCTCTGGCCCTTTTTTTCTAGAGACCCATTCCTAATGAACCACATAGCATCAGCTGGTTGAGCAGGCCAGAGATGGTCCTCCTGTAGCCCTCACTTCTGCAGTTTTAGGCTCTGACGGCTCCGCTCAGCCTGACAGAACTGACCCCCTCCCTCTGATTGGGCTCCGTCTACCACCAGCCTCTCTGGGCATCCTGGACTTGAGCCAAAGGCCAGGCTTGTGGCTGAGGAAGGAGGCAGTTACCTCCACAAAGGAGTGGAAGGAAAGGGTGTGTCTGCCGGCCCAGGAGGTGTGGCCTGTGCAGGCCCTTGTTGTCACCTCTGGAATTTTCCCTGCTAAGGGCGCACGTGCCGAGCAGTGGTTAGGAACTTGCAGGTCAAGCCCCGGTTGGAAGCCCCAGTTCAGTCATTTACCAGTGGCGTGACCTTGGGGACCCAGCTTGGGCTTTGTTTTCCCCACCTGTTCAGTGGGGTTAACCAGAGACCTGACCTCTTAGGGGTGCGGTGTGCTTAAAGTGAGATTCACACACGTAGGGGCCAGGGTCTGCATGACCACAAAGTCCATGCTCTTTTTCTTTTTTCCTTTAATGGTTTTACAAGAAGGATGGAGTCAGACCAAGTATTCTGGACCTGATCACGTTCTATAACGAACTCGATTAATGCTTTTAGCAAAACTGTGACATAGGTCTGATTAATATCCCCATTTTATAGATGGGAAAACTGAGCCTCAGAGAGCTTATTTGCCCAAGATCACGGAGCTAGTAAGTGGCAGAGCTGGGATTTGAACCGGGCAATGCAGTTCTAACATCTTTACACTTGATCGCAGTGCATCTATTTCCCAGGGAGTTTTTGCCTGTAATTAAACTTTGTAATTAGATGGTCATTGTCATCTTTAGCCAGTGCAGAGTCCTTCCCTTGTTTCTCTCTCTGTCTCTTTCATTTTCCGTCCCTGCTAACACGTTTGCTGCTCTTCAGCAAATAGGCCTGTATCCTGGCAAAATAGTTGGTACTATTTTCTGTCTCAGAATGTATTTAATATACACATATGGTTTTATGCTGTAAATCTTTTTCCGCTTGTTCCTTTTTCTTCCATCATGAAATGTTTCAGATGCACACATGTTGTAGGGGATACTGTAGCCCCCCCAGTGCACACACACGCAGGAGACGGCCTCAGCAACCGAACGCAGGGAATACAGTCAGACCCCTCACCTTGCTGTGGATGTGCTTCCCCATCCCTGCCTCTCACTGGGGAAAAGTTCCACATCTGCTCTGGCAAATTATGTAAGCGGCTGAAAGGAAAGGGGTGAGCAGCCGTCTCTGCTTGTTGAGTTTCCTCTGTTCTTTAGCCAATTGGCCACTGCAAGGGTAAGGTGTTCTTGCAAACAGGGCCGTTGTTACAACGCCCGCTTTACCTAGACTCCTGTCAATCCTGGCCTCCCACAGGGGAGGGTCCCTCCCAGGAGGTGAAGCCCTCTCGGGGCAGTGCAACTGGTGGCTCTGGGCACACAAGGAGCTGCAAGGGGCTGAGTGAGATCTCTCGAGGATGGGGGGGCCACATCCACAGTAATCACCACTTTGTCCTCCATGCCTAGCACAGAGCCTGGCACACAGCTGGTGCCTAATAAATGTTTGTGGCAAAGAAACAAGTAGAGGGAGGGAAGGACTGAAGGAGGGGAGGAGAGAAAGAAGGAGAGAAAGGCAGCAGGAAGGGAGGAAAAAGAGACACACCAGCTAGTACTGGATAACAATGAGCTTCGGTTCAGGACCTGGGTTCAAATCCTACCTCTGGCACTTAGTGTGACCCAGAGGCCAGTGGCACAGCCAGGACCTGAACCCAGTTCACTGTCACTTCTTGGTGGCTCCATTTCCCACCTGTAAAATGGAGGTGTAATGTGTTTGTCTCACTGGGCTGACAAGGATGAGATAAGAGGACCAATGTAAAGCGAGCTCCAGGCCTGGCACTTCAATAAATAGTGCTCACTAAGCTTTAGAGATGATCCCTGTTACGGTGACAGCGTGACTTTACTGAACGAGGGCACGTGGAGGGCTCCGCCTGGGAGCACGTGGCCGAGGCAGCAGCACTTGGGTTCCACAGCTTCTCTGGTCCGTTGTCCGAACTCCTATTCCCACCCTGAAGACACAGCCAGTCCCTCCTGGCCACCGGCAGGTCCCCCCACCCCTCCCTGGGACTCAGGAAGAGCCCGGAGTTGGTGCCAGCCTGCCCGGAGCTGGTGATGAATGACTTGTTTATCTGTTCCCGCCCCTCTCGGTGCCTGGCAGGCAGAGGCCTGGAAGGGGCGGCTGGGAGCTGGGCTGGACACGGGGGAGGGAGTGTCACCAGTCTTTCTGCGGCCCTTCCTCCTTCCTTCCTCCCCTTCAGACCTGTGGGGTTCTAGAACAAGCTGCCCCACTCCCCAATTCAGCATCAATCTCCACCTTAAAATGCTTCCTCTGCTTCTAGCCCTCATCTTTCCCAAGTCCCCTGTTCTGGAAGCAGCAAAGAAGTACTTCAAAGCAGTTGAACTGTTTGAAAATGCAGGTTCTGAACCCTCCTACGCTGTTGGTGGGAATGTAAACTGGTGCAGCCACTATGGAGAACAGTATGCACGTTCCCCCAAAAACTAAAAATGGAGTCACCATGTGATCCAGCAATCCCACTCCTGGGCATATATTCAGAGAAAACTCTAATTCGAAAAGATACAATGCACCTCAGTGTTCATAGCAGCACTATTTACAATAGCTAAGACATGGAAGCAACCTAATTGTCCATCAACAGAGGAATGGATAAGGAAGTGGTATATATACACAATGGAATATTACTCAGCTATAAAAAAGAATGAAAGAATGCCTCTTGCAGCAACATGGATGGACCTAGAGATTACCATACTAAGTCAAGTAAGTTGGAGAAAGACAAATATCATATGACATCACTTATATGTGGTTATCTAAAAAACGTGATACAAATGAACTTATATACGAAACAGAAATAGACTCACAGACATAGAAAACAAACATATGGTTACCAAAGGGGAAAGGGAAGAGATAAATTAAGAGTTTGGGATTAACAGATACACACTACTATATATAAAATAGATAAACAACAAGGACCTGTTGTATAGCACAGGGAACTATATTCAATATCTTGTAATGACCTCTAATGGAAAAGAATCTGAAAAAGGATATATATATATATATATATATACTCATATGAATCACTTTGCTGTATACCAGAAACTAACACAATATTGTAAATCAACTATACTTTAATAATTTTTTTTTTTTTTTTTGCGGTACGGGAGCACAGGCTCCGGAGGCACAGGCTCAGCGGCCATGGCTCACGGGCCGAGCCGCTCCGCGGCATGTGGGATCCTCCCGGACCGGGGCACGACATCGGCAGGCAGACTCTCAACCACTGCTCCACCAGGGAAGCCCTTTAATAATTTTTAAAAAATCATGGCAAAAAAAAAGAAAGAAAATGCAGGCTCTGAAATCAGACAGATCTGGATTTGAGTCCTGCCTTGGGCACCCAGTCATGTGACACCACTTCCTTGACTGTGGAGTAGCGATAAGAACGCTACCTACCTAACAGGCGCTTCAACCCTGAGTCAGCCTTAAGGACCATCTACCCTGTGTCCTCCCCGAGCCTCCAGACTCAGTCTCCTGGTTAGACCCTCATTTATGAACCTCTACTTCCACCCTAGGGAGGGTCTCCAGCACCAGTCTTCCCTTTCCACTTTCTCCCTGCAAGTTCTCTTGTTCATTTAGGTTATTGCCATCCCATTGGACAGACAACAATGATCATAAAACCTAGGCCTGACTGAGGCAGGGAGGGCTGAGGGATGATCTGAGGTAGAATTGGGGCTTCCACTACGCACTCCTGCATTCAAGCGGGGTAAGTGAGTTGGGTTTGCCTGATACTGGCAAGTCTATATTCCCTCCTTCTCTTGTCCTTTCATCTTTGGATGAGAGCTATGGATCAGTGATTGCTTGAGTCTTCTCACAGGTCTGAGAAGCTGTGAGCATCCTCTGTACTTGGCGTGGGAAGGGACGTTAAAAGTTATTGAGCGCCCCCCTGAGGCATCTTCTCTAAGTGACTGTCCAATCTTCTAGGGCTCAAAGGCAGTGGTTCTCAACCCAGGGGACACTTGTGGCTCTCACAACTGTGGGAAGGATGCTACCGGCATCTAGTGGGTAGCTACCAGGGATGCTGCTAAACATCCTACAGTGCACAAGACAGCTCTCTATAATAAAGAATTATGTGACCCAAAATGCCAATAGTATTGCAGATGAAAAACTCTGCTTTAAGAACAAGGAACATCCCGCCCAGGTGACCAGGCCATTCTGTCTTTGGGCAGCTCTGATTAGAAGCAGGAAACTATCCCCAGTTCTCCCCCTCTCTCTCGCTTACCCTGTTAATTAATCTCCAGGTGCTACCGATTCTAACCCGAATTATTTCTCTAATGCACTTTCTCTCACCCTCCATATATTTCATCTCAAGTCTGGGTTATTTCAAAATACCCTTCCCACCCACCTTTTTTGCTTCCAGTCAAGCCTCTCCTGCCCTGCACCACTTCCATCACCTTGTTCAAAATTCTTCAGTAGCATTTCTTAACCTAGAGCAGTGGGGTGCCACAGAGGCATTGCTGCCTACCGGGAGAGGTTTTGAAAATTTATCGGATAGTTTTGGTTGTCACAATGACTTGGGGTACCATGGCTGGGTGGAGACCAGAGGTGCTAGACACCTTGAAATTCACAGAACTTCCCCAAGCAACCAGGACTTTCAGACGTCCCACCTGACCTTCACGCAGGCGAAAAACATGCTTACAATTATCCGAGAGTAGACCGGTTTGCACAAAACACAAAGTGTTGGCTGTTGTTTTTTTTTTACATTAAAAAAATAGCGCAGGGAACTATATTCAATATCTTATACTAACCTATAATGGAAAGAATCTGAAAAAGAATAGTTATCACTTTGCTGTACACCTGAAACTAGCACAACATTGTAAATTAATTTTACTTCATTTAAAAAATGGTTTAAAAAAATGTACCTGCTTTTTATTTTCACCAAGCTGTCTCTGATATTTCTCAGAGGGCTTTACCTTAAGTTAAAAGCATGGTATATCGTGGGAGTTGTTTTGGCTTCTTCATAACATTTAAAATCACAAAGCATTTTTCACAAATTTAAACATTCTGGTGCTCCTCTGTAAATCCATGCTTCATTCTGTGCTTCTGGAATAGAATGGATTCCTATTATTCCTCTTAAATTAAAATTTTATTCAGTATAATAGGTAAAATGATCTGACTGTCCCTTTGAGTCTTGCAGTGGAGTCAGATGGAGCAGGTACATTTTGGATTATCCATCATTTTAATCATAAATTGCTTCTATTTCTCGTTTATAATAGAGTTAGAGCACTGTATTGATTTTTTTAAAAATTATGTGTGTAGGTAGGTAACACTAACTATGAATTTCATTTCCGTTTTCAGTAAAAGGAATATTACAAAATATTTGTTATAAAAACAGAGGATGGGGTTTCCCTGGTGGCGCAGTGGTTAAGAATCTGCCTGCCAATGCAGGGGACACGGGTTTGAGCCCTGGTCCGGGAAGATCCCACAAGAGACAGAACAACTAAGCCTGTGAGCCACGATTACTGAGCCTGCGCTCTAGAGCCCGTGAGCCACAACTACTGAGCCTGTGTGCTACAGCTACTGACGCCCACTCACCTAGAGCCTGTGCTCCGCAACAACAGAAGCCACCGCAATGAGAAGCCCACGCACCGCAACGAAGAATAGCCCCCGCTCGCCACAACTAGAGGAAGCCCGCGTGCAGCAACGAAGACCCAACGCAGTCAAAAATAAATTAATTAAATAAATTTTAAAATGCTCAATTAAAAATTAAAATTAAAAACATAAAAACGGGATGATATCTGAAGATGATGACAACTGATGTTATCTTTGAAAATTACTGACCTTACAGAATCCTTTGAATGACATCAAAGGGCTGGTATAATGTCTTCATAGCATTATACGAGCCTCACTGCCCATCTCCCTCCTTCCAATATTACTTAATACTCAGGCAAGAATCTGATGGTTCCTTAAGCATGACATGTTTTTTCACACCTCAATGTCTGTAGATACTGTTGTCTTGGCCTGGAATGTTCTCCCATACCCACTTATGCTGTGTAGGACCACTCACTCATTCTTCAAAGCCCAGCTCATATGCTACCATCTGGATTTCTCCATGTAAAATTAGGTGGTCCTTACCTCATTGCACATTGTAGAAAATTAGTAATATTAATAATAGCAGCTACAATTTACTGAACACAGCTGTGCATGGCACTGTTCTTAACACTTCACAGGTACGAGCTCACAGCAATCTATGAAATGTAAACTCTTATTGCCCCATTTTGCAGATGGGAATGCTAAGGTTTTGAGAAGTTAGGGAATTTGTCCAAGTTCTCAGGATCGGTAAGTGGTGGAGCCAGCTTGATGACTCCTAAGCTTGAATCCTTCATACCTCTACCTCTATGTACCTCCACTGTATGAAACATCACGTTGTGTTATTATCTGAGTGGGTTTACCCCATTATTGGGGTGCACATCATAGAGGGCAGGACTGAGCTTTTCATTCCTGAACCCCTAGAGGCTGACACCTCCAGAGTGGAGCCATCTTAACACAGGAGTAAGCCAAAGCCCAAATCGCTTATAGTAAAAAAATTACCCTTGAGAATTGTATTAGTTTCCAATTGCTGCTGTAACAAATTACCACAAACTTAGTGGCTTCAAACAACACAAGTTCATTATCTTAACAGTTCTGGAAGTCAGAAGTTCTCAACGGGTCTTTACTGCACTAAAGTCAAGGTGAGAGTAGGACTCACTTCCTTCTGGATGCTCTAGGGGAGAATCCATTAATTTGCTTTTCCTAGCTTCTAGGAGTCACCTGCATTCCTTGGCTCATGGCCCCATTACCCCATTATCAAATCCAGCAACATCAGGCCACACCCTTCTCACACTCTCATCTCTGTCTCTCATCTAATCTCCTCTTCCACTTTTAGGGACCCTAGTGATTGCATTAGTCCTACTCAGATAAGCTCCCTATTTAAAGGGAAGCTGACTAGCAACCTTAATTACATCTGCAAACGTAAGTGTCCTTTGTCCTATAGCGTAACACATTCACAGGCTCTGGGGATTAGGATGTAAACATCTTTGAGGGGGACATGATTCTACCCACCACAGGAATCCCTTAAATTGCCCAAGGAAGTGCAATACACTGAGAGATACCTTAAGATACTGGTTCAAAACATGGATTCTGGAACAAGATTATTAGCCTTCAAATCCCAGCTCTACCACTTGAACTGTGTTACCTTAGGCAAGTTAGTTAACTTCTCTGTGCCTCAATTTTGCCAGCTGTAAGATGGTATGATAGCAACAGTGTCCACTTCGCAGGTTTATAAACACTTAGGATGATGCCTGGCATGTAGTAAGTACTATATAAGTGTTTATTAAATATATGCATTTTTATGGGCGTATCCAGCAGTGAAACAAGATTGTATTGACTGGCTGAGCCTCTGACAAAATTGCTGGCTTGACTTTCACCCAGCAGTGAGGTACCTTGGGGAACAGAGACTGGCGCAGGTGTCTTGTTTTTCTCTCACTCCCGGGTATGTGGAAGAGGGTGGTGAAACATCTGTACTACTTAAATTGTGTATTCTTTGTATTTTGCCAAGTGAGTGGTTGGATTGGTAAACATTAACTGTAGATTTGACGTGACTTCCTTGTAAATGTTTGCTGAGTGAGTGAGTGGGTGGATGCATCTGCCTTCCCAAGTTTGTCTCCTCCACGTGTGTCCTCTTGCTTGGATGTCCCAAGGAGGCAGCCACGGCGAGGGTGAGAAGAGTGGCACCAGGTCCTGGCATCTGACACACATTTGCGCTTCCACAGGGGTGAGAGAGTTCATTCAGGACCATGGAGAGCGGCCCCAGCAGCCCTCAGCCCACGCGGTCAGATCCCCTGGAGGCATTTCCCCAGAGGACTCTGGAACCAGGTGACATCGCAGTGCTGGTTCTGTACTTCCTCTTTGTCCTGGCCGTTGGACTATGGGTAAGCCAGGTCAGGGGGAGGGAAAGTGGCTGGGGTGGGGTGAGAGACTAGCTCAAGGTCATACAGTAATCAGAACTTTTATTATTTTTATTTCTGGCCGTGCCACACGGCATGCGGGTTCTTAGTTCCCCGACCAGGGATCGAACCCGTGCCTCCTACAGTGGAAGCGCAGAGTCCTAGCCACTGGACCGCCAGGGAATTTCCTAATCAGAACTTTAATATTTAAAGAATGCGTTGAGTATCAACTGTGTGTCAAGTACCTTGTTAGGCACTTTCATTCATGTTATCTCATGTAATTTGCACAGGTCGCTATGAAGAAGGTACTATTGCTATACCCCATTTTATAGATAAGAAAACCGAGGCTCAAAGAATTTAAGTTCCTTATTCTGTTAGTAAGTTAGGAGAGCTGGGGTTAGAATCCATATCCTTCACTTTGAAGCCCATGCTCTTTAAAAAGTAGTTTTGTTTTTTTAAAGGCAGTGAAATAAAAACAACTTAAAATGACACACAGTGAAAAGTCTTACTACTACCCTTCCCTCCACAGGCAACCACTGTTATTAACGTTTTAGTACATTATTGTATTCTTCCAGAGTTTCTTTAGGTAAATCCAAGCAAATATTAATGTGCATATTTCCCTCATTCTTAAATAGAAGGTAGTTTATTATACATACCGGTTTTTACTTTGATATGTTTCACTGATCAGTGTCTCCTGGATATCTTTTCATATCAGTATATGGACATTTCTACATCTTCTTAAAAGTTGACCAGTACTAACACACCATTGTAAAGCAATTATACTCCAATAAAGGTGTTTAAAAAAAAAAGTTGCCCAGTATTCCATAGATGATCATACCGCAATTTATTTAACCTGTTTCTTGCTGAGGGTCATTTGGATTGTTCCCCATCTCTTAACACTAAAATTTATGCTGTAATAAACAAGTCTTGGACACATTATTTTGGATGTATACAACTATAATGTAGGATAAATTCCCTGTAGTGGAATCGTCAGGTTAAGGGATATATGTATTTGTAATTATGATAGCTTGTGTCAAGTTGCCCTCCTTAGGTTTAGTGCCAGTCTGCACAAAATCATTAAATATATGAAAGTCACATGATCACATCCACAGCAACACTGCATTGTCATACTTTTTCATTTTTGCCAAACTGACAGGGAAACACAATATCTCAATGTACTATCTTATAATCAGTGAGGCTAACATAAACATCCTTACATATGTTTAAGAACCACTTGTTTCCTTTATGTGAAGTATGATTTCATATTTTTTTTCCATTTTCATTAAGTTCTTGCTCTTATTCTTATCAATTTCTAGGCACACTTTACATATTAAAGAGACAGTAACGTGGGGATAAAGGATAGTGCAGAGGAGGTGCTGCTATCTGATTTTCAGGTCAAATGACTTGAAAACTGTAGCCTACTGAGGTGTCCCCACTTCAGTTTGACTATCTGTAGATCATTTCTCTACTCTTACCCCTTAGCTTTCCCTCCTCCAGGTCAATCAGGGGGATAAAAGTGCTGGACATCCCAAAGACCATGGATCTGATATTGAGATGGGTGAGATGTTGTTAGGGGTCAGGGCTTTTATTTATCTATCTATCTATTTATTTATTTATTGTCGCACTGCACGCCTTGCGGCATCTTAGTTCCCTGACCAGGGATCGAACCTGGGGCCCCGGCAGTGAAAGTGCCGAGTCCTAACCACTGGACTGTCAGGGAATTCCCAAAAGTCAGGGCTTTTGAGTCAGACAGGTCTGAGATCAGGATTAGGTGTAGGGGTAGAGTTAGGGTGAGGGTTAGAGTTCCTGGGAATCTACATTTTCACAAGAGAATTGGGAGACTCTGATGTATTACTGGTTTTTGAAGCCATGGATTTAGATGATGCCTTTTAGCACAAGGAGTTCTTTACTCTTGGAAAATACTTCCTGTGTCAGGGTTGAGCAGGAAAGAGCCATAGTGTCTGTTTTCTATACCAAGATCATTTGCAGGGATGAAAAGATATCATTTCATGTCATCTCCCATCCAGTAAGACTCCTCTCACCAACACCTGCTCCCAGAGGCTGGGAGAAGTTAAACCACTTATCCAAGATCACAAATAGCTACTTAGTGGTTAAAATGTCTCTGTTAAAGCACCTTTAATGCCAGGAAGCTCACTCCTAAAGAGCTCTGAAATCAGGCTGTCGTGGGTTTGAGTTCCCAGCCTTCTGCTCTGTAGAAATATGGCACTACATACATGACTTTACTTCCAAGCCAGTTTCTTCATCTGTTAAACTGGCCTGATGACATCAACCTCATAGGAGTTGGTGAGGATTAAAATGAGATGATGCTTCAAAATGCCTAGTATAGTGTCTGCCACATAGTACTGATACTCAATAAATGATATCCATTGTGAGCTATCTATAGCTCATTGTGGCTCGTCTATACAAGCCATGAGTCTAAAACTCAAATGCCTAGGGAGATCTAGTGGGTTATTATACATCTGTGAGGCAGGGAGTGGTAGGGGCTGTGCTGACCTGAAGAGTTTATGTCTCCTCTAAGGGCATTCAGATGAAAATCTTCTTAAAAACCGTAGGTCAAACAAAATATATTTGATCTAAAAAATAAACGAACTAGTGAATATAACAAAAAAGAAGTAGAATCACAGATATAGAGAACAAACTAGTGGTTACCAGTGGGGCGAGGGAAGGGGGGAGGAGCAATACAGGGGGAGGGTGTTAAGAGGTACAAACTATTATTCATAAAGTAAGCTACAAGAGTATATTGTACAGGGCTTCCCTGGTGGTGCAGTGGTTAAGAATCCGCCTGCCAGTGCAGGGGACACGGGTTCAAGCCCTGCTCTGGGAAGATCCCACATGCCGCGGAGCAACTAAGCCCGTGCGCCACAACTACTGAGCCTGCGCTCTAGAGCCCGCGAGCCACAACTACTGAAGCCCACGTGCCACAACTACTGAAGCTCGTGCGCCTAGAGCCCATGATCTGCAACAAGATAAGCCACCCAGTGAGAAGCCCACACACGGCAATGAAGAATAGCCCCCGCTCACCGCAACTGGAGAAAAGTCCACGTGCAGCAACAAAGACCCAATGCAGCCAAAAAAATTAATTAATTAATTAATTAAAAAAAAAGAATACATTGTACAATAGAGGGATATAGCCAATATTTTATAACAACTATAATGGAGTATAACCTTTAAAAGTTTTGAATCACCATATTGTACAGCCGTAAATTATGTAATGTCACACATCAACTATACTTTTTTTAAGAAAATTATTTACTTATTTATATTTATTTTGGCTGCAGGGTCTTCATTGCGGCATGTGGGATCTTTTAGTTACAGAATGCATGCGGGATCTAGTTCCCCAGCCAGGGATTGAACCCTGGCCCCCTGCATTGGGAGCACAGTCTTACTCACTGGACTATCAGGGAAGTCATTTTTTTTTTAAAGGACCTCAGAGTTTTGTACTTTTTAAAAATTTTCTAGTTTTTATTTTTTGGACGAGCCACGGGGCATGTGGAATCTTAGTTCCCTGACCTGGGATTGAACCCGTGCCCCCTGCAGTGGAATCGTGGAGTCTTAACCTCTGGACTGCCAGGGGAGTCCCTCAATCTTTTTTTTTAAATTGTAGTTGAGGGACTTCCCTGGCGGTCCAGCGATTAGGACTCTGTGCTTTCACTGCCGAGGGTCCGGGTTCGACCCCTGGTTGGGGAACTAAGATCCCACAAACCGCGTGGCAAAAAAAAAAAGTGAAGTAAGATATTTCAGGCAAACAATGTCCATGGGAAGTATCGCTCAGGGACTCCTGCAAAAAAACCAAAAACAAACAAAAACCCAAAAACAAATAAACAAAAAAACCCAAAATAAATTTGATGTCTGAGTCTGGCCTGCTGGACTCCCGGGTTATAATCTGTGGCCTAGACCATTTTGGGAGGTGTCTGACTGCTAACATTTCCCTCACCCACCCCTCTTCTTTGTTTCAGTCCACAGTGAAGACCAAAAGAGACACGGTGAAAGGCTATTTTCTAGCTGGAGGGGACATGGTGTGGTGGCCAGTAAGTAGTCTTTGGTTCAATTAAAATTACTTCTCAAAGACTCTTCAAGTGCTGTTATTCTGTCTAAACTTTGCTCGCTCAGGACTCTCTGGTTCCATGTTGTCTGGAAGTCACAGTCTAGACTAGAGAAGGCTTAGCTCCAACTCAAATTTGTTTGAACAAAAAGAATTCATCAGCTCACCTAAGGGAAAAACTTAGGGTTGGCCTGGTTTCAGGTATGGCAGAGTATAGGGGCCCAAGTGATAAGTAGGACCTGGTTTCTCCCTCTGTTTATCCTATCTATCTATCTATCATTTATCTATCCATTATTTATCTATCATCTATCTATTTCTATCTGCTTCTCTTCTTCTGGATGGGTGCTATTCCCAAACAGGCTCAACTTCATGTCAACAAGATGGTGGCCACTGCTCCAGACCTTTCATCCTCTCAAGTTCCAGCCTAGCAAGGGAAGAGCACCTGCCTCCATGGCAGTATCCCTGGAAAATATCCCATTTTTGATTGTGTCCCTTGCCCATCTCTGTGCCAATCACTGTGACCAAGGTAGTTTGATGTGCTGAGTGGCTCATGATGTGCTAACTGGGTCACACAGTGCCTAAGCCGTGGGGCATGGAGGCTCCTCTGAGGCATATGTGATGAGAAATGAGAGGGGGTAGACTCTGAAGGAAAACTGGAGAGCATGGCTGGGACAAGGTGGAATGGGTGTTGAGAACATAAATAACAAATACAACAGCCCAATTAGTATTTTATTTTCAAGGGTAGCTAAAGGCATTACTAAATACACACACGCACACACGTGTGCACACACAACATACACATGCACACAGACCTCTTATTCCTGGGACCTGAGTAGGGGATCAGGAATAATAATTTTATTCTTGATCTCCTAATATAAGTTTTAAATCTTCGAACTAAAAAGAGAGAAGACATCTCCCATTTGCAGGGGGTCCAAAAGATGTAGGATGTAAGATGCAGAGATAACAGGTATATAAGTTTCTGGTCCATGAGATGTCTAAAGACAATGACCACAGTGTCCTCAAAAGATACCAAAAATAAGCTCTGGATTATATATTCAACGAATTCATTTAAACAATTCCCTGAGGAATATGTCCAGCAGTGTGTCAAACACAGGAGACATTAGTGAGCTCGTCTTCACCCTCAAGGAGCTTGTAATCTAGTGCAGTGTTTTCCAAAATATAAGTAACGTGTGCCCCATGATTTTTCAGTTGTGCACAGACAGAGCATTAAATAACATCAAATTACTTAGTGAGAACATTATTCCCTTTCCTATTCTCTGTTAATCCTCCTGGTTACATAAAAGAAACAGTCAGAGTTTGGTACTAATATGGTTTTACCAACCTTCCAGCCCTGGCCAATCTCTGTTTTTTGTTTTGTTTTCTCGCGGTACGCGGGCCTCTCATTGTTGTGGCCTCTCCCGTTGGGGAGCACAGGCTCCGGACGCACAGGCTCAGCGGCCATGGCTCACGGGCCCAGTCGCTCCGCGGCACGTGGGATCTTCCCGGACCGGGGCACGAACCCGTGTTCCCTGCATCGGCAGGCGGACTCTCAACCACTGCGCCACCAGGGAAGCCCTAATCTCTGTGTTTAAAAGAGAATGCAGGGGCTTCCCTGGTGGCGCAGTGGTTGAGAATCCGCCTGCCAATGGAGGGAACACGGGTTCATATCCCTGGTCCGGGAAGATCCCACGTGCCGCAGAGCGACTAAGCCCGTGTGCCACAACTACTGAGCCTGCGCTCTAGAGTCTGTGAGCCACAACTACTGAGCCCACGTGCTGCAACTACTGAAGCCCACGTGCCTAGAGCAAGTGCTCCACAACGAGAGAAGCCTGCTCACTGCAAAGAGTAACTCCAGCTCGCCGCAACTAGAGAAAGCCTGCGTGCAGCAACAACGACCCAACGCAGCCAAAAATAACTATATAAAATAAAATAAAAATAAAAGAGAATGCAAGCCTCAGGCTAAGTGAATTTGGTCGTCCAGAGAACCTAGCTAGAATTTAATAATTTTTTTTCATTTTCATTTTATTTGTATGGTTCTCTTCTATGTAGAGCAAGTGATACTGATTTTCTACTTAAGGCTGTGGATACATATATATACATATATATATGTACTATTATATTACTAATATATTGTTTTAATATCTAATACATTGGGGCTTCCCTGGTGGCGCAGTGGTTGAGAGTCCGCCTGCCGATGCAGGGGACACGGGTTCGTGCCCCGGTCCGGGAAGATCCCACGTGCCGCGGAGCGGCTGGGCCCGTGAGCCATGGCCGCTGAGCCTGTGCGTCCGGAGCCTGTGCTTCGCAGCGGGAGAGGCCACAACAGTGAGAGGCCCGCGTACCGCAAAAAAAACCAAAACAAAAATAATAATATCTAATACAGTGATTAAATAATATGTGATTCATGTATATGAATTAAAGAAGAAGTCAATATAAGGTAAAATATTAAGTAAATAGCAGCGCAGGTGCGGTGAACTTAGAGAAGGCTACAAAGGAAACATTCAGTGACAGTTTTAGGAAATCCTGGTCTAGTGGTCTCTATGAGGAGTGATGCTGAGTTCCTAAAATTCAGTAGCAATACAGCAGCCCACCTAAGTATGCCTGCTTTCGCATGTCACTTCTGGGACCATTTCTGTGCTCATACTCCTTGGATGACCCTTCCCCAGGTCAAGAAGCAAAGGGAAATTTTGGAGCTTTTTTTGCTTTCTTCACCTAAGGAGAATGATGTCAATGTGAAGGAGATGTGGTTAAGAGTATGGGCTTTGGGGGCTTCCCTGGTGGCGCAGTGCTTGAGAGTCCGCCTGCCGATGCAGGGGACGCGGGTTCGTGCCCCGTTTCGGGAGGATCCCACGTGCCGCGGAGCGGCTGGGCCCGTGAGCCATGGCCGCTGGGCCTGCGCGTCCGGAGCCTGTGCTCCGCAAATGGGAGAGGCCACAACAGTGAGAGGCCCGCATAACGCAAGAAAAAAAAAAAAAAAAAAAAAAAAAAAAAAAAGAGTATGGGCTTTGGCTTGATAAAATGTTAACATCTATAGAAAATCAATACTAGTTCTGATAGGAATTGGTTATAGAGGTTTACGTGGTCTCTCGCAGCCTTGGCCCCACTTAAACACTGTCCAGGGGGCAGGTGCCTTTGTGCATATATCCCATCATTTCATTTCAAGTAGCAGATGTGTGTCACTGGTAAACAGAGTCTGATAGCACTAAACATTTGAATCACATTATGAACTGCTCTAGTCCACAAAGCAACCTTCTGATTATAGTTTGGCTTCTCATGTAGCTTATCTACATGGAAAGGCTGTAGAGACTAGACAATTTGAATATCTGGTTGCATACCCAGTTGTAAGTCTCACTGGAAGTCAATTAGCTTTCTGCTTTTATGTGTAAATCTTAGGAGTTTTTTTAATCCAGGTCTGCCCCTGATTAATAAATCAATTTTCTCTGTAATTACTAAGTAAAAAAAAAAAGAGAGAGAGAGAGAGAGAGAGCGAGAGAATAGGCTTTGGAACATGTACATTAGTTAGCTGTTGTTGCCTAACAAACCACCTACAAATTTAGTGGCTTAAAACAGCTACAGTGTATTATTTCTAACGATTGTATGTTTTGAGTGGGTGGTTCCTCCTCTGCTCTTTAGAGTCACTCATGGAGCTGCATTTAGCTGGTGGCTGGGAAGGGCTGGAAGTCCAAGATGGCCTCATCACAGATCTGGAGCTCTGGCAGGAGCTAGACTGGCTAGAAGGCAAGGACTTCACTCTCTCTATATGCCTCTCATCATCTAACGGCCCGGCCCAAGGTTTTTCACAAGGCATCTGATTCCAAGGGCAAAAATGAAAGCTGCCAAGCTGTTGTGTGTTGACCTGGAAGTCACTTTCACCACATTATATTGATCAAAATAAGCCACAGGTCAGCGCAGATTCTTTATGGGAAGAGTGGAAAATCAGAGGAGCATGCAGAGTGGTGTCATTGGGAATGGCAGCATAAAGATCTTTGAAATCTTCTCCTGCATAAAAGCAATGAGAACAGCAGCAAAATTGTCAAAATCAACATTTTCAGAACTCGGGAAATTGACCTAATGCTAGTAACCATCCAGGGAGCTTTAATTCAAGAAAAACAGCTGAATCTCAATAAGAACAGGAAGTTTTGTGGTGTTTTACCTGGCTCTATTCTCATTCCCTTCTCTTCAGCTCTGCAGTAGTCTTGAAGGCCACTGGTTAGAACAGGATTGGATTTCTTTCAAAGTCCCATTCTCATATTATTGTCAGTATTTTACCCATCTTGCAGTTCCCTGGAAAGCTTCCCTTGCACAGCTTGTCTTTATTTGATCTGACTCAGTGATCATCTAGTGTGAGCAGCCCTTTACCCAGAGGCATTAGTTTAAAAAAAATCAGTGGCAATTGTTTGGCATTGTAGCCGCCTGAGCTAGCCATAAGGGAATTAAAATGGCACACTAGATAGTATCTATTTAACTATTATATAAATAGTAATACTCCCTAAACTGAACTACAGACTCAACACCATTCCTATCAAAATTCCAGCTGCATCCCCCCTCTTTTTTTGCAGAAATTGATAAGCCAGTCCTAAAATTCAGATGGAAATGCAAGGGACCCAGAATAGCCAAAACAATTTTGAAAAGGAAGAAAAAAGTTGGAGGCCTTATACTTCCCGATTTCAAAACTTACTACAAAGCTACAGTAATCAGGAGAGTGTGATACTGGTGTAAGGACAGATCAATGGAATAGAATCAGATGAAAACCAGAGACCAGAAAGTCAATGGGAGGCACAACAGTCCTCTCACAGATAGCTCCGTCTCTGTCTCTTTCTCACTCCTTCCCTCACCTGTCTCTATCTCTGTCTCCATCTCGCTCTGTCCTCTCTTGATCTGCCTTTCTCTGCAAGTCTACCTCATTCTCCTCTCTCTCAGCAGAGTGGCAGTGATGAGTGCATAGCTGAACATGCTACTCACCTCCCCCGTCTCCTTGCTACACACACACCTCCCTGGGTTACACACCCCCAGTCTAAGGGAACAGCAAATATGGTTTCCCAGTTCCAGATTCCCAGGAGAGAGAATGTAATTGGCCCAGCTTGGGCCAGGTGCCCAGGCCTGTCTCATGCAATCAACTGAGACCAGAGATTGGGGTCATCAAGTACCGTCTTGGCCACTTAGATTTCTACTAGAAGGAGGGCTCTCTTCTTTGCTAAGTTAGAAGCAGAGCTGGGGAATAACACAGGCTTTGTGATTCTCATGCTGAAGCACTTTCTACAACACCTGTCATCCTCCCTCCCCCCCCAGGGATGCTGCATACAGTTGTTCAAGTTGTGCACTGCACAACCCTAGAGGGGACACAGTTCACATCCTAGGCATCATAGATACGTGTATTTGTTATGCCAGTTTTCTAAAGGTGGAAGTAAAATAGTCTTAGGGAAGAAGAGGCTTCTAATTTCTAAAAAGTTGCTTAGATGGGCTAGGGATGGCCCTGCTTTCTCCACTTCTCCTTTTGTCTTGGTCTCTTTGGTGAATGGGAAGAACTGGTGGTGGGAAGAAGCTACACCAGACCTTGGCTCCAAGATCTGATCTATCATCTCCCCACAGGTGGGTGCATCCTTGTTTGCCAGCAATGTTGGAAGTGGACATTTCATTGGCCTGGCAGGGTCAGGTGCTGCTGCGGGCCTTTCTGTAACTGCTTATGAATTTAATGTACGTATGTTACCAGGGCATGGACAGCCCACCCTCTACGCAGTAGGTAGATCCCGGGGGCCAGTTGTATGCATGCTCTGCTCTTTTAAAAATAGAGTGGTGCTTTATGAAAAAGCAAACAGGAATCATCAAGGGCACGCCTAGTTAACAAAAATCATTTTGATCTGCAAGTCCCAGGCCTCCCTGTGTTTGCTTGATGGGAGCCCATACGGCAAATACATGTGTGAAGAAGTCTCAGAATCTCTCCCATGTGGATGCAGAAGATAGAAGGTTTTGTGGGACTGAAGGGTGTTTCTGTGTATTAGATATCAATTGCCCATCACAAAACTTTGTGGTTCAGTGGTTCTTGATCTTTTTGCCGCCCCACAGGTACCCAAGAGATAAGACACACTCTTCTATGTAGCAGGATGATTTTCACTTAGCAGGAAGGGATGCACTTATTAATAGTGATCTTCATCTTCATAATGACTCACATTTTTTAAGCACTTACTCTGTGCCACAGACTTAAGTACACCACATACATCATCATATTACAGGATTCAATTACAGACTAGAACCAGACTGCCTGGGTTCACATCTGGGCTCTAAAACTTATAAGCTGTGTGACCTTGGGCAAGTTACTAGATCTCTCTGAGCCTCATGTATAAAACAGAGATAATGATGGTACCTGCCATATCGAGTCATTGAGAGTATTAAATGAATTCATGCTTATAAAGTGTGCACAGGAAT
>NW_006775554.1:2336739-2344014 GCF_000442215.2 Lipotes vexillifer
AGGAATGCCTGGTGTATTGTAAGTGGTCAGTAAGCATCATCTCACTGATTTCCTTCCAACAACCCAGCGGGGGCAGTTACTCCCATTTCACAGGTGAGAAAAGTGAGTCTCAGAGACCTGTATAAACTCTCCATCAGAGTGGTCTGCCTGAACTCACAGGCTTGATTTAACCCCAGCCCAAGGAGGGGAGGGAACACAAGGGGACGAAGGGGGACACTCAAGGTTTAGGACACACAGCACTGGGGGCCACAAAGAGCTTCTAGTTCCATTCTGCCCCACTTCATCCCTGTGTCCTATTTAAACATGAAAATGTGACAGCCCAGGGAGGGTGAGCTACTCAGTAAGTAAGAGATAGAACCAGAGGCAGATGAGGCCAGGTTCCATCTGGACACAGGGAAATCCATACTGGCACCACAGTGTGGGCGGGAGCTGAATCCTGATTCCGCTTTCCCCGGCAGGGCTTATTTTCCGTTCTGATGTTGGCCTGGATCTTCCTCCCTATCTACATCGCTGGTCAGGTGAGTCTGAGGCGGGTTGGGGTGCTATGGAATAGGAAGACCCTTTGGGAGGGTCAGCTTTGCATTCCCTCCCTCCCAACAGCATCCTTCCCTCCCTCCTGCCTGCGGACATCCATTATCCCAGCGCTCCCCCAATTTTTTTTAAAAATTAATTAATTAATTTATGTTTGGCTGCACTGGGTCTTCGATGCTGCGCACGGGCTTTTCTCCAGCTGCGGCGAGCGGGGGCCACTCTCCGTTACACTGCGTTTTGCACCAGGGACTGGTTTCGCGGAAGGCAATTTTTCCACGGGAAGGGGGCATGGTGGGGATGGCGCAGGCAGTAAAGTGAGCGATGGTTCCGGAGGTAATGCGAGCGATGGGGAGCCATGGGGAGCGGCAGATGAAGCCACGCTGGTCCGCCCGCTGCTCACCTCCTGCTGTGCGGCCCGGTTCCTAATGGGCCTCGGACCGGCACTGGTCTGCGGCCCGGGGGTTGGGGGCCTCTGCGTTAGTCCCTCAGGGGTCCCAGCATTAGCGTGGGATGATGCACAGCTGAGACAATTAGGAACCCTGTCCTTAGCATTTCCCACCTAGTAATGGACATCAAAGATACATGGGGGGCAGGGGCTTTCAGAAGCTGGAAGAAACGTAGGCTCAAAAAAATTTTTTTAATGCCAAAACACAAATGTAAAAATCACAGCCTTTTCTAAATGTTTAAGCCACAACATATTACTGCTTTTAACATACACACACACACACACACACACACACACACACACACACACACATATGCGCGCGCACGATTCAGTGATTTTTTTTTCTTCCTTTGTACCCAAAACCATAATAATTGAGTTATTTCTGACTGATGTGATATGTCAAAATTTTTGTTACAAAATAATGCCGCTTTAGACTTTTTGAAAAATAAAGTAGTTTAAAAAATCACTTCTAGGGACTTCCCTGGCAGTCCAGTGGTTAAGACTCCATGCTTCCAAAGTAGTTAAAAAAATCACTTCTAGGGACTTCCCTGGCAGTCCAGTGGTTAAGACTGCATGCTTCCAATACAGGGGTCGCAGGTTCGATTCCTGGTGGGGGAACTAAGATCCCACATGCTGTGCAGTGCAGCCAAAAAATAAAATTAAAAAATAAACTTAAAAATCACCTGTGATCTTACTGACAGCTCTCTGTCATTCATACCATCTAGACTTAATTCTGTTTTAGACATTCTACTACATAGGGCAAGATATCATAGTGTTATTCATCAAGCAATAACTGATTTTAACTTTTTATTACAGAAATTTTAAAAAATACACAAAGTAGAAAGAACTACTTAATGATCAGAGAAATCACTGAAAAAAAAAATCACTCCTTACCAGAAGCAGTGCAATCTTATGCAAAGGGCAGTGATGTAGGGATAAATAACCTCACTTGGAGATAATACTGAGTCTAAAAGCATGGTTTTTGGTGACTGGGGGCCTGGGTCTGCCCATACCCACCTGTGATTAGCTCCCACATAGACAAAAATCTCTGGGATAGAACAACACTGACTGGGACTGAGGATCTCTGGGACAAAGCATCAGCAGATATTTCTTGAGCACCTAGTACAGGAAAGAGTAAAGGATGGTGGAGATGTAGGTTAATTCATAGGTAGGGTGGCCAGATGTTCTCAGCTGATGGTTTCCATTTTCTCTGGGAAGTAGAAGACAGTGTCATTTGCTGAATGAGGAAGGAATTTGTGTGGTCGAAGGTTAATAAGAGGCATAAAGATTTGAAATGACTTTTATAGTTTGTAATAGAAAAACCTGTGGACAACCGCAGTATCGCTCATTAGGGGACTGGGCATCTGTACTGTGGATATCATGCTGTGAAAAGGGCTGAAATGGACAGAGTTGTGCTGCTGTGAAAGGATCTCCAAGCCCTGTTGTTCAATAAAAAATTCCTGTGACTCTAGGCATTCTTTGGGCAACATCTCATTCAGAGAGAAGATTAAGCCCATATTAGATAATAAATGCCAGAGTGCTGAAAAAACATAAAAAGCTACCCAATCTATTTTTATTGGGCAACAAAATAAACACAGAGAAAAGTGGTAAAACACAAATGTGCAGCTTAACAAACTACTGTAAAATGAACACCCAGATCAAGACACAAAACAGGGACTTTCCTGGTGGTCCAGTGGTTAAGACTCCGTGCTTCCACTGCAGGGGGCACGGGTTCAATCCCAGGTCAGGGAAGTTCCACATGCTGCATGGGGCGTCCAAAAAAAAAAAAAAAGACACAAAACATAACACTCCCCCACGTGCCTTTAGCAGATCACCGATGCCTTTCTTTCACAGTGACTTTCATTGGACTCACTTCTTTACTTTTCTTCACAGTTTTAATTGGGCATACCTAAACAAAATGGTTTAATTGTACTTTTCTGGAATGAAATATACATAGAATTAGGGGGGTTACATTCTTTCCTTGCATGTAGCTGGTGTGCTAATTTCCATTGCTATGTAGTATTCTGTAGTATGACTATACCCCGATATATTTGTCTATTCTTTTGTTCGTGGGCATTTAGGTTGTTCCTAATATTGGCCTATGATAGACAACGCTGCTGTGAACATTTTTATACATGTCCTGATGCACATAAACAAGGTTGCTCCTAATGTTAGCCTATGATGGACAATGCTGCTGTGAGCATCATTTTTTTTTTTTTTTTTTTTTTTTTTTTTTGCGGTACACGGGCCTCTCACTGTTGTGGCCTCTCCCGTTGCGGAGCACAGGCTCCGGATGCGCAGGCTCAGTGGCCATGGCTCACGGGCCCAGCCGCTCCGCGGTATGCGGGATCTTCCCAGACAGGGGCACGAACCCGTGTCCCTTGCATCCGCAGGCGGACTCTCAATCACTGCACCACCAGGGAAGCCCGAAGGTGGATTCTTAACCACTGGATCACTAGGGAAGTCCCACTCACTGTTCTTTCCACTGAAAATTCTGTTTATGTATTTTCTGGCCATTTGGATTTTCTCTTTAGGGAAGTAACTTGTCTAGGACTTTTGCCAACTTTTCTATTATGTTATATAGCTTCTTCTTATTGATAGAAGCTCTTTATACATTCTGGAAACAAGCCCTTAGGGTGATTATATGTGTTGCAAATATCTTTTCCCCACTTACTCTGTGGTTTGCCTTTTAACTCTCTTAATGGTGTTTTTTGATGAACAGATCTTAGATGTTTTAAAAAGTTATTTTGTTCAAGTATAGTTGATTTACAATGTTGTGTTAATTTCTGCTGTACAGCAAAGTGATTCAGTTATACATAGATATACATTCTTTTTCATATTCTTTTCCATTATGGTTTATCACAGGATATTGAATAGAGTTCCCTGTGCTGTACAGTAGGACCATGTTGTTTATCCATTCTATATATATAATAGTTTGCATCTGCTAATCCCAAATTCCCGATCCATCCCTCCTCCACCCCCCACCCCCTTTGCAACCACAAGCCTGTTCTCTATGTCTGTGAGTCTATTTCTGTTTCGTAGATGAGTTCATTTGTGTCATATATTAGATTCCACATATAAGTGATATTGTATAGTATTTGTCTTTCTTCTCTTTCTCCATTCATCTGTTGATGGACATTTAGGTTGTTTCCATGTTTTGGCTATTGTGAATAGTGCTGCTATGAACTTGGGGTGTATGTATCTTTTTGGTTTTGTTTTGTTTTAACATTTATTTATTTACTTAGCTGTGTCGGGTCTTCGTCGCAGCATGTAGGATCTTTCGTTGTGGCGCGCGAGCTTCTCTCTAGTTGTGGTGCATGGACTCTAGAGCACGCGGGCTCAGTACTTGCGGTGCACGGGCTTAGCTGCCCCATGGTATGGGGGATCTTAGTTCCCTGACCAGAGATCGAACCTGTGTCCCCTGCATTGGAAGGCAGATTCTTAACCACTGGACCACCAGGGAAGTCCCCATGTATCTTTTTGAATTAGAGTTTTGTCTGGATATACACCCAGGAGTAGGATTGTTGGATCATATGGCAACTCCATTTTTAGTGTTTTTTTTTTTTTTTTAATTTTATTTATTTATTTATTTAGTTTTTGGCTGTGTTGGGTCTTCATTTCTGTGCATGGGCTTTCTCTAGTTGCAGCGAGCGGGGGCCACTCTTCATCGCGGTGCGTGGGCCTCTCACTGTCACGGCCTCTCTTGTTGTGGAGCACAGGCTCCAGAGGCGCAGGCTCAATAGTTGTGGCTCACGGGCCCAGCCTCTCCGCAGCATGTGGGATCTTCCCAGACCAGGGCTCGAACCCATGTCCCCTGCATTGGCAGGTGGATTCTCAACCACTGTGCCACAGGGAAGCCCCATTTTTAGTTTTTTAAGGAACCTCCGTACTGTTTTCCATAGTGGCTACACCAACTTACATTCCAGCCAACAGTGTAGGAAGGTTCCCTTTCACAGATCTTAGTTTTAATGTAGTTCCATTTATCATTTTTCCTTAATTACTATCTTTTATGTCTTATTAAAAATATTTCCTACTCTAAAGTCATAAAGATATTCTCCTATATTACCTTCTAGAACTTTTCACATTTAAGTCAATTATCCACCTAGAAGTAATTTTTGTCTACCATATTTTGAGAATAGGATAACGCTAATATGACCCATCAAGAAAATTACAGACCAGTTTTACTTATGAATATGGAAAATGACCTCTACTCTTTAGGGGCCTACCCTACTCTCTAACCACCAGTTCACTCCTGTCAGTTCATTCATTTATTTGTTCATTGAAGAAGCATTTATTGAGCTGAATGCCAACTGCATTCCAGGCACTGGTCTAACAGTTTCTCATCCTTACCAGCCTCTCTACTTCCCTGGCCCTTTACAGTGCTTTCCCCTCTTGCTGGAAAGTTTTCCTTTCCCTTTGTGATTCGGTTAACTCCTATCATCTATCCAAATCCTACTTCAAGCAACTATTCCTCCAGAAAGCCCTTTCTGACCTCTCTGATTAGGTGAAGTCTGCTCCTTCATTGTGTTTGCCACAGTTGCTGTTTTGCATTTGCTTGTGTGATTATTAAATTAACAGGCCTCTCCCATTAGACTGTGTGTTTTTCCCATTATACTTTCTCATCATCAGCAGTAGTAACATTTGGGGCAAGATAATTCTCTGTTGTGTGGTTTTTTTTTTTTTTTTTTTGGTATGCGGGCCTCTCCCGTTGCGGAGCACAGGCTCCAGACGCGCAGGCTCAGCGGCCATGGCTCACGGGCCCAGCCGCTCCGCGGCATGTGGGATCTTCCCGGACCAGGGCACGAACCCGTGTCCCCTGCATCGGCAGGCGGACTCTCAACGACTGCGCCACCAGAGAAGCCCTGTTGTGTGTTTTTATGCGTGTGTGAGGGGTAGTCTGTTCATTGTAGGATGTTTGCAACATCCCCGATCTCTATCCACTAGATGCCCATAGCACCCCCCAAACTGTGGCAGCTGCAGTGTCTCCCGACATTGCCAAATGTTCCCTGGGGAGGTATTAAATCTCTTCCTTCCATTGAGAGCCACTGCACTAGACTGTGTGTCTCTCCCATTAGATTGTAAGCTCCAGGAGGGCAGGAACTATCTCTGTTTTCTCCCAGTGTCTAGAACAGTGCCTGATACATAGTAGGTATTTGAAAAATATTTGTTAAAATTACTCAGTAGCAGGGTCCATGATTTCAGAAAGAAGTGGAATGAAGGATGAGCTGACACCCAAAAGAAGAGGCACCAATTAGGGACTGAAAGTCTTGGTCAGCTCCCAAAGCCAGGGTCATCAGAGTCAGCAAACGAAAGGGTTGCACTGATGAAAATTTGGGGTATCAGAGGTGAATGGGGTCCTGGAGATGATGAGGTTTAGATGTTGGCCAGAGAAATGGGTTGCTGGAGTGGAAATGCCCATCTGTTGGGGTTAAACAAACTAAGACACTGTACAAGATGTCCCAGTGGGTGCTCGTCACTGTCCTTGAAGCTGCTTCCAGACTCGGGGAAAGTCTAGAAAGAGGGGAAGACAGTGAAGGAGCTGAATTCTCATTGGCTGCTGGACAGTGC
The DNA here is from genome assembly GCF_000442215.2 of Lipotes vexillifer. NCBI lineage: Eukaryota > Metazoa > Chordata > Mammalia > Artiodactyla > Lipotidae > Lipotes > Lipotes vexillifer. Next base: position 2,343,284 of record NW_006775554.1, read on the forward strand.
TCCCGGGAGGCTTGGGGTGGGCGGAAGTTGCTATGGCTGGATGGCATGGGTTTCCGAGGAAGAGGGAGGGGTTTTACATGAGGACTGAGTGTGGCTGTATGGACGTGATTCAAGGGAGAGTAAGAGAGATGCTGAAGTTCCCTCACTGCCCTGCACCCCCAGGAGATGAGGAACCACCAGACCAAGGCACTTGGGCAGTCCTCTCTCAGGGCAGTCGTCATTGGCTGCATTTAATTCCTGTTAACATTCACCCAGCAACACTCAGAGGGTGGTTCCTGTGTTAACAGTCATTCACCTCTCTGTCTCTGTCTCTCTCAACCTCGCTTGCTGGCAAATTGCCTTCTTAGCTACTTTACGACAAACAGCCTAGGTTCTGCCTCCCGTCTGTGAGCTAGCTTCACATTTCTCCCCAGAGTTTGATTTCTAGATACCAGTACTGCTCGCCTTCTGATGACCTTCATGCCTCCTTCCTTTCTTAGCTCATTAGAGACTTCCGGCATGTAGCAGGCTGTGCGGCTCTCTAGATCGTAATGGAGGTCAACTGATGATAAAAGCTGTCAGCCCTGGGCTTCCCTGGTGGCGCAGTGGTTGAGAGTCCGCCTGCCGATGCAGGGGACGCGGGTTCGTGCCCCGGTCCGGGAAGATCCCACATGCCGTGGAGCGGCTGGGCCCGTGAGCCATGGCCGTTGAGCCTGCTCGTCCGGAGCCTGTGCTCCACAATGGGAGAGGCC
>NW_006775554.1:2344673-2345569 GCF_000442215.2 Lipotes vexillifer
TGGGCTTCCCTGGTGGCGCAGTGGTTGAGAGTCCGCCTGCCGATGCAGGGGACGCGGGTTCGTGCCCCGGTCCGGGAAGATCCCACATGCCGTGGAGCGGCTGGGCCCGTGAGCCGTGGCTGCTGAGCCTGCGCATCCGGAGCCTGTCCTCCGCCACGGGAGAGGCCACAGCAGTTAGAGGCCCGCGTACCGCCAAAAAAAAAAAATCTGTCATCCAATGATAGGAGTCTTGCTCCTCAGCAAGACCAGCTGGTGGTTGTCATTCACAGACGAGATAGTGAATCCTCTTGAGGAACATCTTCCTTGGTCCACTTATCTGAATGGGTTGAAGTTCTCATGCACTCTCTCTAATTAGCTTTCATACCATCACCAAGAGTGTGTTCATTCAATATGGTTTGATTGAATCTTTCCGTGTGTTATTCCCTGATAGAGTGTCAGAGCTCAGTGCAGTGTGCTTCTGGAAAATCCCTGCTGTGTTTGCCTTGCAGCAAATCAGAGGGTTGAGGCAAACCACTCATGAGGGTCAGAATCCCAAATTGTCCTTTTGCGGAGAGGGGGAGGAAAGAGATGCTTCTTTTTTTTTTTTTTTATTAATTTTAAGGTGTTTATTCCTAGAGTTCAATTTTTTTGGCCAATATTTTATGATGAAAAAAATTTCAAACCTACATCAGTGTTGAAATAATTTTACACTGGACATCCTTATAGTCTCGAATACTGTACCCAGATTCTACTATTAAAAACTTACCATTCTTTTTTTTTTTTGCGGTACACGGGCTTCTCACTGTTGTGGCCTCTCCCGTTGCGGAGCACAGGCTCCAAACGCGCAGGCTCAGCGGCCATGGCTCACGGGCCCAGCCGCTCCGCGGCATGTGGGATCCTTCCGGACCGGGGCACGA
>NW_006775554.1:2345848-2358303 GCF_000442215.2 Lipotes vexillifer
GAGCCTGTGCTCCGCAGCGGGAGAGGCCACGGCAGTGAGAGGCCCGCGTACCGCAAAAAAAAAAAAAAAAAAAAAAAAAAAAAAGGAAAACATTAAGTTTTTTAATAGTAACATCTATATTAATAAGTTTTATGTAATAACATTAATAACACAGGAGAGGGCAAAAATTGGGGTGGCGTACACATTTGGGATATATGATAGTTGGGTACCTAACTCTGCACAGAACCCCAGTCCATCCTCACCCCACCCCTCTGTTCCCATTTCCTCCTCTCTTTTAAGTCTCCCATTGAGAATCCCAAGAAGACCATCTGTGCTTCTGAGTTTGGGGAGAAGCGGGGAGGGGGAAGAAGGGCTGTTGGGTGATAAAATCTCAACTCTGGTCCCCAGGTCACCACGATGCCAGAATACCTAAGGAAACGCTTTGGCGGCAACAGGATCCCCATCATCCTGGCTGTGCTCTACCTGTTTATCTACATCTTCACCAAGATCTCGGTAAGGTGGGGACACAGCCTGGTGAGAAGCTCAGCTGGTGGTGTCCCTCCCCATCCACTTTCTCCTCCCATTGAGGAAGCTTCTGGGAGGTTCAAGGAAGATGGGAGGGGTGGGGGCAAAGGCTAAGCAGGGCCAGAGGAAGTATGGGAAAAAGGTAGAGGAAAGGACTCCTCCCCCTTCTCCTGCCAAACCTTGTTCAGCAACATCTTGGGATGGTGCCCATCACTGAATGGGACTCCGAGAGCCCTCAGGTGGGTCTGTCATCTTCCTCCTGGGATCAGGCAGTTATCAACTATTAATCATATGTGCTGATGGCCCACTGAGCCTGCCCCACCCTGACGTTTGGATGGGCAGGTCTTCTGGAAAGCAGCCAAGAGCAGATGCTTTGCAACCTCCAGGACGTGCTGCTCAGCCTGACTCACACTGACGCCCTCTTCTCTTCCATCTGGAGCTGGGGGAAACCTTGTCCTACGTGGGGGAGGGGGCTGGGCAGAGGAATTCCATTCAATTCAAACAACAATAACTGACTCTGTGCGAGCTCCAGATGTGAAAGGCAGAAGGACAGTGGCCGCTCTCATTCTGGTGGGAAGCTACAGATGTGGGGGAACCTTCCCAAGGAAAGTTACATCTGAGGAGGATGTAGAGAGGATGTAGAGAAAGGGGGATTGGCATTCCAGAGGGCTGGACAGAATAAGCAAACGCTTGGGGGCATGAAAAAACATGACTTGTTAGGGAAACAGGGTGTATTTCAGCGTGTCTGGGAGCACGAAGTGAGTAAAGAAAATGAGATCAAGTGGCAGGCAAACCATGGAGGGCCTGGTATACATCTCTAACTTATTTGAACATTATCTTGGGGGCAGTAGGGAGCTACTGAAGAGTTTTGATGAGGATGAGATGATCATGATGGTATTCGATAAAGGCTGCAGTGTGGAGGATGGAGAGTAGGCAGATCAAGAATAGAAGCAGGAAGATGACTGAGGCGCTTGTATTAGCTCAGTGAAGGGTTCTCAAACATAATCACCCGTAGGGCTCCCGTTTGAGACCTCTGATCTAGGAAGAGATGAAGAAAGGACATCATATGATGTTTCTGTGTTTGCCAGAATCAAGGCTAGGGCCTGAGCCTGGGGAAACTGTGCTAAAACGTCCATTCATTCATTCACCCGTCAACTTCATGTCTCTCCAGGTAGACATGTATGCAGGTGCCATCTTCATTCAGCAATCTTTGCACCTAAATCTCTACCTGGCCATAGTCGGGCTGCTGGCCATCACAGCTCTATACACTGTTGCAGGTACGACTGAACAAGGGGTGATTCGGGGAGAGGTGGTGGGCAGGGGCTGTGGACCGCCCTGTCTTTTCCTCGCTCGTCTTCTGATGTTCCAGTGTGCTAAGACCATGTCTTCATGAACCCTCAGTCCATCACCCCAGAAAATGATTTCTCTTGGTCATTGTCCAAAGGGAGAGGGTTGCCTGACAGAAGGGAGGATTTTAAAAGGTACCACAACTGCATAAAGCTATTTTCCATTTATTTATTCAAGAACTATTCATTAGAACCTACTAACTTCTGAGCATGTGTATTCATGCACACTATACAAAGCTAGACCATAAACCACTGCAATTCTGAAGCCTGAGGCTGGGGAGCCTCAACTTTCCCCCTCAGACTTGCATCCTAGAAGAGTGGCTGGTGGAGTGCAGCACCTGGACATGTATCTGCTTTTGAACATTCACCTTCTCATCTTCTGTTCCAGTTTCATCCTTCTCTGCCTCCTCTTGGTGTAATTCATTCCACAAATTATCTATATCTATGTATCACCTACTGTATGCCAGGCATCGTGCTAGGAAATGGGGCATAGCAGTCAACAAGATAGACAAAATCTTTTTTTTTTTGGCCGTGCAGCTTGTGGGATCTTAGTTCCCCCACCAGGGATTGAACCCGGGCCCACAGCATTGAAAGCACCCAGTCCTAACCACTGGACCACCAGGGAATTCCCATGACAGAAAAAATCTTTACTCCAAAGGAACTTACATTCTAGTGGGGAAGGGGAGACAGACAATGAACAAGGAAGCCAATAGTGATGTCAGAGTATACTGTTATAACAAGATGGGGAATAATGGTGGGAGGATTCTTTTCCATCCAACGTTCAGGCAAGGCCTCTCTAAGGTGATATGTGGACCAGATTTAAATGAGATGGAAGGCTCTGACATGAGAACCCGTGTTGTTTGTTTGAGGAATAGCAAGGGGGTCAGGGTGGCTGAAGCTGAGCGAGCACATGTGTTGAGGCTGAGTCCTGTCTAGCTATGGAGGAGGCCACTCATACAAGCTTGAGTGGGGCCAGCCTCGAGGAGTGGGGCCAGCCTCGAGAACTGGGGCCAGATGCTAAGCCAGTTCTCTCTCCATTTGTGAGATGACCCTATTCCTGGGGCAAAGAAGGAGGAACCACAGAACAACACACCCACATGAATGTCTGTTTGGTTTTTTTAGTGTACTGTGACTTTACCCATGAGTAAATATGTTCATGTCAGATAAGTGTCCCTTCTCTGTAGGGAAAGAGGTAGGAGAAAGGGATAGGGAAGAGACTGGAAAGATTGTTTTGTCCAGATGCTGATGGATTTGCTACCATGATTATCATTACAAAGATTTTTCTAGCTGGCAAGACCAATAAGAATCCACTGAGGCCAACCACTGTGACCCTCTTTGGGAAGCCTATTAGACTGAATACCTAGTACTCACATCTTCTTTCCAATGTTAAAATAAAGGTCTTCAGAGCTTGGGGACCATGGCCCAAGCATCACTTCCCATGTCAGTTAGAAATTACTGTGCAACTAACCACCTACCCCCCATTAGGGAGTTAATAGTTTATTTCCGCCCATAATTCATTCCATGCGTTGCCTGGGTGGTTTTTCTGCTGGTCTCACCAGGCTCGGTTGAATTATACTAGTTAGATGATACCTGGAACAGCTGGGTGGAACAACATGGTCTCACTCAGGTGTCCGGTGGTTAGCTTGGCTGTCAGCTGGGTTTTCCTTCCAGGTGGCCCATCATTCTCCATGAGGCTAGACTGGGCTTCTTAAAGAAGCATAGTGTTCTCGGGGCAACACAAGAACAAGAGCAGGAACTGCAGGCCTCTTGAGGACCAGACTTGGAGCTGCACAACATCACTTCCACCGTATCTATTGGTTTAAGCAAGTCATTCGGCCAAACCATATTTAAGAAGAGAAATCTTCACCTCAACGTGAAAGGAGCAGCAAAGCCACATTACTAAATGGGCAGGCACCCGGGAAGGAGATGTTGTGGCCATCTTCGCAAACAATCAACACTAGGAACTCTCCCCCGTCAGGTCTTAAAATTCCAAGTTCCCTCTGGCACCCGGAGTAACTCCTCTCCCCCAGAGTACCTGACCCTCACCTCAGTGCTCATCTTCCCACTAGGTGGCCTGGCTGCTGTGATCTACACGGATGCCCTACAGACTCTGATCATGCTTATAGGAGCGCTCACCCTGATGGGCTACAGTAAGTGGGGTCCCAGGGTCATTTGGGTGGATGACAGCACCTCTCTCAAGCATGGACATCTGCTTTCATCACTGTTTCAAACCCAGCTGGGGATTCCTGCTTGAGGCATGGTCATTTTAGCTGGAAGAGAACTGTGCATATCATGGCAACTTACTGTTTTTTAAGGAAAAGTTAATAGATCCTCCTATGTTGACGTGGATACATAATTAAATAAACAAATAAAAGGGGGCAAAGGGAAAACTCTTCCTTACAGGAAAATTCCAATTAATAAATGAAGACAGACTGAGGGAAATAGAATATCGCTATTAGAACACCACAGTCATAATTGCTACAGACAAGGTCCAATGATAAATGCTAAAGTCAGCGCATGAAAGTTTATGAAGAAATAAGATATTTGCTTGGTCTCAGAGTATCACGTCCAAAATATTTATTAATTACAAAGGGCAATATAGCCACTTTACAGTGGAGAAACATGGCACGTGCCACTGTAACTAAGCGATCAAGGCATATTAACTGATATTACAGTAATCAGACGTACCAATATGTAGCTCCTGATATGGTACACTGAGAGGGACACAGCATCACCTCTGTGCCATTCTTGCCAAAATATATAACCTCAACTTCATCGTAAATAAACATCAGGCAAACCCAAATTGAGGGATATTTTACACACTACAATGACCAGTATTCTTCAAAAGTATCAAGGACATGAAAAATAAGGAAAGACTGAGGAACTACAGAGAAAGGAGGAAAAGAAATAAACATAAATAAACATAAATAAACACAATGTGGGATCCTGGATTGGATCCCAGAAGAGAAAAAGAACATTAGTGGTGCAAACTGAACAGCCCGTACTGTAGTTAACAGTAAGGCACCAATGTTAATTTCTTAGTTTCTGTAACTGTACTTTGCTTATGTAAGACAGTAACACTAGGAGAAGGTGTATGGGAACTCTCTGTACTACTTGTACAACTCTTCTGTATGTTGTCTATAATTATCTCAAAATTAAAAGTTCATAAATGAATACCTATTAAAACACTTGTGATCCAGATGTTTTATCATTTAATGCTCATAACTACCCAATGATACCAGTATTATTTTTACCCCTTTTGTTGGATGAGAAAATTAAGGCACCAACTGTTAGCTCAAGGTCACAACGTAAGAATTCAAAGCCAGGATTCAAACCCAGTCAGACTGACTTCAGATCTCATACCCTTCCTTCCCCATCATACTCCCTGGTGATAATAGTGGGGAGATAATGTGGTAATAACTTTTGTGGGAAGAGTCTAAGAGCAGGAGTCAAAGAGTATAGGCAGGAATTTTTACCTTAACATTGTGCCTTCCTGCCTGCCAATGCAGGGGACGCGGGTTCGTGCCCCGGTCCGGGAAGATCCCACATGCCGCAGAGCGGCTGGGCCCGTGAGCCGTGGCCGCTGAGCCTGCGCATCCGAAACCTGTGCTCCGCAATGGGAGAGGCCACAACAGTGAGAGGCCCACATACCTCAAACCCCCCCCACCGACAAAAAAAAAAAAACAAGAGAAACTGAAAAACTGACCTAAAATGGAGCTTATTAAAGTGACTGAAATCAAGATCCCCCACTTTATACCAAAAGGATTCCAAATTTCATTTGGTACCCTGATGTCTCCTACATGGGTGCTACTCAGACTGTGGTCCAGGGACCAGCAGCATCAGTGTCAACTGGGAGCCCATAAGAAGGGCAGAATCCCAGGCACCACTGCAGACTTGCTGAATCAGGATATGCTTTTTAATGGTTCCCAGGTGATTCGTGTGTACATTAAAGTTTACGATTCTCTGCCTACTTTATTTTCACCCATCCTGGGGTGATTCTTTTCTCAGCCTTTCTACCTGCTATTATCTATATGTATGTGCTTTACACACTCAGATGGGCAGGTCCAATTATTAATAAAACCTCCCTCCCTCCCACTACCACAAAATAATTTTTCAGGGAAAAAAAAGCATGACAAAAATTTATCATCACAATATTTTTCCCCCAGTAGCCACTGTTCACCACAACCTTCAGCAAAGATAAGCCAGGCTGCAGATTACATATCATTCCTACTCAAGTGGTAACACCAACCCCTTCTCTTCCATACCAAAAAACAAAGAAACAAACAAAAAAACAAAAATAAAACACAAGAAAAAAACAAAACAACAACAACAAAAAGACAAACACAACCTTCCAGAACGTAATCCAGTGAGAGCAATGTTATTTTGGGGATAACCTTGAATCTGTTCAATTAATGAAAAGAAGCAAATTATCTGCAAATTGCAGTGCTTTATTATTTTTTATGGACAACACACGTTTGTGCCAGATGCTGTGCATTTTATGTGCATTATTTCACTTAGTCTTTCTCCAGCCCTGTGAGGTTGGTGCTACATTATCCCCACCTGCAGATGAGGAAACCGAATCTCAGACAGGGAAGTGACTTGCTCAAGGCCATACGTTACTTGGACCACTCTTGTGATACCATAAATTGAGAGTAGCTGAGAAGTTCAGAGGTGAAAGAATGTTTCCTTAAGGCAGAGGCTTTCTTAACCTGGACAGAATTCACGGGTTTTGTGAATCTTGGATGGGAAAGAAATTCATCTCTATTTTCATATTAGCATCTTTCAATTATTAGCGTAGGCAACAAACCACGGGAATAGTTGCAATATCTGTGACTTTGATACCAAAACATACCCCCCGAAGTTTTTATCCAAATATTTTTACAGTTGCTTCTGATGTATTGAAACACTGTGTCCATGGTTATTTTAAAACTAAATTGTTATTTGACCCACTGTGGGGTCTTTCTACTTAATGGAGCAAATAAATAAATTACTATGTCAGAGTTTTTATGGTTTGATGGGTGCTTTCAACATATTTGGTTTTCTTTACAATCTATGTATTGCGTAGTGTATATTTAGAAATATTATTCTGAGAAGCAATCCACAGTCACTACCAAAGGCATGAAAAAAAAAAAAAACGGCGGAGAACCTTTAAGTCAACTAACTTTCCTTGGTATCTCTGTTCTAAGTAGGATTTCATCAATCTCCAGCCATCCCCTCATGAGTTGCTGTGGATCAGTCTGAGTTTCTGGCAAATTTGAGTTTCCTCTGAATACTAGGTTTTGCTGCAGTCGGCGGGTTGGAAGGCCTGGAAGAGAAATACTTCTTGGCTGTGGCCAGCAACCGGAGTGGGAACAGCAGCTGCGGGCTGCCCCGGGAAGATGCCTTCCATATTTTCCGAGACCCACTGACATCTGATCTCCCGTGGCCTGGGATCCTATTTGGAATGTCCATTCCGTCCCTCTGGTACTGGTGCACCGATCAGGTACAGGGCAACAGACTGAGAAAGCTACTCTCTGGGACGCTTCCTTCCTTGGAGTATCTGGAGGCTGGGTTTTTTTCTCCTGCTATCTGTTCTCTTATTTGCGGTTCTCCCCAAACATCCTTGAGAACTTCTTTCTCTCTACTGCTCTACGTGTTATCTTCTTATTCTTATGTCACAGCAAATCCAAAGCTGCTGATATTTGCAAAGGGGAAAGCTTGATACATCCTGCTGGATGTCTGGAAAGATCCAGTAAGCAAAAGAGATGAAACATTTTAAAGAGAGCTTAAAACTGGTATTGGTATTATTTGCTCCACAAATACTCACTAGGTGTGCTCTATGTGCCAGCCACTTGGAAATCACAAGTAAACAAATCAAATAGGCTCTCGCAGCTCACCTTCTTCTGGTGGAGGTAGACAGGCAATAAATAAATTATGGGGAACGTTAAAAGGTGATAACTGTCATAAAAAAAAAAAAAAACAAGCAGAGCGGAGTGGGGGAAATGGAGGGTGTGGGAGTGTCATCTAAAATAGAGTGATTAGGGGAGTCATGGTTGAGAAGTGACCTCTGAGCTAAGGAGAGTGAGTGGGCTCTGGTGATTGTTGGGGAGGACAGTTTTAGGTAGAGGGACCCGCCAAAGCAAAGCCCTTAAAGCAAATATATAACTGGTGTGAAAAAAGAAATTAGAAAAGCAAAAGGCACTGTGGTGTGTATAATAAGCCCTTTTGTGTTAAAAGGTGTGTGGGGGGGATAGAATCCATATTTGCATTTGCTCGTATGTGCTGAAGGAAACTCCGGATGGATGTATATAAAACTAAGAGCAGTTACCTGTGGGCAGGGAGGTGGGCAGATGTGCCAGGATGGATGGAAACCATTTCACGGCACACCTGTTTATACTTTCTCAGGTTTCAAACCCTGTGAATATATCATCCGTTGAAAAGGTTTTTTCCATTACATTAATGATCAGAGATCTGTGTGCCATTTTGGAAGCCCTATTTCATATTCAGGGCTGATGAGACTTTAAATAAAATAATGATCATGGAGTCGGACCACTGAATTGATGGAGGGGACACTACAGAGAGTGAATCCAGGTCACCCCAAGGGTCAGAACTTCTGAGTGAAGAGCTAGAAACCAAGAGCTAGAGATGGGTGCAATACTGCCCCTTTAAGAGAGAGCACCCGGGCTTCCCTGGTGGCGCAGTGGTTGGGAGTCCACCTGCCGATGCAGGGGACACGGGTTCGTGCCCGGTCCGGGAAGATCCCACGTGCCGCGGAGCGGCTGGGCCCGTGAGCCATGGCCGCTGAGCCTGCGCGTCCGGAGCTTGTGCTCCACAACGGGAGAGGCCACAACAGTGAGAGGCCCGCGTACCGCAAAAAAAAAAAGAGAGAGAGAGAGCACTCCTCCTCTTCCTTAGCAAGTCTCAGGCTGGAGAGACCCTGGGAGACAGCTCAGACGGAGGCTAACAGCCTGGGCTTTAACCTTAACAGACCTGGAATCAAGTTCAGGTGGCATAACCTTGGGACACCGTCTAAGCTCTCTGAGCCTCTGTTTCCTCATTAGTGGGGTTACTAATAATTGTGAAAAGGGGGAGCATTAGGAATTTGCTCAGTCTTTTTTGTTGCAGGGGCATTTAATGAACTGTTTAAAACATTTACATTTTTGCTATGGTTTTATGCTACTGCTCTTGACATGGCTCATTAATCCATACAAATATTTCCTTGAGATGCCTCACACCCTTACTAGCTGGGATTCCAGTGTGCAACCCTTGAAGCCCACCTCCAACCCACCTCGCATTGTTCAAGAGCCTGGGGACTTAATTAATCCGGGATGGCTTGGTCTTCTTCCAAATGGCAGGCAGGGCCAGAGGGCCCAGAAACCCAAGCCCTCCTCGGACCCCATGACTTCTGGTTTTGCGGCTGCTGAGCTGAATTCTGTTGAGTCCAAAGACTGTGTTAGTCCCTTGGGCTGGTGCTGCCCTATGTAGCTCATTTCAGAGCAGGAGAAAGACAAAGCAGCATTCAGTGTTCACTGATTGGGGGCGTGTTCCTAATCTTCCTGGGCAGAGACGGAAGAGGTAAATCACAATCGATAATCGTAATGACACAAACATTGATTGATGCTGGACCATCTACCAGTACCTGATATAAACGTTTCCTATATGTTAACTCATTGATTTTCGTAACATTCCTATGAGTCATGCTCCATTACTTGGGTCCAGGGGTTGCCGTACAGGGCGACACACTCTTCCCAGGGCTTGTGGGGTTCTGAGCAGCACAAGTCTCTTAAAACTTACTCAGCTGGAGGCTCCGCTTCATGGGAATAAAAGCCAGCGTTTTTCTCAGTCACAGCTTTGGATCTCCTGTCGAAAGGGCTTGGTTTTCCAAAGCTCTAAATTCTTTCCTCTCTGCTTCCAGCTGGACCGACGAGGACTGAAGCTTGCATATGCCTCTTTTTGGCACCTTAATAAAACAGTAAAAAGTATTCTATGATTGCTGTATCGTTCCATGTAACTCTCACATTCTTAAGTGTTCTAGAAAGCCCAATAGGTGTGTGTCTGGAGTCCTGAGAAATGACAGGTAACAGTTAAACAGCTGACTTCCCAGCTCTGGAGAGAGGGATCCTCACTGCTCCCTCACCTTTCCTCACATAAGCTGATGCCACGTTTTAGAGTCTTTCACTGACAGCATCCAAACCAATAATAATAATCTGTGCAGGTGAGAGCACACTTGGTTGCAAGTCACAGAAAAAAAAAAAATCAAATTTAAACCAGCTTAGGAAAAGGGTAGGGGATTTATTAGCTCATGGAATACGAACGGCAGGAAGCTGAACTAGCCTTCAGAAACTGCTGGAACTTATTCTGGTTTCTTTCTCCATTGTCTTTCTCTCTTACCTGCTGACTTCATGGTCTCTCACTGCAGACCAACTGCAAAGAGACTGACAACTCTCCAAGTCCCAAATCCAAATACCCTGTGTAAGGGCTCTGATTGGCCAGGGGTGGGTCAGGTGCCTACCCCTGGATCAGGCAGATGCCGTACCCAAGATGACAGGGTAGCCTTGTGGAGAGGGAATGGGTTTCAAAAGAAGCAGCAGGACGCTCTAGGAAGCCTATGCCATTGACGAACATTATTTTTAAAAATGGGAAGAATTCCCACTTTGTCCTACTCACCACAGCACCATAATGGTAATGACATTTCACTCCTCTTGTCCACAGTTCACTGAACCAACTCATCAAAGCTCTAGTAACTCACCAAGGCCTCTGCAACTTCTCCAGATGCTTCAAGATCCAAAGCCTAAGGAAATAGTAGAGAAAGTTCTGAGTTCATGTAGATTCAATCTGAAGCCTGGAGCAGGATTTGGGGGGACCAGTCTGCTACTCAGAAAACACTCTAGAACATGGCATTCCCTTTGAGTGGATAAATCGTTTTAGTTACTCGATATTGGTATATATTGCAAAATCATCACCAAAATAAATCTAGTTAATATTCATCACCATACAGTTATTGATACAATTTTTTTTCTTGTGATGAGATCTTTTTTGTGTGTGATGAGAACTTTTAAGATCTATTCTCTTAGCAACTTAAAAATATGCAATCCAGCATTGTTATCTATAGTCACCATGCTGTACACCACATCCCTAGGACTTATTTATTTTATAACTGAAATTTATACTTTTTGATCCCCTTCATCCATTTTGCCCACCCGCCACCCTTTGTCTCTGGCAACCACCAATCTGTTCTAAGTGGATAAATCTTAACAAGACCTACCTTATGCCACCCAACAGAGAGAAGGGGGTCAGGATAAGACCTAGGCAAACCGTATGCAGTAACTACAAGTCCAGACATGCCAATCCTGTTGGTAGAAATATCTCAGATCCTCTCTTTCTCTTAACTCATCACTCCTAGCAAAGTATTTGCATTCCTCTTCTATCGTCCTTCCCGTTCTTGATTTCTCTGCCTTGGTATAGCTACCCCAACTGGACCACTGGATCACAGGGATTGAGAATAGGAGAGATGTTTCCTTAGAGAAGGCAGGCAAACCAAGCTCCTGGGTCTACTATGCCTACAAAGAAGCCATGCACACCTAGTTGGCCTTAAGAGAAAGCTATCTCAACTTCCAACCACACCACTGTTTTCCAGGTGATTGTTCAGCGGACTCTGGCTGCCAAGAACCTGTCCCATGCCAAAGGAGGCTCTCTGATGGCCGCGTACCTGAAGGTCCTGCCCCTTTTCATCATGGTGTTCCCGGGTATGGTCAGCCGTGTCCTCTTTCCAGGTAAGAAGACAGTTGGGAGGAGAGGTTTTCTGTGAGTCTCAGACCCTGTGAAGTGTTCTGAACATCTTACTGACTGCCTCTCAAGAATGCAGCTGGAGTCCCGTCCTGGTGATTCAGCTGAGGTGTCTCCATCCCGGCAACTACTGACTCAGTGCTGTTTCCCAACATTGGTTCAATGAGAACGTCCTATTAATGTCCCAGGCCAAATCAAATGGAGACCTATCTGGGGCCTCGCCTCAACTATATATTTTCTGAAACCACAAACTAGGCTAAAATCTCATGGTTCCAGATGTCAGCTCCCTGAAATCTCATGAGAGGGCTCCCCTCACACTTCAATGTTTGAACGCAGTGGTTTGGCAACTTGGGCCCAATAGAACCCTTTGGGGGTTCCTTTTCTTAACAAAATCAGGGATATCAAAACCTCTAGAGTATCTGTCTTAGCTTTTTTTTAAAAAACTTGGTAGAGGGATGAGGTTTGCAGCATGGGGATTAAACAGGACTAGGGGTGGGGGATGTTATTGGGAGTCACTGTGATGTCAGGAACTGGTGATCTGTGTGGAAGAAAGGTCCTTTCTGCCTCATTAAGTTTAACCCTGTATTGACCAAAGCTGTTATTAAACGGGCAGAAATCTCCCTCCCCTATGCCTTATCTTACATGATGTTGCAGAGGTAAAGAAAGGGTAGGATGAAATGGTTAGTACAGAAGTTTTTTTTTTGTTTTTTATTTATTTATTATTTATTTATTTATTTATTTTTGCTGTGTTGGGTCTTCGTTTCTGTGCGAGGGCTTTCTCTAGTTGTGGCAAGCGGGGGCCACTCTTCATCGCGGTGCGCGGGCCTCTCACTGTTGTGG
>NW_006775554.1:2358438-2369361 GCF_000442215.2 Lipotes vexillifer
CTCACTGTTGTGGCCTCTCCCGTTGCGGAGCACAGGCTCCGGACGCGCAGGCTCAGCGGCCACGGTTCACGGGCCTAGTTGCTCCGCGGCATGTGGGATCTTCCCAGACCAGGGCTCGAACCCGTGTCCCCTGCATTAGCAGGCAGACTCTCAACCACTGCGCCACCAGGGAAGCCCCAGCCCAGAAGTTTTGTCAAAATAATTTAGAGCTATGAATTAGGTGGAAGGACGTGGGGAAGAGAAAGGCTGGGGAGCCGTCCGTGGTGCCAGATGCTGGGATTGCGCTTCTCCAGCCCCGATGGATGACAAACCCAGAGCCATCGGTCCTCTTTCCAGGGAAGCGGCACAAGGCTTGAAAAATCCCAGATGAGGATAAGAACTGGGATCTTGGTTTTATGGTGACTTGACGGAAAATATACAGCTAAGGGGCAAGGCGACATATGAACTAAGAAAGTGGCTTAAAGCAACCAACATTTATTGTGCTAAGGTCCAGTCCCCGTGTGAGGAGCTTTGCAGTAGAGTGTGGCGGTTATGAATATGAACACTGATCTGAAATGCCTTGCCTGAACCTTGGCTCTGCCACTTCTGGGCTCCTGTGACCTTGAATAAATCACTTAATTTCTGTTAAGTGCTTCTGTTTCCTCACTTGTAAAATGGGGATAATATTTCCTAAGGCTTAAAACAGTTCTTGGCACATGGTAAACACTATCGAAGTGTTCACTTCTGTTATTCTATACATGTTTTATCTCATTAATTCCTCAAAAGGACCTTATGAGAGAGGTACTATTGTTATTTTCATTTATAGATAAGGAAATCAGGGAATTCCCTGGCAGTCCAGTGGTTAGGGCTCCACACTTCTACTGCCGAGGGTGTGGTTTCAATCTCTGGTCGGGGAACTAAGATCCAGCAATCTGCATGGCCAAAAGAAAGGAAGAAATTAAAGCTCAGAGAAATTAATTGATTCACTCATTTATTATTCTTCCATGGATTCAACAAATAGTTTGAAAGCCAATTATCTGCCAGGCCTTTTTCTAGGAGAGCCTGGGGTTGCATAAGGGAACAAGACATACAGTATCCCTGCTGTTGGGGGGGATTACGCTTTAGTGGTGAAGGAGACAAAAAAAATACGTAAGTGAGCTATTCATTGATTGTGTTAAGTGCTGTGAGGAAAATGCATAGGGAAACATTTTTAGAGCGGAGCCAGCCAGATGAATGATGGATTGGATGAAGCTGTTAAGGAAAAAAGAGGACTCTAGATCACTCCTAGGTTAGGGGACTTGCTGGAAGTTACTTGGCTAGTGCTGGGTAAGCCAAGATCTAAATCCAGGGGCATCTGCCTCCAAAACCTGACTCTTAATCATGCTACTGTCTCTCTCAGGAAATCACATCAAGCTTTGGATCAGTATCAGGATGATCAATAACAAGACCCTGACCCTCACTCTTAGCCGTCAGCCAATCAATAATGGTTGTTAAGTGAAACATAATGCCACATTCCATGCCCCTAGGGAGTTTATAACGGAACAGATGAGTCTGGTACTCTGTGAAAAAGTAAGAGAAAATTGATATCAAAACACTCTAGCATTTGGTACTAGCAACAGTGCGAAAGGAATTTAAGAGAGTGAGGTAGGGTGGAGATGGTGAGGTGGGTGTGGTGCATTTGAAGGTCTTGACTGGAGCTTCTCAAAGTGTGGTTCCCAGTCTAGCAGCATCAGGGTTGCCTTGGAACTTGTTAAAAATGCAAGCTTTCAGGTCCCGTCCAAGACCTTTTGAATCCGAATCTCTGGGGGTGGTGCCCGGCAGAAGATTGAGAAGCCCTGGTCTAAAGGGCCAGGTGCGAGGCCAAGCCACTGTTCCTACCCATTTCCACTCTTCTCTCCATCTCAGCTCCATCAGCAACCTGCTGAATCTTCAAATGGGTCCAGCGCTGCCTAAAAGGATGCTCTGATCCTGAGCTCTCTTGAACGTGGACAACATCCTCTTCCACTTAGTCCATCCAAGAAATAGCGCCCACTTATAAAGGAACTCTAGTGGAAACCAAGAAAGAAACAAAACAACCCTCAAAACACTGAAACACAAGAGTCTAGGAATGTCCCTGTTTACAAAGCCAATCATCTCCACCTGAGCTTTGGAATAAGCTAAGGTTTTGAACCCTATCCATGATACTAGCTTTATGATTTGGGGATGTTATTAGTCTCTATGGGCCTCAGTTTACTTGTCTCTGAAACAGGTATAATGGCAATATCTTCCCCATGGAGTTGTGAAGATTACATGAGATGGTGTATATGTACAGTGTTTATTCGCAGCATCCGAGTCATAGTGAACTTCCATGAATGTTGGCATTTGGAAGAAGGAGGTTTGGCACTGTGTTTGGACTGGACTCTGTTAGAGCCCATCCTTTATGTCAAGCATCATAGGATCTGACAAGGGAATCCACTCCATATATGAAATGGTTGATTAATTCACCCAAGACAGGTGAGCTGATATTAGTGAATGGTGGGTTAACAATCACAAGGCTGTTGGTTTCATTTATAACTTAGCTGAGCCAACTAGTTTCCCTGTGATGAACATATTCTTTAGCCTGAACGAACAAACACAATTTTCTGCCCTAAACATGCTTTATAAACTTTGTGTCTGTCATGTGTTTCACGGTTGAAGGTTGCATTCCTAGAAGGTTAAACAAAAACTAGGTCATTAAATGAATGATTTCAGGGGGAGTCTTGCTCCTTCTTGGTGTCCCTTGAAGAGAGGAGCTTTTGGACAACAAGAGTCCAAACCCCCAAGATTTGAACATAAGCAAGATCTTCAGCCCACTTGGGAGGCTCCATACCATGTTCTGGCCACAGGAGTATAACTATTTTCTCATCTCCTCCTAAACTTCGGCAGACAAGTCATAAACAAGCCAAGAGCTTTGACTTCTCAAAAGCATTTTTCTCAACGAGGTTGTTTCTTCTCAATACTTCCTGTCAAATATCATTTTTGGTCTGCGGTCTTAATTTTGTCTAAGACTGAATCAGAGTTTTGGAGACATCTACTTTTATTCCATAGCAATTGTTACTTGTAGTATGAATTGTGGCCACAGCACCCATTTCCTCTCCCATTGGTGGATGTAAGTGGAGGGAAGGGTCCCAGCTTTGACAAGACATAACAGTGAGTGGAGAAACTTTACAAAGACCAGATAGTCCTTGGGCTTCCTAATGGATGAAGGGGCCTGGGGTGATTTCCATTTCTTAGGTATTATGCTATCTTAAAAAAGCAAATGAAGGATCGGGAATTCCCTGGCGGTCCAGTGGTTAAGACTCCACGCTTCCACTGCAGGGGTCCCAGGTTCGATCCCTGCTTGGGGAACTAAGATCCCACAAGCCACATGGTGTGGCAAAAAAAAAACAAACCAGAATCAATAATATTAGGGGAGGGATAAATTAGGGATTTGAGGTTAACAGATACATGCTACTATATATAAAATAAACAACAAGGACCTACTATAGAGCACAGGGAACTATATTCTTTTTATATATGAGTCACTTTGCTGTACACCTGAAACATTGTAAACGTCTATACTATACAACTATCCTTCAATAAAAAAAATTTTTAATTAAAAAAACCCCAACAATATTAGATTTTAAAGTTACGATGTACTTTAAATGTTTACATTTATTAAATTAACAGTTTTAACACATATAAAAATATAAAGACTAGACATACCACCTCATCTGGAGATACTGTCAAACATCTCTATTTGAAGCCACTTGTGAATTTGAGGCCTCAGCTACATGATCATCATGACGTTGATACTGCATCAGAACGGGGGAGGAGATGGGTGTGGGCAGTGAAGGGCTCCAAGCCCACCCCTAAACTGTGGCTCGAGGTCGTTCCCACTTGCCGTAGAAGGTGGGATGGAAGGCAGTGTTACTCAGCAGAATGAGGAAGGACAGAAGCCTTTGGACTGAGCAGAGGGAGGGTTATTTATGGGAATTATTCCTAGATGCAGCTGGCCAAAGAGACTTGAGGATTTATAAGTGGTCCAGTGGGGATAAGTGGTGTGTTGGCATTGAGCTGGTGGTGAGGAGTGTGGCTCAGCTCAGATATGAGGAAGATAGAAAGCAACAAGAAAGCTATCATTCAAACACACGTGCTAGACCACTGAAACAACCTACGCTCTCTTGGCCTTCCTTCTCTGAAAGATTGGACTGGATTGAGAGACCTGTTCTGTCTCCGACATGACCTTGCTGGGTGATTATAACCAGGTCCCTTCCCCTCTGTAAAGATTACACTAATAATGAGATAGCTAGTCCCTCCCCAAGAAAAATGTATCGAGCATCTACTCTGTGCCACACACTCGTATAATTTTTTTTTTTTTCGGTACGCGGGCCTCTCACTGTTGTGGCCTCTCCCGTTTCTGAGCACAGGCTCCGGATGCACAGGCTCAGCGGTCATGGCTCACTGGCCCAGCCGCTCCGCGGCATGTGGGATCTTCTCGGACCGGGGCATGAACCCGTGTCCCCTGCATCGGCAGGCGGACTCGCAACCACTGCGCCACCAGGGAAGCGCCACCCGTATAATTTTTAAATCTCTTCTTCTGTCTTCCAAGCAGGAGGTCTGTGCTTCTAAGCTTGGCATGTGTTCATCATGATAGAGATGAAGAACTAGAGGTGCCAGGAAGTCTGGATGGATTTACACTAGAAAATCAAAATGCTGTTCAGGAGAGAAAAGAATTGATACAGAAATGGAGAGAGAGGAGGAGAGAGAAATTCAGAGCCTGGTTGGGTTCTTATGAGTCTAAAATGAGGAACAGCTGTTGAACTATGTATACTGTTGAGAAGGAGATGGGGAAAAGAGGAACTTTTAAAATATTCGCCATGCGTCAAGTGATGGCGTTCTCCTTTGCACTTCCGATGAACTTAGGTAAAGATGTAAATTGCTCGTGTCCTTTAGGGGGGCTTAGGGAGCCTGAAGTCAGGCACTGTGCTGAGACTGGCCGTGAGGTGTCTCAGCTTTTTTTTGGGTTACAGTAGTACAGCTGAAATGTATTCAGCACTTGCTGTGCCCCAGACTCTGTGCTGAGTGTGTAATGTATATCGTTTCATTTAATCCTCACTATAATCTTAGAAAGTAGAGTTCTGTTACTGTCCCAGTTTTGCAGATACAACAACTGAGGTCCAGAATGGTTAAGTAACAAGGCCATGGATTATCAAGCCTAGGCTCCTTCTTATTTCATTGGACTGTACACTTATATACAGTAGCCCTGTCTCCTGGTGCCGGCCTGCGCCAGGCCGTGTTTGGGCTGGGCCTGGGCCTCTGAGGGTCCGTCTGCTTAGCTCTGGGCTTGCTTCCTCCATAGACCAAGTGGCTTGTGCAGACCCAGAAATCTGCCAGAAGGTCTGTAGCAACCCCGCCGGCTGCTCTGACATCGCGTATCCCAAACTTGTGCTGGAACTCCTGCCTACAGGTAATGGTCCCTTCACCCCTCAGTTGAGTCCCCCTGGGGCACCCAGAAAGGAGGACATTGGCTTGGGCTCTAATCTGAGGAGGGGGACAAGATGGGAGGGCTGTGGGAAAGAATGGGCTCTGGGCTGAGGAACTAAGCCCCCAAATAAAGCTCCGGCCCTGGCTACGCAGGGGTCTCTGCCCCACCCACCCCTCTGAGTCCCTCCTGTTGGCTCCCACCCCTGAGTTCCACCTCCTCCGAGTTGAACCTCTCGGGACCAGCTGGCTATGGGCCTGGGAAATGGGGTCAGCGGAGAAGGCAGAAAAAGCCTGAGGCCCAAAGACCTCCCTTCTGCCCCCAGGGCTCCGCGGGCTCATGATGGCTGTGATGGTGGCGGCGCTCATGTCCTCCCTCACCTCCATCTTTAACAGTGCCAGCACCATCTTCACCATGGACCTCTGGAATCATCTCCGGCCTCGGGCATCTGAGAAGGAGCTCATGATTGTGGGCAGGTAAAGTCTTACTGGGTTGGCGCCAGGCAGGGGTGTGAAAAGTCCAGATAACCCAGGGAGGAGAAAGCTGAGCCACCCAGAGGGAAAGTCCAGCCTTCGACTTCTCCAGGCTGTCTCAGCCTCCTCTGATGGCAAAGGTGAAGTACATCAGGGCTCCGTGGATGAGTAAGGCGCTCATTCATTCAAGAGCTATTCAGTGAGCACCTACTATGTGCCAGGTGCCAGGCGTATAGCAGTGAAAAGAAAAGACTCAGTTTTGCCTTTGTGGAGCTAGAAGAAGAAAAGGATAAGTAAACAGGTAGTTATAACCACAGTGAGTGTTATGATGGAGGAGCCAGGACACCTAGGGAGTCAGAGGAGAATTCTCCAACTTGGACTGGGACCTGAGGGGTGAATAGGAGTTAGCCAGGTAAAAGGGAGAAGGGTGTTCTGGGGCTTGGGGGCAAGGTTTCTCTAACAAGTCTTGTGCAAGGTCCTGATATCTAATGGGGGGAATGAAAATGACCGAAGTGAGTGGCATGTACATTTTATGTAAAATATATGCTAATAAGCATCTTGGGGCTCTGCCCCTCAAGAAGGTGTACCTAAGGGCTGTCTCAGCCTTGGGTTAGGGAGAGGTATGACATCAAAAGCATAATCCACTAAAAAAAAAAGAAAAAGAAATTAGACTTCATCAAAACCCAAAACTTTTTTGCTTCAAAAGACACCATTAAGAAGATGAGACGACAAGCCACAGATTGGGAGAAAATATTTGCAAGCCATATATCTGACAAAGGACTTGTCATCTAGAATAATCTAAAAAGCAAGATTGTGGTCTAGAAAGTTCCTGCAGGATACCACTACACACCCACTAGAGTGGCTATAATCAAAAAGGCAGACAGGAAGGCAGAGAAGTTGGAACTCTCGTGCATTGCATGTGGTGAAGTAAAATGGTTCAGCTGTTCAAAAGCAGTTTGGTATTTTCTTAAAAAGCTAAGTATAAACTTACCATGTGACCCAGCAATTGCATCCCTAGAAATAAAACCATCTGGCTGTACAAAGACGTGTATACAAATGTTCATAGCAGCATTTTTTACAATAGCCAAAAAGTAGAAACAATCCAAATGTCCACTGATGGGTGAAGGATAAACAATGGTACACAATGGCGTATCCACTCAATGGAATATTTTTCAACAATAAAAAGGAATGAAATATTGATACATGATATGTGATGAACCTCATGCTAAGACATGCTAAGTGAAAGAAGCCAACTGCAAAAGACCACATATTGTATGATACCATTTACTTGAAACGTCCAGAAAAGGCAAACCTAGAGAGACAGAAGTAGATAAGTGCTTATTTAGGGTGGGAACAAGAATAAGTTGTAAATGGGCATGGGGGGACTTTTCGGAGTGATGGAAGTTCTAAAACTTGATTGTGGTGTTGGTTGCACCACTCTATAAATTTACTAAAAGTTACTGGATTGCACACTTATAATGGGTGAATCTTATGGCATATAAATTCTACCTCCGAAAAGCTATAAAAAAGAGAGAGAAGTGTTCAGGGGAGATAAAACACTAATGGAGGGGGGTCTCTCTCCATCTGGCACCAGGGTGTTTGTGTTGCTGCTGGTATTGGTCTCCATCCTCTGGATCCCTGTGGTCCAGGCCAGCCAGGGCGGCCAACTCTTCATCTACATCCAGTCCATCAGCTCCTACCTGCAGCCTCCCGTGGCTGTGGTCTTCATCATGGGATGTTTCTGGAAGCGGACCAACGAAAAGGTAGCCCTGGATCAGCCCTTCAGCCCATCGGATGGGAGAGAAGGGGACTGGAGTGGGACATGGGGATATCAGGTGTCATTAGGGAGGAGGAGTTCTGTGCGGAAGATACAGGGAGGGTGTTAGCTGGCTTTTGAAAAAAAGCAATGAGGGTTCTATTTTGATGCATTTTGTCCTTAAACAGGGAAGCTGAATTAACAGGGAATTATATGTAATTGATTAATTCTATGTAAAAGATAAACAGATAAGTATCTCCAGCCCTTTTCGAATCACTGACCCCTGCTGTGACCGTCGCTAGAAAGCCACGCTCTTGAGGGGGCTTGCTGAGGTTTCCGGAGGCCTGTGCCGGATGCCCCACAGCCCTGCCTGTGTCTAAGGTGGCCTCTGCTCTGATTCGCAGGGTGTCTTCTTCGGTCTCATCTTGGGCCTCCTCCTAGGCTTGGTTCGTCTGGTTCTGGACTTCATTTACGTGCAGCCTCTGTGTGACCAGCCAGATGAACGGCCAGCTGTGGTAAAGGATGTCCATTACCTCTACTTCTCCATGATTCTGTCCTCCGTCACCCTGATCACTGTGTCCGTCGTAAGCTGGTTCACAGAGCCGCCCTCCAAGGAGATGGTACTTTTGGGTTTGACACTGTATCCATTGAGACCCTTCACTGCTAGTGACAGAAAACCCAATTGACTTCAGTGAAGAGGACTGATTGTTCAAAAAGCTGAAAAGTCCAGGGCTGGGTCTTGGGAAGAACTTGATTTCAGGACACTGGAAAAGACCATCAGAATTCATCTCTCACCTCTCCTTCTGTTCTCAGGCCCCTTGTGGGCCCAGCAGCTTTTAGGGATACATCCTCTCTTATTCTCATTAAGCAAAAGCATAAGCGTTTTTGTCCCAGCGTTTCCAGTGAAGTTCCTGATGCCCGTTGATGGAGTCAGCTCAAGACACATGATCACCCATGAAGCAACTTACTCCCCGTGGCCAGAGAAATGGATGAGCTGCATGCTGATCACAGGGTTCCCCCCACACCCACGGGCTAGGGTTAAGCTCTGGGGACTAGAATGAGGAAGGGCGAGATCCCCACTGGAGAATTAGGGCTGTCCAAGAAAGATGGGGGACTGAGTGGGGGAAATGTCCATTGATTCTGAAGGGTGCTGGGAGCTGAAGCTTTCTGGAGGGTGGAGTGAGAGGGCAAGACTGGGAGAGACTCGGGGGTGAAGGCTGAGCTTGGGGCTGGAAGGCGGTGGGAGAAAGGGATGAAAGTCACTGCTCCACCCCCATCTCACGGTTCATCTCTGCTCCGTAGGTCCGTCGCTTGACCTGGTTTACTCGCCATGACCCCATGGTCCAGAAGGAACAGGTGCCACCAGCAGCTCCCCCGCCTCTTACCCTCTCTCAGAACAGGACACCAGAGGCCAGCAGAACCAACGTCCAGTTCGAGATTGTTCAAGAAAACATGCCCCAAAACCACAGCTGTGAGTTGCTTCGCTCTTCAGTTACAGTAGGAACCTCAAGAAGCATCATATAATTAAGGGGAAATTTTTCTACCAAATCACAAGCCAGAAAATGGGCACACTTGGAATTTTAGCATCACCTGACTCCCAGGGTCTGGTCCTCCCTCACTCTCTGGCCACTGGAAGGGTTAGGAACTTTCAACAGATGCCTCAGGTGGAAAATTAGAGCCAGTGTTTGTTGAGTGCCTACTAAAACATGGTTCATTTGATCCTCACAAAACCCTATGTGGTAGGCTGGGGTACTGCTGGCATTCTCTAAATTACTGGTTTTAAACTGGCAGCTTGCAGGCATATTTTGCTTTAGCTCACCTACTCTTTTAATAAAATGTGAGTTAACATTTAAAAATTGTGAGATTTCACATAAAATTCCAGATTTCCATCTTCTCTTGAAAAACTGAAATATCTGGCAACACGGAGCCCATATGTCTGCATGGCAAAAGTTGTCTGGAGCTGCAAAGCAGCTGTTCCTTAGACCTGGAATATACAGTTAGCCAGAGTCCCCACCAGTCCCTACTGTATCCATGCCCCAAGGCTGTGGTTGTCATTAATCATCATACGTGGCTTTTAAAAAAATAATAATTGTGGATATGAACCCATGTCATCCTACCGTGGGAAACTCAAGGATAGATCCAGAAGGCCATGTGTTTCAAGAAAGATGAGAGAGAGAATCTTTCTTGGTAGAGGTGATGTGTTTAATAAGAAAATCAGCTCCCCTGACTCCCACAAGCCACCCGCCTGGCTCCACCCGCAGCTGATTTTGCAGACCCAGCTCTGAATGGGGAAAGAGAGTTCCCTGCAAGAGTGCACATCTCTCTTCAGCCTCCTGGCAGGTGATGCAATACAGGGAGGAAGTCATAGAACAGGTTCTAAACCCACCTCTGCCTCTGCTAACCAGCTGTGTGCTTTGCTCACGTTAGGCTGAGTCTCCATCTTTTCATCTGAAATTCTGTACCTGAAGATGGTGAAAAGTCTCAAAATACTAATCTTCTAGAACTAAAGAAAGAGTCTTCCAGAATCAAAGTCTTAATGAATACCTTCCAGAAAAGGAACATAAAGTATTTATCACAGTGCGTGGGACACACCTGGTCTCTCTTCTCTCTTGCCTGGGAGACACAGCCCATCCTTATGACCCTTATTTGCTGGGTTCTTTTTAGGTGACATGACCAAAAAGCAGTCCAAAGTGGTGAAAGCCATCTTGTGGCTCTGTGGGGTGGAGAACAAGGGCAAGGAGGAGATGCCGAGCAGAACAGACCCTGTCATAGTTTCCCTGGATGAAAACCCCTTGGTGAAAACCCTTCTGGACGTCAACCTCATCATCTGCGTCAGCTGTGCCATCTTTCTCTGGGGCTACTTTGCTTAAGATGGGGGTGAACCCAGGGGTCCAAGCTCTCAGTTTGCTATCAATGCCCCAATTTTTTAATGAAGGAAAAAAATAATAAAGCTTTGTTTGTTTACCACCAGGCTTCAAAGGTGTTTATGGGCCACTTTCAACATGACATTTAGTTAGTCCTGTTCTTCTTAAAGGGGCTTCCCTGGTGGTGCAGTGGTTGAGAGTCCGCCTGCCAATGCAGGGGACATGGGTTCGTGCCCTGGTCCGGGAAGACCCCACATGCCGCAGAGCGGCTGGGCCCGTGAGCCATGGCCGCTGGGCCTGCGCGTCCGGAGCCTGTGCTCTGCAACGGGAGAGGCCACAACAGTGAGAGGCCCACGTACTGAAAAAAAA
>NW_006775554.1:2369478-2414768 GCF_000442215.2 Lipotes vexillifer
AAAAAAAAAAAAAAAAAAAAAAAAAAAAAAGGAATGAAGGCTAGAAGCTGGAAAAAGAGAGAGGCGTAAAGGCTTCTTTGTCTCAAAAGGCCAGTTATTCACTCTTCCTGTCCATCATGTAACATCAATAGCCAAATTCAAAGGGTTGGACAAGCGAAGAGATGCCCAGCCCCCCGGTAGCCACATCCCCTGGGCTGACTGTTAGCGCTTGAACTCTCTCCAGCTCACCTTCCAAGCACAGGGAATAGGACCCGCATTCTATCTCCTGACTTTCACTGTTGCTGGCTTTGGGTGAAGGAATAGTTGGTGCCCAAAGGCTTTCTCATTGTGAAGCTTGCCCCTCACTATGATGTCTGGGAAATAGACCTGAGTTGGTGCCCTGGAATCTTGTGCCATAAAAAAATCAGGGAATTGTGTGCACGTCCCAAGTTCTGCCTTAGCCTGGGTTTCTTTGCTTGATTCTCCACAATGATGCTTCCCTAAAACAAGTAGCCAGGATGGGCAACTCCACAATAAATCATTACTGGATGAGGGGTAATAGGACTTTTGACCTGAAGAACAGCCACGCCTGTTCTGTGGAGAGTCAGACATCCTAATTACTCTATTCTGGGCCCCAATGGGGTCTGATGGGATGACCTGTAGGGGCTGTGTGTGCCACATGCACAGCTAAGAGCAGGGGTGGGACAGCCAACAGAGTTAGTTAGCCCTGAGACCAACTCTGGGGCGGCCCAGGGCCATGAGATAGTACCCTAGTCCTGGGGTTAAGGGGGCTGGGGGGCAGGATGGGTTAGAACCACTCACTGGCTTAGCAACTGGAGAATGAGTAGTTTCTCAAGGAATCCCAGTTTCCAAGGGGCATGGACAGGAGGCCCTGGGGCTGAGGAGTCACTGGCTCATCCAGTCACTCATGACATCTTTTGAGTTCCTACTTGATGCCCTCAACACCTGGACCAGCCTTGTCCAAAGGTAAAGGCATGAGCTCGACACCTATCCTAGTCAGAGACCTGGCTTTTCCACACGGATCCAGATGACAGCTGTGGGTTGGACAAAGGCCCCTTGGCCCTCCCAGGAAAGGGCCCCTATGGAGAGCTGTTTGCTAATGTGGCTGCTATCCAGACCCTGTAACTGGCTCCGCAAGAGGCTGAGCTTCTGTCTGGGGCAAGTGGGCTCAAGGGGAGGCTGAGTGACCCTCTCAAGGGCCAAAGGAGGGGAGTGGGAGGCTCAGAAGTCTTCCCCAAATTGCCCCTCAGCCAGGCCTCCCCCCCAGCCCCCTGCCATGCCGAGACCTCTGCTGCCACAGGTTGGGGTCAGAAGTGCGTTTTGGTGGGAGTTGCCACTGTGGTAGCTTAGGCCACTGCCACCTCTCCCCTGGATCGCTGCCACCAGTGTCCTGACTGGCCTTCCTGCCTCTAATCTTGCACATTCTCCAGCTCCAGGCAGAGAGAGCAAATCTGATCAAGCCACTCCCCTGCTTGCTCCCAGGATCAGGTCCACACAGCTGGATGCGAATTTCCAGACCCCTGACAGCTAGGCCTCTTTTCAGCTTCGACTCTGATTGCTCTCCCTTCACAGTCTAGGGTCAGACCACACTCATGCTGTCCCACCTGTGGGCCTAACACAGCGGCTGACACCCAGTGGGCCCCATAAATATCCAGTAAGTAGGTCTTTGCTTCTGCTCTTCCCTCCGCCTAAACGATCCCCCCCTTCCTCTCCTGGCTACCTCTTATTCTAGTCACTGCTTAAACATCACTTCTTCCAGGAAGACTTCCTCGGTCATCCCACACCCACTATGACATGCATCTTCAAAGCAGGTATCACACTTTATTATTGATTGCTTAAGCATCTTCCCAACTAGAGAGAAAGTCCCATGAGGGCAGAAGGCATGGCTTACACTGATGCCTAGCACAGCCTGGTGAATGGATGACCTCCAGAACACAGATGTCTGGCTCCTTGTCTCATATCCTCCAGCCACACCCCCACCCTGGCCTGGCTGCCCACCCCTGCCCAGGAACACCCACTGTTCCTGCATCAAGTCAGTCCTTGAGGTCTGAGCTCATGGAGGTGACTGAATGGTTGACCCATCATCCATCCTCTGCCCTTTGGAAACTGTGCAACTTCCAAACCCTCCTTGACCACAGACGATGGTCTCTAGGGCTGCCCGTAGGACCCGCTCTCACCTTTGGGAAAGGCCCACATCAGTCACCACGTCACGCTGGCTCTGTCTCCCTAACCTTGTGCTCGTGGGCCCACTGCCTCTGCCTTATCGGGGCCCCACTGGCTCCTCTCTTGGGGGTGTCCTGCTGCCAGTTTTGCCCCCGCTTCAGTCCATTTTCTGCATCGCAGCCACGGGGACCTAAAGTACAAATCCGACAGTCACTCCCCTCTTGTGTCTGCAGCTCCCCTTGATGACTCCAAACATGAGTTATAAGGATCTTCACACTCCAGCTCCTGCTCCCCTCACCAGGCTCACTCCTTGCCCGTTGCCCGCTTCCCCCTCTAATTCCATGCTGTCGCTCACCCCACAAGCCATTCCTAGCATCTGGAGGGCCCACCTCCCCCCTTCTTTCTCCACCAAGATGGGCCTTCCTCCCACATACTTCCACGGCTCCCCCACTCCGCAGTCTCTATCTGTTTCCTGGGTATTTGTTTGCAAGCTTCCTGGGGGCCGAGGCCACAGTTGTATGGTTCAGGCTGGTTCCCCAGGGTCTAGGCCAGTATTCCCCTGGAGGAGACACAGAATTATTTAGAAGCCATGGCTTCAATTCTAAGCATCCTTGTATGAAAGCAAGAATGCTGTTTCTACCATGAAATGATGTGAAAAAAAAATTTTGGTCATCAAATATAATTTATTGATGTGTATGAAGACTGAATTCAAATACAAATATAGAGGGTAAAAACAGAACCCTGGTGAATTGTTTTGGTTCTTCCAAAAATATATTTGGCTCAAGTATACCCTGACGTGTCATTTGTAATGACATTTTGATGTGTGTGGCAGACAGACCCCAAGGTGACCCTCAGTGACCCCCACCTCCTGGTGTTCATGCCCTTGTATAATCCCCTCCCCTCGAGTGTGGACAGAACCTGCAACTGACTTCTAACCAATACAATACGGCAGAGGTGATGAGATGTCATCTGTAATTGTATTACAGCATGTAGACTCTGTCTTGCTAGCAAACTCACTCTAGGGGCTGTCCTTGCTGGCTTGCCAAAGTAGCGGCCTTCCCAGGGAAGCCCACGTGACCAGGGACTGCAGGCAGCCTCTAGGAGCTGAGGGCAACGCCTCAATGATGGCAAGAAGTCCTGGGCCTCAGAACTTGTGGCCCTACAAGCATAAGCACATGACTTCTGACAACATCCTGAGGGAGCTTAGGAGTGGGTCCTTCCCCAGTTGGACCTCCAGACGGGACCCCAGCCCTGGCTGACCCTTGACTGCAGCCTTGTGAGACCCAAGGACAGGACCCAGCTAAGCTGTGCCTGGACTCCTGACCCACAGAAACTATGAGATAATAAATGTGTTTGTGTTTGTGTGGGGTTTTTTTTGGCTGCAACACATGGCTTGTGGAATCTTAGTTCCCCCACCAGGGACTGAACCCGGGTCCTGGCAGTGAGAGCACTGAGTTCTAACCACTGGACCACCAGGGAATTTCCATGACCACTTTTTGCCTTTTGGTTGCATTGGAGCCAGTGGCTTCACTATACCGGCAGATCTTTCTTTATCCTCAGCTCCAACACTACAGTATTAGAAAAGTGGAAGCCATTGGTCTAGAAATATCTGTCAATGGGGTGCTGCCCAGTCTGGCGCAAGACCTCTAGACTATGAGGCACAGAGCCCACTTGAGACCCTGGAGTAAAGAGATGGAAGAGTGGCATCTGTGAGAAGAGGGCGAAGCCTCCGGAATATGGTTACACACCACCAGGCTCACTCACGGTGCAGGTGGCAGAATGGTGGCAACAGACCACAGGTAGAGAACCTAGAAAGAGGGTTTGTCTTAAGACTTTCAAGTAAGAGCACTTACGGGACTCACTGGGGTCAGGACAGCACTGGGAGCTGGAGCCCCAAGAGTGGGACAAGGGTCCCCAAGGGAACCAAGGCCATCAAGGAGGTGCAGGGATTCAGTCATTCCAATTGCATCTGAACGCTTGGGAATCCACAGGTAATCCAGCACAATCATGGCAGCCAGGGGGATGCCCCGACCCCCTGCAGTCTCCGAAGTGCTGGATCAAGATCAGGCTAGATGGGTGTTGCTTGCAAGGGGTGTGTGGTGAGAGGCACATGTCCCCGACCCTGGTGTAGCTGTGGGTTGGAGAGCAGGAACAGAAGGCCTGAGTACACAGGACTGAAGTTTCCAGGAGAAACTGTTCCCTGGAGAAGAGAAGGAAGCAATCTGAAGGGGCAGATACCAGCAGCATCTTCCTAGAGGCCAGCGCCTTCCTGGATGGTCAGGGATGGCCACATGAGTTTGGATTACAGACTTCTCAGGAAATCCCTGGTGGTCCAGTGGTTAGGACTCCACTTTCACTGAGGTGTGGGGGGGCCCGGGTTCTAACCCTGGTCGGGGAACTAAGATCCTGCAAGCTGCGAGGCAAAAATAAATACATAAGTAAATTTAAAGAATTAGATTACAGAGCTGTCTACCTCTCTCCCGCGTGTAGTGCCAGGGCGAGGTGACAGCGACGTGGCGCCTCCCCTGGCAGGGGTGATCACATCTCTGCAGCACCTTGGAGATGCTTCCGCCATGGTGCGATTACAACTGAGCCGCCACGTCCCACACTATGACTCGCCCATGCAAGAAGATGGAGAGCAGCCACTGACACATGTACAGGGGCAAGGAGGTTTCCTTTTTCTTTAGATCGGAGCTGTTGAGGCAGGGAGATTGCTACAAACAATAGGAGAGTGAAAATGGAACACTGTTCTTAAAATAATGAGGGTAGGGGGTTTGCTGTATTTCAGAATCATTCTGCTCATCACGGCCCTTCCGTGTCCCCAGGCACCAATGCCGTCTCCTCGGCAAGCACTGCGTCCCAGCTCCCTCCTGAGTATGAGATCAGGCATCCTGGAGGAAGCATCTCCAAGGTCTGCAGAGATGCCTGACTGTGGACGGCTGGGCTCCTTGAAGAAGGGGTCAACGCTTATGAGCAACATACATCGAGACCTTTGCTTTCTCTATAAGGTTTGTTCTAGAGCTAAGGGCAGTGGGGAGGGGGAGCAGAGAAAAAGAACAGGGATGGGGACTTCCCTGGTGGCGCAGTGGTTAAGAATCCGCCTGCTAATGCAGGGGACATGGGTTCGAGCCCTGGTCCGGGAAGATCCCACATGCCGCGGAGCAACTAAGCCCGTGCACCACTACTGAGCCTGTGCTCTAGGGCCCGAGAGCCACAACTACTGAGCCCACGCACAACTACTGAAGCCCGTGCACCTAGAGCCCATGCTCCGCAACAAGAGAAGCCACCGCAATGAGAAGCCCGCGCACCGCAACAAAGAGTAGCCCCCGCTCCCCGCAACTAGAGAAAGCCCACGTGCTGCAACGAAGACCCAACACAGCCAAAAATAAATAAATTTATATATATATATATATATATATGTATGTATATAAAAAACAAAAAGGGAGATAACAACCAAATCAAGAAACAAATCTACCAATGATAATAAACTCTAAATACTAGACTAAGATAAATCTAAGACCAGAAACAAATTAGATGCAGAAAGGAAACACCAAATCTACAGTTGCTCCCAAAGTCCACCACCTTAATTATGGGATGATTCATTGTCTATTCAGGTATTCCATAGATGCTGGGTACATCAAGTTGATTGTAGAGATTTAATCTGCTGCTTCTGAGGCTGCTGGGAGAAATTTCCCTTTCTCTTCTTTGTTCACACAGCTCCTGGGGTTCAAGATTTGGATTTGGCCCTGCCTCTGCATGTATGTCACCTGAGAGTGTCTGTTCTTCACTCGGACAGGACAGGGTTAAAGTAGCAGCTGATTACAGGGCTGTGGCTCACTCAGACCAGGGGGAGGGAGGAGTACAGAATACGGGGCGAGCCTGCAGCGACAGAGTCTGGTGTGACATTACAACAGTCTGGGGTGTGCCGTGTGTTCTCCTGGGGAAGTTGTGCCTGGATCACGGGACCCTGGCAATGGCGGGCTGCATAGGCTTCTGGGAGGGGAGGTGTGGATAGTGACCCGTACTTGCACACAGGCTTCTTGGTAGCTGCAGCAGCAGCCTTAGCATCTCATACCCGTCTCTGGGGTCCGCACTGATAGCTGCAACTCGCGCCCATCTCTGGAGCTCATTTAGGCAGTGCTCTGAATCCCCTCTCCTCGTGCACCCCAAAACAATGGTCTTTTGCCTCTTAGGCGGTTGTGTATGAGGAAGGAAAGAGTGAGCCTTCGGCAAACACAAATTTGAGATACCGGGGAAAATGGGCCTACAGGTACATATTCTCAATGTAATTAATAAGTGCAGGGAGTACTTTGGGGCACAGGAAACTTTGAGTTAAGAGGAAAAAGCGATTGCCCTTTTCAAGTTAAACTTAATTCATAGGGGAAGGAGGTCCAGGGGCTTCTGAGCAAGGGCTGGGTCACGGATGCACCTGGCGAGCAGTTCTATCAGTGGAGCCACCCAGGGCAGCCAACATGGCAGCATGTGTTCCAAAAGATGATGCCAATCTGGGCCACGGGGAGGGGCTATCGTCACAACAGCCATCCAGCCTATCGGCCTCGCTTTGCTCCAATTCCCCACTCACTCTTCCCAAGTATTTCAATCCTGGGAAGGAAGTGCCTTCCAGTCACTGGAAAAGGATATTCCCCTGGAACGCAATGGCTCTGACTCCTGCCCTAGGCCTGTGGGGCTGAGTACTGCGAGTTGGCCTCCAAGGGTCTAAGTGTCTCTAGACAAGACAAGTGTCTCCGGACAAGAAAGGGTGTCAGGACTGGTGAGAGCAAAGGAAGAGCCCAGCCCATGGAACATTCGCTAAGAGACAGCCAGTCCGGGCAGTCTCTGCGTCACCTGGTGGCTGGTCTCACTGCTGTGACCTTGCTCGCCACTCTTTCGAATTTCTACATTCACAGCTAGACCCCCAGATGTCCCATGCCCAGTTCTATGTAGTTAAGTGACAACATGCACACACACAATCCACAGCTTTGCCTCTAAGAATGATGAAGTTTTCATATAAACCACAGAATATATTTAATTCAAATTAAACATGAAACTAGAATAATGTTCGCTCCTTATCAAGTAGCAATTACATTGTTCAAAAAAAATAAACAGTACATTTCCGTCTACATTCTGGCAATCCAACGAGGCCAAGGCAATCCAGTTTGCTGAGGTGACGGATCCAGCAGTCACCACCAATGCTTGTGGTTCTGAGGCAGTTAGGTAGACATAGACCATACTTCACACAAAATGATTCTGCAGCACGTCCAAAGAACAGGAACCTCCCTTGTGATATATAAGGACGAAAGCACAAGTAGCAGGAAGCAGGTGACTTGCGTAATGGATGTACTTTATTAAATAGATAGTTAACGCATTGCTTTTTGTTCATTCCAAATTGCTGATGGTGCTCCCTGCATTAATAGCAGTGACAAATGCTTCCTACACATGCCTCGGCAATGATACTCTTTCCACTGTAGGTATTTCTTTTTTCTTTCTTTCTTTCTTTAAAAAAAAAATTTTTTTTTTTTTGGCATGATTCTTTCCCATGGAAAGAAAGCCAGCTTCTTCAAGACACAGGTCATTCAGCTTTAAGTGTCAGCCTCGGCTCTCTCCTCAGGCTGTGAGAAGGCCACGTCCTGCACGGTGAGGCCTTCTTTCTCCCTCCACTGAAAGCTTCTCGCTGTTTGGTCTGCGAAGATTAATGTCTGCCTGCCCCTGCTCCACTCACCAGGGTGGAAGGGGTCAAGGGCAGGGGGTGGCTTTCTTCACAGGGCGGTACTTTCTGTATCATTGTCCATATCCAACAGAATGCGGCCGGGCAGGTCTTTGCTGGCTGAGTCTGAATGCGTTTCGGGAAAGATGTTGCGAAGCGGTTCTGAAACCCTAGAATTGGCGTCTGGACAAAAACACGAGGAGACATGGTATCAATGCGTGGTAACAGCCAAGAGGCCACCCGCGGAGAGGAGAAGCTGGAAAGTTTGAGAGTCAGCCCATGCACGCACACTCCCTTACTAGAGGCACCATCAGCCCTGAGAAGTTGAGTCAAGCCTTTGATACCCCAGGGGCAGCCAGCCACGTGGCAAAGCCCCACCTCCTGGCTCTGGTGGTCCTTTCTGTGAGTGCACGGCAGTCCTCGCAGATGCAACCCTGGAAGGATTTGCTTGCTGTGACTGAGGAGAGGAAACCTTATTCCTACCAATGTCTCTAACACATTAACTGAAATCTCCTGACAACATCTGGGCTGCAGGAATAGCTGAGCTTCCCTGGGAAAAGTTCCCTCCTCCGAGGTTGGTGAGTGTCCTCCTGTTATTAATGCTATGCCCTCAACCTCGGCACTAGTGACATTTGGGGCTGGATCACTCTGGGCTGTGGGGCTGTCTTGTGCACTGTAGGATGTTTAGCAGCATCCCTGCCCTCAACCCACTAGATGCCGATGGCACATAGCTCTCTTTCCCACAGTGTGACAACAAAAGATGCCTCCAGACACTGCCAAATGTCCCTGGGGTGGGAGGGGGGAACAATCACTGAAGTGTAGCACCAAATCTCCTACAAATATTAATTTTCTCATCTATTTCTAATATTGGGCTGGCCAAAAAGTTTCGGGTTCTTCTGTAACATGGGAAAACCCAAACGAACTTTTTGGCCAACCCAATACTTATATAACTCCAATTCCTTTTTCACATCTTATTATGTTGGCTGGAACTCCTTCGGCAAGACAGTAAATACACGGTCCTCGAGCCATCATCCCTCGCTCCCATGCTCACAAGACACCTTAACCAATCACAGCCCTCTTCCTAGTGAGACGGTGAGCCTCAGATTCCCTCATTCATAAACAAATACTTACTGAGCACCTCCCACATTCTACCAGTGAGGACACAACAGTGAACAAGCCAGACACAGATTTAATGAAGCCTACAGCCAAGTGGGGGAGACAGGCCCTTCTGTCTTGAAGAATTTGTTTCTCTGGTATATGTGAGTTCTAGCAAATGATGAGCCTTGTTAGGGATTTTAGGGCTGGTGGAAGAGAGAAGGGAGACGTTCAGATTTGTGGTAGTTTCACTGTGCCAGGTTAGAGCTAGTCATGCAGGGAGCACGGAAGGAGGGAGAGTGGGAGGTGCGTGTGCTGGGGTTTCCCTGTTATGCTTAAGAGCTGCTTTTCTGTACTTGCTGTGGTGTAGGTACACCGTGTGTGCCCTTGCTGGGAGCTGCTTTCGGCAGTACTTCTGTTTTACCTTCTCCTCACCCACACAGACAGAGCTGGCAAATGCAGGTGCACCCTGAGAGGCTCACTGCTTTGAGACTGGTTCCTGATCCGACACGTGCCCACAGCTCTGAGCTGTGAGATCCACTTACTTCCTGGGGCGCCCCTTTACTCTCAGTGACTCCTGGGTTGGAAGGCCCATCTGTCGAGGTTTCCTACGCACCACAACCCAGAGAAACGTCTAGATTTATGAAGGTGCCAAGGTGTCAAAGAGTTCAGGTGCTGGGTGGCATTTCAGACAATTCAGGTCTTATATTTGTAAAACCAACAAGCAGGGGAGCCTCTGGGAGGCTCAACTCTCCAACACAGCTGGCACTGGAAGGAGGAGCAGAGCCAGACTGGTTGGGCTCTGGAGCCTGGTTCTTAATCTGCAGAGGGCATCTCCCCCCCCCGCCACCGAGGAGGACGTATGCCCTTGGGTGAGCGGCCTGGGAGAGAAGGCAGTGCCTAAGCAGATGATGGCTTGAGTTTAAATACTCTGCTTCATCTTAGTACAAAGGAGATAAAGGTTATTTTAGAAAAGTGCCTGCAGGAGCCCTTCAATATTTTTTTAAACACCTCTAAAACTTTCTGGCTATAGATTTACACAAGGCATCATTTTTCATTATATGCATTCCAAGAAGGGCTGGTCTTTGAGCATATTGCTTGGAGCTAAGTTCATATGAAAGATATTAGATTAAAAGAGGGAAAAAAAAAAACCAAAAATAAAAACAAGAAAGACGAGCAAGAGGCCCAGGTCACAGCCTCCGCTCACAGGCAGAATGCCATGTGGTTCACCACTGCTCTGCGGCTCTGACTAATGTAGCCTGGTTCCCTCCTTTTTTTGAGTATCTTTATCCAGGAGTGGACCCTGCGAGGGTGGGAACTGGCATTCTACAATTTAGAGTATATGGTCCTAGAAAGTCTGTCACTTCAGCAATTTTGAATATGTGCTTTAGGTTGTAAATCTCCCCTCTGGAAAGGCCAAGGTTATTCTGATATAGCCACTTTGACAGGTAACAGATCCAAATACCTCGCTGAAATCAAACATTTCAGGCACGGCTGCAGGGTGAATCAGCCGCCTCCCGATCATTAAATCCTTCTCTAAACTACAGTCTGAGGGAATGACTTCCTTGCAGTCCTCATCAGGTTTCTAGGGCTGTGAGAGGCCGACTCGTCTCTGGGAGACTGAGTCAACTTTTTATTATTTCAGTCAAAGGATAGATTCTGTTCCAGTCTCACTGGATGTTTATCTTGACATGATTCTGACATCTACTTATTAAAAATAAAGTGCAAGTAGAAGCAGAAGCCACTTAAATGTCCAACTACGAGCAATAATACAACTGCTTAATGAAATATTATTCAGTCATTGAAAAACTACATTGTAACGTGGGAAAGAGCATGTGATGTAAAGGAAAATAAAACGGCAAAATCAAAATCTGTATATGCCAAATAACTATGATTGTGCATCCCCTTGCCTTTTAGAAAAAAAAAACTAGAAGGAAAAAATAAAATATGAATGGTGGGCTTTTTCAATTATGGAAGGGTGATTTCTTATTGTTTCTAATTCCCCAATTTGTTTTAGTATCATACTTATTTTTAAAAATGCATTACTGGGCTTCCCTGGTGGCGCAGTGGTTGAGAGTCCGCCTGCCGATGCAGGGGACGCGGGTTCGTGCCCCGGTCCGGGAAGATCCCAGATGCCGCGGAGCGGCTGGGCCCGTGAGCCGTGGCCGCTGAGCCTGAGCGTCCGGAGCCTGCTGTGCTCCGCGGGAGAGGCCACAGCAGTGAGAGGCCCGCGTACCGCCAAAAAAAAAAGGCATTACTTTCATGATATAAAAGGAGTTTAATTTTAAAAAGCAAAGGCTATGAGAACCAACAAAGTCCCAACTGTCTGATGACTACTATTGTGACATACAGCGGACAAATGACTCACTAAATTAAGAACACCTTCTACTCCAGAGCACTGTCTTTTTAACCCACCACCAAGTGGCACATCAGGATCAAAATATGGATGCCTGGGCTCCAGACCTCCTGCGTCTGTGTCCCAGCATGAGTTTTTAAAATGGTGACATACGAATCTAATACCTAACCCTGTATTACCTTTTTTTTCTCTCCATAAAAATGATAATAAGCAGCTACCATTTACTTAGACCCCCTGTATATTAAGAACCGCAAGATGCTTTTCTTATTTTATCTACTGTAATCCCTTTGAAGGTTATTCTCACAAATGTCACCATTTTACAGATCAGCCAGGTTGTGCCGTGCCATTGTTACACAGAGTGAGCTGAAATTTTAATTCAGGCTTGTCTCATTCTAGTGTGTGCTCTTTCCACTACCCCTCAAGCCTGCCCAGTACAGAAAAGACTGGAAGTTAAAGAGGTAACAAGGCCAGCCTGGTGATGACGTGTTGCATGTCTGTGAACACGCTTAGTATTCAGAGTACTTGGCAGCAAGCATGAACAAAGCCAGCCTCCTTTAGCACATGCACTATTAGTAGGGGTGCAAGCAGGCAGGGTTAGAGTGACCGGTTAATATCAGGCATTAGTGCACAAATATGATCATCAAGTAGCAAAAATGCTTTGGCCAATCAGGTGCCTTTTCCTTACCATTAAACATTCCAATTTCAGTTCCTACTGAATATGGCAGGTCATACATCTAAATTATTTAATAAAATGTTAAATTAGAACACTCTTGGCTAAAATCTATTACTTTAAAAACAGCAAGATGTAAACTCTTTTCCTTGCAAAGCTAAACTCCTACTGCTTTCTTTTTCTTTCTTTTTTTCTTTTTCCTACTGCTTTCTAGAGTAACAAATTAGGAAGAGATTCAAAATGACAGCAGAATCCCTCCTTTCTCTGGTGCTCGTGCTGAGCTGCCACAAATTGGCTGTCAAACCTGTTTAGCAGCAGTAATCACCCCCAAGAGTTTATCTTAATCCCCAGGCCTTAATTCAATTTTTAAGATTAAATGCTCTAAATGAATAACCTGTTCTCAGGAATTTGTCTGTCTAGAGTTTTCCGAGTGAGAACATGATGTCATAATAAAGGACTAGGGAAGTCACATTTTTTTCTTCTTGAAATACCCAATGGCTATATCCAAGATTGCTTAATAGCAGCATGAACAACACGAGCATATTCGTAAATTCTAAATGTTGGCCTTTTGTGTGCTCCTAATGGCAATCCAGGGGATTTTAAGAAATTAAAAATTAATTCTGTAATACAAAGGTAATGGTGGTGACCTGTAATTTCTTGAGTTAGGAGAATTCGAAGTGCAGATTGGTTTTAAAATATTTAGCTAATATCCTAAGGAAAAGTATTTATAATATCAAATTTCACTTATCTGACAATTGTCAAAGTACAGAGCACTGCAGAGTTATAGCAGATCAATAAAATAAGCTTCTGAAATAAATACACCCCAGGTAAACATGGTATTAAAGAGCAGACATAATTCTGGTCTGTAGTCTTTCATCTAAATAAAAGGGAAGATCTGGGAATAAAATTCTGATGAAGTATTGAAGTGTTAAAAGGCTCAGCCTTAATTAGGGTTTAGTCACTTCACTCTGTGATTTTCACACCCAACTGGGCAACCACAGACTTTTGGGCTCATCACCTAGGAGTCAGGAAGGCGGAATCACGCTTCTGTGCCCTCCTCTGTGTTGTAAAGATCGCATTCTTGTTTTCCCCTTCTGGTATCTACAGAAAGTCTTCCTCAGACCAAAGATGTGAAAACGCTGGCTAAGTAGTCCACTGAAGGCTTAAGGCTCAGATCAGCTGATCAGAGCAGTAACGAGAGCCTTATCCCGTCTAAGTGTGGCCCTAAAGGCAAGATTCAGATAAGCCTCACAGTACCTTTCAAAAAGCTCATATGGTTTAAGAAAGCAAAATGTAAGCATGCCAGAATGCAAAGTGTGGGATCTTTGGAGGAAGATTTTTTTTTTTGGTGGGGGGCGGTCCTGAGAAATTCAAACACCAAATTAAGAAGCTCCATGCAGTTAACTTGCACTTAAGAGATAAAATTAAAAATTAAAGCTCAAGACACAAGGGACGCAATTTTCCGTGCTAACTGCACCCGAGACCTCTTTGGATGGATGCTGATGAGCCAATCAATGAGAGGGAAATCACGCTGAAAAGAGCAGAATGCTTGTGAAAGGCTTACCAAAAAGAAAGGAGACATTCCTTAGTATCTTATCTGAGCGGCTTGAAATCGGGCTTGCAATCTACTGACATCTACCTCTTGAATTTGAAGCATTTGCAGCTCAAAGTGCTTCTGATAAAAACAAAAGTGATGTCTAGAGAATGGATGGCAGGGGGTCAGATGGCTGCTCCTGAGCACAAAGTCAAAAGCATGTATGCAAAACACCGCTAAGCAGGAGCATTTGGAGCTGTAGGAAGCTGCTTGGGGGGTGTTACAGACCTTAGTCCTGGAAACCTTCCCCACCTGTGAGGGCGCTAGGAAGGGCATCTATTGGGAAACAAACAAACCAATGTGGCTTTGTTTTTTTAAACATAAAAGCTGAAGTGTCATCAGAAAAAAGTTAACAATTTATAACACACACAAATCATGCATTCTATTCCTGAAAAAAAAAGTTATCAGAAGAAAGACTAGTTGGTTAACCCTCATCACTTAGGGTACCAGTATGGGGTGTATCCTTTGCTCATTTTCAGCAGAGATGTCATTCAGGACGCTTGGAGGGCCCAGAGGTATATTTCAGCTGCTTCTCTAAAAATGGCTCCACTTAGGAAAATTTAAAACTAGGCTGTTCTAAGATACGATTCAAAGCTCCTAATTACCATTTTAAGAAAACACACTAAAAAAAAAAATCTATCCATCCCATCCTTAAATCAAATAGTAAATTAGAGCACTTGGGATGGAAATTTTTAAAAGAATCATAATTAAAGAAAATGGTCATGTTCTAGACGGCCTATAAAAAGAATACCCCATTAGGTAGGTAAAATCTGTACAAGCACCAATACCCAAAACAGATTTCCACGGAATTATGAGGAAATATTGATTCTTCTGTCCTTTGCCACTAGAGGCTGGCACTCTCATATGATCGTGTCCCAAATCTCCCTTCCCAGAGCATCCAATTTGGCACAAATCACGTTTTTTAAGATTATGCCTGAAATGCTTCACTTTCTATGAATATTTTTACTCTTAAAAGGAAAATAAGCATTTTAATGAGGGATTCACCAAGAAATGGATGTCATGCTCAAGTTGTACAATACCTTCCACCTGGATTACTAGGTCATTCATTATACCTAGAAAAATGTAAATGTAGATTGGCTCTTAAACACATAGTGAACCTATACATCAGGGGCTGGCAAACTTCAAGGGCAAAGTAGTAACTTTGAAGGCTCTGAAAGTATATGACCTCTGAAAGGACTACACAACTTTGCACGATAGCCAGAAAGAATATGTCAACAAATGGGCATAGTTGTGTTTCAATAAAACTTTATTTATAAAAACAAGCTGAGGGCCAGATCTGGCCTGCGTGGTAGTTTGCCAACCCCTGATATAAACGAAAGCCTAAATGAGGGGGAGCAGTAAAAAGCCAGGTAGAGTGGACAGGGCGAAATGTCTGAACCCACTTCCCACTTACCCGTGACTATTTTGGAGGAGGTGGGAGCTGCGATGCTGAGGCTGCCATCCCCGGCGGGGTGGGCGCCAGGAGGATGAGGGGGTGGGGGCACGCTGGGCCGGTTCCTCGGCTTTGGTACTGGTCTCGGTCTCGGCAAGGTTCCAGCGTGTGGCTGCGCGGTCTCGGGGTTACTCACCACCTGGCCGGGGTTCTGTTTTCCTAGGGGCGGAGTGCTGGGGGGCGTCGGCGTCTGGGGAGGGGTGTGGGAGGACTGCTCGAGTCCGGGCTCACCGGGCGGGGCCCCGGGGGCCGGCGGGCCCTGGCTGCCTGGCTTGGTGAGCGCTGGTGGCGGTGTGGACTGCGTGGGGGGCTGCGGTGGCGGGTGGTTGGGGGCTTGGATCGGAGGCAGGCTGCTGGAGTATCTCCGGGGGGCGGAGAGCTGCGAGGTGGCGCAGGGCTGGCCTGGGGCCTGGCCGGGCGGCTGAGTCGGGGGGGAAGGGCTTCGGGTGGACGGCTTTGGTGACAGGCTGGGTGGATGCTGAGATGCTCCTGGAGAACTCTGGCCCCCGGGATGGCCAGGAGGCGGGTTTCCAGGTTTCGGGGGTGCTGGAGCAGGTTTCTTAACAGCTGCACAAAGGAAAAACACCTCTCAGGAAGAGCAGCACGGTGATGGCCGACGCCCCCCGGGCCAGGGCACCGAGGCTGATGTCACCGTGTAAGCCAGCTGCTGAGATCAGCACCCACGCCCACTCCCAATACCACACCAGCTGGTGGCACCTCACCACCATGGTCCTCCTCCCCCAAACCCACAGTCTTAGTCTAACCATGAAAAAAGCCTCTGACAAACGCAAATTGAGAGACTGTCTTTAAAATGCGAGTACTCCCCAGAACTGTCAAGGCCGTGAGAAAGCAAGGGAAGACGGAGAAACCGTCACAGGCCAGAGGAGAGTAAGGAGACGTGATGACTCAGTGCCCTGTGCCCTTCTGGGTGGGGGCCAGCAGGGCTCGGAAGATGGCTGTTAGAGGAAAAACCGGTGACATTTGAACAAAATGAGTTTGGTTAGTACTAATGTACCAACGTCGGTTTCTTAGCCGTGATAAATGTACTGTGGTGATGTAAGATGTTAACAGAGGAAAGTGGGTCAGGGGTATACGAGAACTCCAGACTATCTCTGCAACTTTCCCGTGAATCTAAAATTATTCCAAAATAAAAAGGTTATTTTTAAAAAGTACATTATACACACATAGGTCTTTACAGACCTGTCATTTTAAAAGTTGAATAATTAGAAAACTCAGTTAATGGAGGCCACCCTGGCTACATGGAGTCTCCGCTCAAAGCCTACTTGATAGCGACCTTCTCTCATGAGAAGAGACACAGAGAAGCAAGAGCAGCTAAGCGGTGGTGGGGGGGGACCCCTAAGCACGACTGGTCTGCCTGTACAGACCATGGGCCCCTTGCTCTAAGGCATCTTCTCCTAGAGGACTTGATTTTTTTTTTTTATAACAGAAATCCTATGAATTCCAGAACCACTTGTGCTAATAGATATATTCTAGATAAAAGTACAGATCTGGACGATCGCCTTAGATTCAGCTCTAAGGAGAGCTGCATCACATCAGTCTCCTCCCTACACCAGCTGAGATCAGCACCACTGGCGGGTGGGAATTTGGTACTGAGGATGGTAAGGTAGGTAGAAAAAACAAGTCTGGAGACTGGTTTTGGGCTGAGAGGTTGGGTGGAAAGGAGAGACTTTAGCATATTTCAAGTTCTGCTGAGATCTTACTAATCGCCTAAGGAAGGGAGAGGGAAACGAAGGGAAGAAATGAACATGTAACACTCACCTAACACATGACCAGGACCAAGTTGGGCCCTTTACATAGACTGTCTCATTTAAGTCTCACAAGCACACCGCAAAACAGGCATTGTTATATCCATTTCACGGTGCAGAAAACCAAGGCTCAGAGAGGTCAAGTGTTTGTAAAAGGTCACACAGCCAGTACGGAGCAGAACAGAGGCTCACACCATGTCCTGTGGACTCCTTGGACTCTTTTTTCCCTCTTCCTCCTTCCTGCACTGCCTGGCTTCCTGCTCATAGGGGCCAGGATTCAGGAATGAAAAGAGTATAAAGTCTACTCTATTGGCCTAGGACTTCTGATCCCAGAACTGGGAAGACCTTTTCCCACAGAAACAACCAACCGGCTGACAAAGGAATCTGGAATATTAGCCGCACTCTGGTTATCATAAGCAACTTGAAAAGAAAAGTTTCTAGCTCCCTGTTCTAAGCAATATTAATTATAAATTCATATTGGATAAAAGATCATTCTTGACATGTAAGGGAGCAGAGGGAATTAGAAGAGAAAGCATGAGAGTAGCGTGATAAGGCTCAAGTCCCACATTGGCCACGTCCATCGTGGAGGCCAGGCTGGGAGAAAGGCAGGCCTTGTCTAAGGCCACCATGAAGGTGCTGGGAGGCTGAGCCAGGGTGGGGGATGGCACACAAAGGATCAAACTGAGATCTATGATTTCAGGAAAAAGGAAGCAGGAAAGACTCCGAATGGGGCTACGAAGGAACCTCAACCTGAAAGCAGGGGCTCTACCTGGAATCCAGGTAGAAAAGACCTAATTTCCCTTGAGCACCAGTTGGGATACAGATGAAGGTGGCGGTGGCTCAGAGGAAAGCCGCCTTAAGATTTTTCAATAGCAGAACTGTTATTTATTCTGTCCTCTGTAACCCAGTCCTGGTTACAGAGGAGATATTAAAGTGATATGGACTCAGAAATATATCCTTTGCCCATTTTTCAATTGGGTTATCTGTTTTTTTGCTATTGAATCATATGAGTTTCTTATATATGTTGGATATTAACCCCCTAACTTGACTGTGGTCATTATTTCACAATGTATACATATATTAAGTCATCACATTGTATTGTACCTCTTAAAAGAAAATGCAACACGGGATTCTGGATTGATACTGGGACAGAAAGAAAACTTTACTGGAAAAACTCAGAAATCTGGTCAAAGCCTGAAGTTTAGCTAATAATATTGTATCAGTGTTAATTTCCTGATTTCAGTAGTTGTTCTGTGAGAGAGTAAAATTAAGAGAAGCTCAGTGAAGACTATACGGGCATATCCTCTATACTACCTTTGCAACTTTCCTTTAAGTCTAAAATTATATAAAATTCAAAAAAATTTAAAATATATATGTCATTTCATATTGAAGATTATCCATCCTCCAATAAATACAGTTGGGAGTTAAGACAGGGCACCATGGTTCACATGGAATTTAACTGGCTTTAGAAGCATTTTTGGTAAATCATGTCCCTTTCTAGACCAGAGTTTCTCAACCTCAGCAGTACTGACACGTTGGGCTAGATAGTTCTTTGTTGCTGGGGGCTGTCCTGCACATTGTAGGATGTTTACCAGCATCCCGGGCCTCTACCCACTAGATGCCAATACCACTCCCCTCCCTGCCTGTGACAACCAAAAACGTCTCCGGACATTGCCAAATGTCCCAGATGGTGGGGGACAGCTAAATCATCCCAAGTTGTTCTAGGTCTAAGAGGCACTTGGAGCTCTCAGACCACACATATTTGAGTGCCCTCTCTGTGACAGGCACAGGACAAGGGCTAGGAATACTGGAGTGCGTGAGACGGGTAAAATCCCAGCTCTTTAAGAGCTACTAGGGGAGACTGGCAATACGCTAAAAAACAAATGTAAAAATTTCAGATGGAGGAAAAGGCTCTGAGAGAAATAGAGTGATGTGACAGAGAATAATTTATGTGAGTGGTGGGGCTGGCAGGTGGTCATCAGTTCAGACTGGGTGGTCAAGGAGGGTTCACCAGGGAAGCACTCTTTGAGCTGAGACCTGAATGATGGAGGAACCATGTGTGGAGCAGAATAGAGTGAACAGAAATAAATCCATGCCTATACAGTCAATTGATCTTCGACAGGGTACCAAGAATACACAGTGGGGAAAGGACAGTTTCTTCAACACATGATGCTGGGAAAACTGGATATCCACATGCAAAAGAAT
This sequence comes from Lipotes vexillifer, assembly GCF_000442215.2. Classification (NCBI taxonomy): domain Eukaryota; kingdom Metazoa; phylum Chordata; class Mammalia; order Artiodactyla; family Lipotidae; genus Lipotes; species Lipotes vexillifer. Next base: position 2,388,485 of record NW_006775554.1, read on the forward strand.
GAAGTTGGACCCTTATCTTACACAATACACAAAAGTCAACTCAAAATGGATTAAACATAGGACCTGAAACTGTAAAACTCCTTGAAGAAAACACAGGGGGAAAGCTTCATAACATTTGTGTTGGCAGTGATTTCATGGATATGACCCCAAAAGCACAGGCAACAAAACAAAAATAGATGTGTGGGATTACATCAAACTAATAAGCTTTGGTACAATCAACAAAGGAAATGACAGAATGAAAAGGCAACCTACAGAATGGGAGAAAATATTTTCAAACCATGTATCTGACAAGGTGTTAATTTCCAAAATATATAAAGAACTCCTCTAGCTCAATAGCAAAGAAATGAATAACCTGATTAAAGAAAAAAAAAGAAATTAAAAAAAATTATTTATTTATTTGGCTGCACTGGATCTTAGTTGCGGCACACAGGGATCTTCATTGCTGCATGCGAGATCTTCGTTGTGGCACGCGGGATCTTTAGTTGAGACATGCAAAGTCTTAGCTGTGGCACGTGGGATCTAGTTCCCCGACCAGGGATTGAACCCAGGCCCGCTGCATTGCGGGCACAGAGTCTTTAGCCACTGGACCACCAGGGAAGTCTCATGAACAACCTGATTTTAAAATGGCCTAAAGGGACTTCCCTGGTGGCGCAGTGGTTAAGAATCCACCTGCCAATGCAGGGGACACGGGTTCGATGCCACATGCCGCGTAACAGCTAAGTGCGTGCACCACAACTACTGAGCCTGTGCCCTAGAGCCCGTGAGCCACAACTACTGAGCACACGTGCCACAACTACTGAAGCCTGCGTGCCTAGAGCCTGTGCTCCACAACAAGAGAAGCCACCGCAGTGAGAAGGCCTCACACCACAACAAAGAGTGGCCCCTGCTCACCACAACTAGAGAAAGCCCACGTGCAGCAACCAAGACCCAACACAGCCAAAAATAAATAAATAAAAAAAATAAAATGGACTAAAGACTTGAATAGACATTTCTCTAAAGATGACATAAAAATGGCCATTAGGCATATAAAAAGGTGCTCAACATCACTAACAATCAGGAAAATGCAAATCAAACCCAAAAACGACATATTACCTCACATCTGTTAGAATGGCTAATATAAAAAAAAAGACAGCAAGTGCTGGTGAGAATATGGAGAAACTGGAACTCCCATACACTATTTGTGGGAATGTAAATTGGTACAGCCATTATGGAAAACAGTATAGAGACTCCTAAAAAAAATTAAAAATAGAACTACCATATTGATTCAAGAATCCCATTTCTGGGTATTTATCCAAAAGAACTGAAATCAGGATCCTGAAGAGATTATTTGCACATCCATGGTCACTGAAGCATCATTATTCACAATAGCCAAGACACGGAAACAACCTATATGCCCAATGACAGATGACTGGATTTAAAAATGTGGTGTATATATAAAATGGAATATTATTTAGCGTTAAAAAGGAAGGAAATTCTGTCATATAGATAACAACATGGACAAACCTTAAAGACATTATACTAAGTGAAATAAGCCAGTCACAGAAGGACAAATACTGCACGATTCCACTTACATGAAGTATCTAAAATAGTCAGACTCAGAAACAGAGAGTGGAATGTGAGTTGCCAGGGCCTGGGGGTATACAGTAGAGATGGGGAGTGATGGAGAGCTGGTATTCAATAGGCATAAGGTTTCAATTATGTCAGGTAGCTTTACGTCATTGTGCCTACAGTACAATACTGTATTGTACACTTAAGAGTACAGTACTGGATACTGTACACAAATATTTAAGAGGATAGATATCATGTTGTGTTCTTACCCCGATAAAATAAAAAAGAAGGAACCATGTGAAGATGTGGGACAGAACGTTCTGTAAGAGAACACATGTGGAAACTCCAAAGAGGGAATAAGGTTAGTGCACTGAGGGGCAGAGCGCAGACCAGCGAGGCTGAAGTGAGTGAGGGGGCAGGGGAAGAGCTGGGCTCACAGGCCGCCCGGCCAGACCACGTGGCCAGGCCACGCAGGGTGCGTGGTGGGAGGTCTGCATGGAAGGCACTGGAGAGCTTCAGCCAGGATGACACGCTCTGCTTTGTGTTTTAAAGCCACACCCTGCTGGAGGGCATTATGCTGAGTGAAATAAGTCAGACAGAAAGACAAATCCTATGTGATATCATTTATGTGTGGAATCTAAAAAATACAACAAACTAGTAAATAAAACAGAAAAGAAGTGGACTCACAGATATAGGGAATGCACCAGTGGGGAGAGGGAAGGGGGAAGGTGCAAGATAGGAGTAGGGAAAAAAAAAGGAGGGGTTATTATGGGATTATATGAAATCATTTGTGTGAAACTTTTGAAAATTGTAAAGCACTATAGAATTTAAAGAATCCTTCATTCAATTAAAAAAAGAGGGCTTCCCTGGTGGCGCAGTGGTTGAGAGTCCGCCTGCCAACGCAGGGGACGCGGGTTCGTGCCCCGGTCCGGGAAGATCCCACATGCCGCAGAGTGGCTGGGCCCGTGAGCCATGGCCACTGAGCCTGCGCGTCCGGAGCCTGTGCTCCGCAACGGGAGAGGTCACAGCGGTGAGAGGCCCGCGTACCGCAAAAAAAAAAGAAAGAAAGAAAGAAAGAAAAAACAGCCATTTCCCTGGCTGCTGGGTGGAGGACCACGAGGGCGTAAGTGGGAGCAGTTCAGATTACATGTGAATAGGGAACTAGTAGGCCCTGATCCCAATCCAGAGGGCATGAGGGCTCCCAGACTCACGAAGCCTGGCTGGGACAGAGGCCAGGCTGTGGCAGTTCCAAAACAGAGCGAGGGCTTGGAGCGCCAGATTCCTGGAAAATGGGGGGCGTTTCTGGAGAAATGACTGTTTGTTAAGCTTTGTAGCTTGAACATATTCTTAAATGTCTGCTTTCCTGTTCCCCATTTTTCCATCTCCCTTTAATGATTCTTTTCCTTAATGACTGGTTTTTCTGCTTGCCATTTTATAACAGACATGGAACCATCGGAACAAGCTTCTCAAACTGACCCCTGCACCAACCCAGGAAGGTTTGCACATCCCTCCCCAAGGGCGCAGAGTAAAGGTGGTGACTTACCTCGGCGCACCGTGTGAGGGCTCGGGCCGGCCGAATTGTGCGTAGGGCCCACAGAGAGCTGATGGGAGCCGGCAGTGGCCTGGGCCTGGCTTTGGCCGGGGGCCGCCTGACTGCTGTTTCTCCCGGGTGCAGGTGCAGCCGCAGGATCCTTGGGCTTTGGAGGACTAAGGGAAGCAGAAGCCAAGTTAGATGTCAGGCATTCCCAGCTAGAAAAGCTAAACATGCTGTAAAATATCAGATTCCAGCTAGAGTTTTCACTGCAGCGGGCAAGGAGGTGATCTGAAAGTTTAAATAGCTCACACTGGGTCTGTGAAGCTAATACTTGGTGCCACACAGGACCACATATTTTATGAGATTCATGGCATCAGACTATCTTCCAACTATTTTGCCACTTAAATATCATGATAGAGGCCATTCCAAGTTCTAGTGTGCTTACACTTAAATTGGGCAGTATTTAAAAACATGAAAGGGTTTTTGGACTTCAAAATAATGCAATTATGCCATATACATTGCACAAAACTAAGCAAATGCAATAGCAAAATACTAACACTACTCTAAATTACAAAGTGCTCAATTATTATCAATAATTTGGACTTCAGGAAAGAGAAACTCTGAGAGGCTAAATGATTGCTCAGGGTCCAGAGTTGGTTAATACTGGCGTAGGGGTCAGAGCTCAGGCTTCCTAATTCCTGGCTCAGAACTTTTTTATTAAAGTTTTTTAAAAATTTTAATTTATTTATTTATTTTATTTGTGGCTGTGTTGGGTCTTTGTTTCTGTGCGAGGGCTTTCTCTAGTTGTGGCAAGCGGGGGCCACTCTTCATCGCGGTGCGCGGGCCTCTCAGTGTCGTGGCCTCTCTTGTTGCGGAGCACAAGCTCCAGACGCGCAGGCTCAGTAGTTGTGGCTCACGGGCTTAGTTGCTTCGCGGCATGTGGGATCTTCCCAGACCAGGGCCCGAACCCACGTCCCTGCATTGTCAGGCAGATTCTCAACCACTTTCACCACCAGGGAAGCCCTGGCTCAGAACTTTTTATACTGAACTTTATAGCTACAATTTGTCAAGGTCACCAAAGAGTAAATGGCATTGGTGAGATGTACACAAAAATATCTACAGAGCAAAAGAAACAAAGACCAAATTGATAACTGACATTCTATTTGTCCTTCTGCAGTGAAGACTAATTATTATCTTAAATAATATATTTAGCCTTGATTAAACAAATTGAATGCTACAGGTAAATGAAAATGTGTAAGAGTTTGCTAAGACTTTTTTCTCCAAGAAAAAGATTTAAGCCCAAACGAATACATGTGTGGTAGCAGTTACGGAAAGACCAACGTGGAGCTTACGACGTGCACGTGAAGCACTAGGGAGTTTGAGGCCTTAGATATTTTTAACCAAAAAAGTGAATTTCCTCAAATTATGCGGGTAGAAAGGTATTCAGGAATACACAAAGTCCTCAGAGTTCAGCTATAAGGATTTAACGAGATTCCGATCTCCTAAGCAGCTAGCTTCACACAGCACAAGGCACTCTCTCTCCACCCAAAGAAGAGGTGACGGAGTTCTCCCAAGGCAAAGTCACCTCTGGGCGGAAAATAAGTACATGATTAACAGGCCATCCTTGTTTTATCATTTATTTTACTTTATATATAATCATTTAGTGCTTTATAGGTGGCCAAGGTAGACCAAATGCAATAAAAATGTTAGCACGTACTAGAGGGGCTCATCTTTTACAGCAGCTGCCAGTCCTGTACGACCCGAGATACCACCTGAAGTGGCCTCTGGTGGTCATCTGCCTGGGTCAGAGTGGAGAACTGAATTTGTGCAAATTAAATAAAGGTCTCAACTTCAAAGGTATTTTTCCTTAAAGTTGTTATATATTCTTAGTCCACTCCAGGTGGTTAACCAAAAGGTGAAGCAACAAAAGAGCTTTTTAAGAAAACTTATCATCACATTTTCTACCTTGTACTCATGTATCACCTGCCCTACAAGACTGAAAGCCAGGGGGTTGGGGGGATGCTCAGTATAGCAGAGACAGCATATATTATTCAGTACTCAGTTATTCAGTAAATCTGATTGGATGGATGGATGGATGAATGATGGATAAATGGATGGATGGATGAATGAATGGATGAGTGAGTGAATGCCAGGAATATAATAACTTCACTAACTTGTTGCATTCAAATGTTTACTAGTTAGCATACTGAATGACAACAAGCAAATGGTACACGAACAACGAGTACACATCAAACAGGTAGGAGAGGCTTATAAGACTGCTAGACACTTATCGGCTTCTGGCTCCCAGCCCCAAAGCAGTAATGGTAAAGAATGCAAACAAATGTTGCTTTCTTTTGAAAACAGGAAAGGAAGCAGGCAATTTGCAGTCTTTTTTTCCATCCTTTGCCAACCGGAGGAGTGAAGGCAAAGCTGGTTCACTCCATGCCTAGTGATCCTTGGGGCATGGAGGCCATGCCCACAGGCCAGCGTCTGCAAGAAGGCTGGGGTGTCTGGCACCCACTGCCAGCAGATGCTGGCCTCCTTACCTGCTGTCGCCCGGGCTGGTCCCCTGCTCCAGTATGCCCGCAGAGGGGACAGTCCCACCCCCTGTGCTGCTTTCGGCCCTAGAGCTCTGGGGAGGGGGCTCTGGGCCCGCTGGAGCCAAGGTGCTGCCATCTGTGGGTGGGAGTGGCGGCTGGAAAGCAGGGGATATGTGCTTTCTATTTAGGGTGCCACCCCGCCGGTGAGCCTGGAAGTCCATAAGCTTCACACCAAAGCTACACAGAGAGAAGAAACAGTCAACAACACACCATGCGAGCCGACTACTGACACAGAAGCCCATCGGTCCTCGCGTGTAAAACCCCACACGCAGGGACAGCCACCCAAGTTGCCCAGCATGCAATGAAGCGGCAAGGACCAGATTAATGGTCACTCCTGTTACCCAGGCAAGCAACTCAAGTGGGCTTTAAACTTGGACCTGGTACCCATCGATGCCCTTTCTCAAAGTGGGTATGGGCAGCTGAAAGCAAATGGGCAGGCTTCATCTTGAGTAAGTGACATCGTGTTTGTGTTTTTAATTTCCATAGTACGATGTACAAGGCGATTATCTCGAACCTGTGTGTTTGGGCATCAAGGTGGAAGCTGAGTGCAGAAGTGCCACCAGTGGCAACGTAAGGCTGTCACATCGCACTGCCTCTTAAGCTGAGGTGTACAAACACTGGTCTATGCATATGCAAAGAATATATCTGAAAGGACGTGTAGGACTGGAAAAATAGTTGCTTTTGGGAAGGGGATGGTGGTTGGAGGACAGGTTAGAAGGGATATTCACTTTTCACTGAAGCCCACTGGTGTATGAACTTTAACACTTTTTTCCAGTTCAAAAAATAAAAAGACACATGGCTCCCTGAGCTTGTGGCTACTGGGTCAGTTGGCGGGGGGAATCCATTCAGGAAGGTGGCTAAGACCTGTTTATTGTGTGCTAACTAGACCCGTAACATTCCATTTTGTAACTTAAAATACATAAAGGCTAATTCTGTGGAGGACAGAGTTTGTCATCAGGATGCACTTCCGAAAGCGGGAATGTGGGTTCAGAGAAGTGACAGAATAGAAAAGTAAAGCTTTTTCCTTTTCTATGGGTTTAAAAAAAAAAAAAAAAAAAAGGCAAAACAGAAAACAGACCACACTATAAGATTGGGCAATTAGAATAAGAGCTTGCTGTTTAGTTTTAATGTAAAACTACTTTCAGTAACATTATTGCATGTATGCGAGAAAAGCACATGACTTCTAATTCAGCATTATTGGTGAACACAGTGGCACTTCAGCACACATGTCGGATAGACTGGCATCTGAAGGCAAAAATCACAAATAGCCTTAACAACCTTTGAAAATCCCACAAATCACCCAAGGAGCCTAGCAATAGAGACTAGTACTGTCTCTCACTAGTCCAACACAGGCTTTTTTTTTTGATTCCAGAATTGGCAAACACTGAGGTTTCTACGGTTGGCTTCCGATGAGGGGCCAGGTTATACTAAGAATATATGTCTTCAAACACCAACTCGCACATGTCACTGTGAGAGGCGGGTTGTTCTCACATTCACTCCTGGAGAGACGTTCCACGATACCTAACATTTTTTGTTTTCCTTTTTCTTTCTTTTTCCCCAGTCAAGTACATTTAGGTGAATCTGTAACATGTGTGTGATGCTACTGTGTAGGGCTTATCAGAGACCACCAAGTAAAGCTTGAGTGCGTTGGGTATGATTGTTAACTGACGAGCCACACACCTGCTTTGGGGTCAGATTAATGTTTGGAATGGACTAAAGCAGAATTCCTGAAACTAGCTGGACTCTAAGAGGCCTGGGTGCAGGCCACTCCCCAGTGGCGAGGCCACTGAGGCAGGAGCGGGGACGGTGGGCCCACCGACTCCTCTCCGAGCCACCGGCCGCTGGTGTGAAAGTCAACAGCTCTGCACACACCTCTCCTTCTTCATCAGGTCCCCCTCCATCGCCGCCACGCTGGCAGGCCGCCTCCTCTCCAGGGTCCCTGAGTCGACAGGGTCGTTTCCCGTGTGGGATGAGTGATTGGAATTTGGGGTGGTGAGAGGTACGAATGCTTCTGATACATTAAATTCCACCTCTGCCAGAAGAAAGAAACAAGGGTATATGAGACACAGGGCACAGGGGTTGAGGGAGCTTGAGAACACTCCACTGGAACAGGAGCCTCATTCTTCCATCCACAAGCCCTCACTATTTCACAGGCAGAAGCCCCGGGGCACTCTCACCTTCTTAAAGGACAGTTTACCAAACCAGGGTGGCGGGTAAAATAAGAAAACCAGAAATAGGGGAGGGGGTATGACTCAGAATCCAAGTCACACAACTCCCCTGCTTTCCTTTCTGTTAAAAAAAAAAATCATGGAATACAGAAGAGGAATGTGAGCATGGGTTATACTTATCTGAATCTTAAAAAATAAGATATTTACAGCTTGATATTACATAGAAATAAAAGGCAACATCAATTCCATACGGCCTATAGCAGATTTTGAAGACTCGTTTTCTCAAAGGAAATCTCGGACAGAATGACAATATTCATTCATCCATCACACATTTACTGCGCAACCTTACATGAGTGGGGCGTGATTCTCGATGGCGGAAGTCAGTGGTAAAGAAAAGATGAGCATGTCCTGGCCTCATGGAGCTTACACGCCAGGCGATGACAGCGGGGCTGCTCTGGGCGAAGCTGGGGTGGGAGGTCCAGACTCCCAGCACTTGCCCAACCAGTACCCGCAAAGGGAGCCACGGAACCTCTGAGGATCCCTGCATATTCACTGTCACCTCTTCTATAAAGCAATCCCTGGCACTTTGTGCCCAGTATGAGTTGTCAACTCATTCCCCATCCATCTTCCTTCTAATGTGCCATGTGTTACAATTTCTCTGATGATGAAGCCTCCTTCTCCAGGGACCAAGTTCCTCCAGGGAAGACAGCATGTCTTACCAGCAAACATATGCGCCTGGGGAGTGTTCAGTATACACTGGCTGAATGAATGACTCCATGTTAAGTGAAACAAAGTGAAATACACAATAATGTGGTTACTGCTTTGTCAAAATATGAATGCAAATAGTCTAAAAAGAAACGTGAAAAAGTGAAGCCAATTATGTAATCATGAAGGGATTACTAAAGTATCTGCTTCTTCAGAAAGATTTTTTATACTATTGTTGTATATTGTTGTGCTTTTGGGGTCAGTGAACTCGGAGTGGCAGTTACCTTCGGGGAAGAACCAGTTGGCATGCTGAATGATGGGCTCAATGACAGCAACCACGTGGACGGATGTGGCCGCTGCCATTTCGGCTAGCGTTCTGCAAAGGAAGTTCACAAAGTTAAAACACCTCCCCTAGGCAGCCTCTGATTTCTGAAGGTTGGGTCAGGGCAATTCAATTTTTTATATCCAAAGGATAAAACATTTAAGTACGAATGCAAAAATTAAATGCACAAGGCCCTGGCCTTAGGGGTGTGGCAGTGATCACCCAGGAAGAAAAATTGCCCTGACCCGGCTGTCACTTCTTAGTCTGTGTTGTGATAACAACTAGGTGTAAGTCAGTGACCAGCAGTGTGTCAAAATGCTGGTTTTCAGTTGTTTGGGGACAGGGTTGCATTTACCCACTGGCACAGTCCTTCCCCTGGGAGTCATCTTCTAAGTCTCCAGATCACCACAAACCCATTCTGCCTAGAATGCAGCCAAGCGTATGCAGTGTTTCAGGGTGCCTCTCATCATCAGAAGACCTGGGCCTCCGCATTTACACATATTATTAAGGCTGTCACGCACGTACGTGGACTGGTCCCAAGATGCATGTTCAGAAGCTGACTGTGTCCGAATGCCCAGGGCCCACAAGGAAGAAAATAAAGAAGAATCGTTCCTGCTGTTGAGGGGCTCATATCCAGTTCAGAGTCAGAACACGGGAAAGCAGACAAGCTGCAAGGGCCTGACATTTACTGAGCACCTACCACGTTCAGAGCCTCAGATTCCTCCCTGCATTTAATTTTTACAACATGGGGACTGTTCTGAGGCCTTATAAATGAAGACACTGAATCCCTGATAGGCTGGATCCCACACCTGACTGCCCCAAACCTATCTCCCCCCCCTCATTTTATCACTCTGACCTCTCTTTCCATTGGGGAGAACATTTTCACCCCAATTTCCAACCAGGTGAAAGTTCTAGCTTCTTTTAAATTCCAGCTTAAAATGCAAGCTCTGCCTGTAAATTACCCTCCCCACCTGTTCACACTTCCCTCTGCCCATCTGGATTCTGATCCCTCCCGTATCTTAGAACCTTAGAACTGGGGAGGAACGGTCCACTCGTGTTCTTTGCAAATTTTTCTTTTTGAGGAGGTACTGTTTGTCTATTGATTTCAAGACCTTTTTATATATCTGGATATTTTTTGAGGAACTCCTAGTTTGTGAATTGCCATTTATTTAAGGAGCTTTCTGACTTACAGAAGTTTCTAGCTGTTATAGAGCTAAGTCTATTTGTTTCCAGAACTGATTTTGTTTATAAAATTCGTTTATATCCCCAAAGCTAATAAATATTTACCTGCCGTGTTTATGTTTACTTATTTATTGTTTAACCTGCCATATTTATGACATCCCTCTTTATATTTACCTCTTTGGTCTTCCTGGAATTTATTTGCTATAGGATGTGACGTACTATGTAGTTAGCTTTTATATCCGCTTATGTTTCATTTGCTTTATGACACTGGATCTTTGTAAAGAATCTTATAAATACTTTCTGAAACAAGAGTGAGCATACATGAGGGAATGAATGAGTTAAAGACAGAAAGATTTTGATTCAGAAAGTCCCTGCATTTTTTGATGGAAATCTGAACCTCTCATGATTTTACAAAGCTGAACAGCAGTGACAGGGGGCGCAGGGAAGGGTGGTGAAGCTTAAGGACAGACTCTATGGGCCCCACCATTTCCCTGCTGTGCAACCTTAAGCAAATTATTCGTCCTCTCTACGCCTCAGCATCCTCACCTGCAAAAGTGAGGACAAAAGCACCAACTCCAAAAGATAACTTGTGAGGATTAAATGGATCATCATAATGCCACCAAACAGAGCAGACAACAACGTGAGTGATTTCCCAGATGCTTTCTAGCTGACCTCCCTGATCCCTTTCCTCCAGTCAATCTACAGCTCTCAATGCCAACAAATTATCTTTCTAAATGCAATTTGATCAAGTCATTCTTCTGCTGAGAAATTCTGATGTTCCCTTCCCCCCCATGACCCGTAAAATAAGTTCCTAACATCTCAGCAAGATATGTGAGGCCCTTCCTAACCCAGCTCCAGCTCCATAAACCTCAGCCACAGCCTCATGGCCCCTGTGCTCAAGTTACATGAGACCACGTGATTACGCCCCGCCCCGCCAATATAGACACCAGGCCCTTTCATACCCGCTGTGCGGGGCTCATTCAGGTCCCACGCGTGGGAAACCATTCATCCATCAGCCCCTCAAGTGCCATCGCCTCCTGAACTTCTCAACCTGAGCTGTGTTCCTCCTTTATAACGTCTGTGATACGTAGACGTGTATGCGGAGCTTATCACTGCATTATAGCCGTCCACCTGCCTGGCTGCCCAGGACTGGGGCCCCTTGAGGACTGGGACAAGGTCTCCTACACCTTTGTGTGACCAGCGTCTGGGACAGGACCCAGCTCACAGCAGTGCTCCGAGAAAGTCAGCTAAAGGGAAAGATCAACTTCAGAAGTGAGTTACATTTCTGTTGTTCCCATCAGGCGGAAAGAAGTTAAAATAATAGGATATGGGAAATGATTACTCACCCTTCATTTTTGGCCCATAACAAGTTAGGGCCTAACACGATTGCAATGTTGCTAGGAGTCATTTTATTAATGTCACTGGTCTGAGCAAGCTTTGCAAGGAACTTGATTAAATACCTATGGAACAAAAGAGAAGGGGGAGAGCATCTACTCTGAAATATTTGGAGGAATAGTATCTCCCTGCCTGGGGGGCTCAGCCCCAGACTGCTCAGGTGCTAACCGCAGGGTGTTAAATGACTAAATCCAAATCGGGCTCCGGGTGTGTTCTTTGTTTCATGGAACAGATAGTTTAGGGCTTGAAAGGTGAAAACAGATCAAACATAAACCTCAAAGATTCGATCTCTATATGCTGTGTATTTCTAATCCGTTTCTCCTTTATGCCCTATCTACCCTGAAATAGATTATACTATGATTAACAATGGGATCAATGTTTTTAATACAAACATAATAAAAAAATAGAAGTACAGTCATATTGCTTAAAAGAAACTGTATTTGAAAATGCTTTAGGCTGTAATTATGAAGATATCCAATCTATCATATAGATATACTCTCTTATATGCAAGAGCAGCACTATAAAAGCAAAAAATTAGGGACAACTCAACTATCTACCAATAGGGAGCTGATTAAATAAATTACAACATAGCCACACAGTGGAGTACTATGCAGTCATAAAAAGTAAGAAGTACGGATATGGACAAACCTACAGGATGTATATTAAGCAAAGAAAGCAAGGAGGAAAATGATGTATATAATATACATTGCCGTTTGGTTTTTTAAAAAAGTGAAAGCTGTGAGAGAAAGAAATGTTTGTACATATGTATATGTATATATATATTTGAGTCTATATGTATCATCTCTTGCTGACAGGATATATAAGAAACTGAAAACATAGGTTGTGTCTCAGGAGAGGAAGTAGGGTGGCTGGGAGAGAGGAAGAGGAGAGAGATTTTTTCCACTGTACATCTTTGAACTTTGAACCATGGGAATGTCCTCTCTATTCAAAAAACAATTAGTAAAAACTTTAATGAGTAAATTAAACAAAATAAAAGGCTAAATCCCAAAGTAAAAGAACTGTAATTCAGTTTCCACCATAAGACACTAAATAGGCTAAGAGTATCTGCAATTCCAAGCTGGGTGTGTTAAATGAATAAAATAAGGAATATTATAAATATCAATGCACTCATAAGGCAAAATTGAGAGTTAAGATATTAAAAGAGAATGTTTAGCTTAGCTTAGTGACAGGACCTAAGACTGAAATTAACGGTCAGGTGGCATACCAGAGATTTCACCAGTAAAGTATTTGTCATTTTGGACCAAATCCTCTCACAACATTTTCTTTGGTTTTAAATGACTTTGTTACCTGGGGCTACCTTTTACCCTTCTCTCTATGCTTCTTCAAAGTTACATTTTAAGTCAAAGGGAAAATAGGGGTTAAATCCTAGAAATTTATTCCACGGTAAAATTTCCTAAAAACATAGTCATTCCATAAACTAATACATAATCTGCATTTCTTGGAATTTTATTTAGTAGGATGATTTGTGCTCTGCTTAAAATAAATTATGTAGCATATATGAAAGATATTACAGAAAGTACAGCTATTGTTTAATTTTTGCCTTTTAGATACTGGACAATTTAGACTCCACATCCAACATACTGTCAGTCAACCTCTCCACAAGAATTTTTTTCCCCAATAGCTGCAACGATAAAATGATCAGGCAACTTACCTATTAATGCCAGACACAATCAATGTGCTTCAGATGCATCACAGTAATATACATCAAATCCCATTCCCAGCAAACCCGCGTTACTCGCCAGAGCATTTTTTTGATGTGCCAAACATGCTTGAATTAAATGGCCTCTCTGCTGTGGATTAAAGCATTCTTCACTGTAGCTTGGTGGCTTAATTTGCAGAATGCCAATCATACATACCTAAAGTTAACAAAATTTTGTGGTGGCAACTTCTGACATGTTCTCCATAAATCCTGAAGTTTTTTGTCTTGATCTTGTACACTGAGAAAAAAAATTTATTCATAACCATTTATTAATGCTCATTTTAGGAATACCTGTGTTCATCTGCTATATTAACAGCGATGCCTCCACTGACAGAGAAAGCACAGCTGGAAAACAGCACAGTGGGAGTTCCCTGGTGGTCTAGTGGATCAGATTTGGCACTTTCACTGCCATGGCCCGAGTTTAAGCCTTGGTCAGGGAACTGAGATCCCATAAGCTGCATGATGCAGCCAAAATTTAAAAAATAAATAAATAAAAAATTTTTTAAAAGCCCATTTTTTGGGAAAGAAATTTGGAGTCAAATACTAACTAACATACTCTGAGCAGTTAGTCAGCCTTGCCAAGACTCAGCCTCCTGATGTGCCAAACTGGGGATAAGAAGGTTAATTCTGCCAAGTGACCGTGAGGCTTCAGAGGCAGAACAAGGAGGGACCACCTAGACCAATGCATGGCACACAGGAGACATTCTGAAAATTCTGTCTAGAAAATGTGTATATTCACGTACAGCCTTGGGGAGCCAGATGCTCCCAGCACCCAGACCCCTGGGTCTCTCCCTGCTCTCAGTACTGCTCAAAGGCTCCCGGCCAAGAAGCCCTTTCTGTTGTGAAGCAACTGCTGGAGGTCTTCTGCTGTAGAGTTTCAACGTGCAAGCTTTCACAGGCCCAAAGAGCCTGCAAAGCAGAGTCAACCCTGCCCACCAGCAGCACAGAGTGTTCGAAGTTGCCCACACGACATGCCTTTGGACTTAAAACCTCCTCCACAACTGAACCAGCCTGCAGAGCTTCGGGTAGGGGTTAAACATGATTATACTTTAGAAGCTAGTTGACGTGTCACCGGGAGGGGATGACAGTTCTCAAGTGTAGAAGCGACACACCAGTGGACGGATACCTTCCTTTACAGCTTATTTCCTCACAGGATGAGTTTGGGAGTCTCAGAACAGAGAGGAGAGTCAAGGCCTAGGAGAAGCGAAGGAGCCCACCCAATACGAGACCCTAGAACCCCGACCTGACACTGAGGGCAGGTTCCATTCCTTCAGCCCCACAAACATGGGCACTCACGGCAGGCCGCGCCCTGGGCTGGGTTCCAAGGACACAACCAGACCGAGGACTTACTCTGACTTTAAAATCCTCACCACCTACCAGGGACAAAGTCTCTCACTCCACAGCTACGGAGAAAAGCTCAGATGCCTGGTTCAAGTGACGACATAAAGCTCGTCGGAGCACACAGCTTATTTGATGGGAACAGGTGACTGCATCTGGAGACGGGGGGAGGAGTGGAAGGGCAGGGGAGATGTGTTCCTCTTCCCTTACAGGTGAGGAATTAGGCACCTCTGAGTGAGAACCGGGAGGGACAAGTTGACAAGGAGGTGGGCTGGTTGGCGGGAGAGAAACCTCTAGAACTTTTGCAACAAGACTGCCTTGCCTAAACCAACTACTTCCAGGCAGATGGAAGCTGGGAATGGAGAGGAAGGGATAAACAACAGGAACTCCAGCTTTGGGGCAGAGAGTTCTGGGTCTGAATTCCAGCTCTGCCAATTATTTGATGCCATTTCTCCCCCAGCCTCAGTTTCCTCATCTGTAAAAGGAGGATAACAACAACTTCTGCCTTTTACGTCATTAATTACGGGCTACAGGAAGTAATGGGCATAAGGATTACTACGGTACTCAGCACTCAGTAAGTGCTCAGTAAATATCAACTATTGTTACTGATAATGGTAACATTATATTATTACACAGCTGAGTTCCCACACAGCTCTAAATACACTATTTTAATGTTATGATTATTATTTTTTTTTAAATTAATTAATTTATTTTTGGCTGTGTTGGGTCTTCACTGCTGCGCGCGGGCTTTTCTCTAGTTGCGGTGAGCGAGTGCTACTCTTCGTTGTGGTGCGCGGGATTCTCATTGCGGTGGCTTCTCTTGTTGCAGAGCACTGGCTCTAGGCGTATGGGCTTCAGTAGTGGCAGCACGCGGGCTCAGTAGTTGTGGCGCACGGGCTTAGTTGGTCCGTGTCCCCTGCATTGGCAGGTGGATTCTCAACCACTGCGCCACCATGGAAACCCTTGAATGTTATTTTTATGATCCCCAAGGGTAAGATGATTTACAAAGGGGACAGAGTATTGCGTCGTTTCCTTTAGCTTTTAAAACTACGTGTTCTTTAAACTTACCTTGCAACTTGTGTCCATTCTTCATACAAATTAAAAGTCATCAAAGGTTCAGGCAGTTCCCGTAAATAGGACTTTAAAGCACCTGAAATTATTAACACCCTCTTTGAGTATGACAAGGGGCAAGGCCGGAACTCTCAGGATATATTATTTTGCAAATTGAAATGATCTCAACTATAACCGTTCACAATGTATAGAATAAATCATGAATTGACAGGAGTGGTTACAGAATGAAATGCTCATAAAACAATTTCCATCCCTTGTAAAATATATTGAGAGATCAATAGAAAATAAAATTAGTTTCAAAGCTATCTTCTTAATAAGACATCATCTCTCTAGGCAGATGGAGATTTGGGGGTAAAAAGGAAGAAAATAAAAGCATGCCTCTAAACATCTGGATTATAAGCTACCTTCACCTTTACTTAATAATCAGGAAAACAAAACAAAACCCCCAAAACAGGAATAGAAAAGCTATGTATGTGTAAGTGTACACACACATGCTTTTCAGTTTTCTTTGTCATTTCAGTTTTGTCACTTAAACTTATAAGGAGACCATTTAATTTTAACTGTCACTTAATATTGGATCTTTAACTGATGATCTGTTACCACCTTGAGGGCACCTCCTTGGAGCTCACCTGCTACAGCATGGGGGTCTGAGTAGAACTCATCCAGGTGAGAAGTAGAACAGTCTAAAGCAGCTTTCAGTTTCTTTAACTTGGAGGCCCCAGCCCCAATTCGGAAAAGGCCCTAAAGACAATGAAAAGCCGTTAGTATCAAGTTCAAGTTGTGAGCCTTATGCGGAGTGGCAGTAAAAACCTGATGGAAGAGCCTTCCACCAACCCCGCCCCCCCAGCTCCAGCACAGCTTATCCAGGAGAGCTGCAGGGCTGTCGGGAGGAGTAAAGAGGACTGAGCTTGTACCCCGGGCAGAGTGACGGGCAGAGAGCAGACCATTTTTAATCAGTGCTAGCTCGTGCCCTGCCCCATTGCCAAAATAACCATGCCTGTTAGGAATCTATTTAAAAGCTATATTTCATACTTCCACCAGGTTGATCACCATGGATTTTCTAAATTTAGGAATATTTTTTAAAAATTGAAATCTCAAGAAAAATTGTTAGGCTTGACTACTGGTCACTTTCACTGCCCTAAATGTTACTTGGAGAAAAACCCATGACAGGTTAGCCACGGGAGCAGGCCTGATGGAGACGTTGGGCCAGCACTTATAAGACTTTTAGGCTTTTAGCAACATTAATCCAGGCAGAGTTTCCCGATGTCAGCAGTACTGACATTTTGGGCCAGATAATTCTTTGTTGTGAGGCTGTCCTGTGCACTGAAGGATGTCTAGAAGCATCCCTGGTCTCTACCCCCTGGAGAGACAGTAGCAACTCTTCCCCCTGCTCTCCAAGTTGTGACAATCAAAAATGTCTGCAGGGGCTTCCCTGGTGGCGCAGTTGTTGGGAGTCCGCCTGCCGATGCAGGGGACACGGGTTCGTGCCCCGGTCTGGGAAAATCCCACATGCCGCGGAGCGGCTGGGCCCGTGAGCCATGGCCGCTGAGCCTGTGCGTCCAGAGCCTGTGCTCCACAACGGGAGAGGCCACAACAGTGAGAGGCCTGCGTACCGCCAAAAAAAAAAAAAAAAAAATGTCTGCAGACCTTGCCAAATGCGAAACTGGCCTTGGATGAGGAGCTCTCATCTAGGCTGTTAGGAGCTGGGGTCACGTTGATGGGGTCAGGGTGCAGGAGCATGACTGGGAGCAAATGCAAGGAAGGTTCCCCAGGGGGTTTCTTGATCTGGGTGCTGATTACATGGGTGAGTTCAGATGGTGAAAATGTATCAAGCTGTTCACTTATGATACATGCACTTTTCTATATGTACGTTACACTTCAATACTAAGCTTTCAAAAGTTAAAAGAAGACTTGTGTTTTGATTCTAGCTCTGCCCCGGCATGAATTCCTCGTGTGCTGAATTCCTTGTCTACACAAGAAGAGTAATGAGACCTGCCCTGCTTGGTTCATGGGGTTTTCTGGGTAAGGATTCCACAAAATAAAGTATGTAAATGCCCCTCCCACTTCCACCCGACAACATAGTTCTACACAAATATACAATTCGTGTTATTAGAAACTAAAGCTCATGGGAGCTCTGGTTCCATAGTACCTCATGAAATTCATTTTCACAAATCACAACCACAGTGTAAAATGAAATAATCAAATGGGACCAAAAAGAAAAAGGCAGAGTGTACTGCAGGTAGGCAAGGTAAGTACTGCTCTGTGAAACCTCTGTTTCATTTAGGGTCTACCATGGCAACATGGACAGGGTCTCAGTGTGAAATGTGGTCACGGTGAGCGTGGTTGGAGAGCCACTGGTCCGCAGAGGCCGGCTGGGGCAGCGGGGCCTCACCTCCTCCTTCATGCCCGTCTCCAGGAGCAGCATGACGCAGGCCTCGAGGGGCAGCGCGATCTCACGCCCGCTCCGCTTCAGGTGTTCTTCCAAAGGCGTCCCGAAGGCGGGCTTCTCTGCCCACTTATCTAGAGCAGCAGACCATTCAGTAAGACACTCAACAACCTCACGGCATTGCCAAGTTATTTCCTCTCCCAAACTACTTAAGGGGATTTTTCTTTTTCTTTTTTTTTTTAAAGCCCATAGCCGAGGATTTGGAAAGGGGGAAGCATCTATTCTCTTCGCTTTTGTCAGTTCCCATTTACTAGGGTACAAAATGTGTGCCAGGCTGGGGAGGTGACCAGTGGATGAGCACCCTGACGTGCCCACGTGGCACCCAATGCAAGATGCCCAGTGGAAGCTGCGATGGTGCTTCTGGCCCCAGCATCACACCCGCATTTACCCGAGATGGGTGGGCTGCCTTGCGCTAAAACCAATGGTCCATTTAGGCACACTGTTTTCACTGAAATTTATCTAGCCATGAAAAGCATAACTAGTCTTCTACCTAGAGGACGAGAAATAGACTCCTTCCATTAAAAAATGAAATAATTTCTTAAAAATTTAAACACAGGCCAAGCGTTGTCATACAGGACTGGAGAGGGCCCATGCCAACCCCTATTAGAGGCGACATCTCCAGGACACGCAGCACTTCTGGTGCCATATCCCCAGACAGTCCAAGATTCTGAGTAGGAGAGAATGCAGCCCCAAGGCAGCTGAGGCTGGAGGCTGTGCCGACAGCAGCAAAGCAATACTGCATATTATTTTCCAGTCATGTGCTCTGCTTCATTCCACAAAAGATTTGAGGCAGCTTAGCAAAAAGACATACAATAAAGCGGGAAACAGAAATAGGCTTTTAGGACATGGATGTATTGAAGGAGTAAGAAGGGTGTGGTTGGGCCCAGCCTGCCTGGCGGGGTGCAGAGATCCAGCACCGACTGAGAAGCACACAGAAGCCAAAGAGGGCAAACCAGTTGGTGGAAAATACTCCACTGGGGAAGCATGGTTCTTTCCAGCGACAGGAAGGGCTCATGTCCCTCAGCCTGTGGACGTGTGTCCTTCAGCCACTCTGGTATTTGAATCCTGGATTCCAGGCAGGCAGTGTAACCCTAGCGTGGCTCTGACACTGCCCTACATGGGAGAGCAAGCGGGGCCCATCACAGGAAGGAAAGTGAGATCCCACAAACCCGCAGACCTGGGCGCTTGTGAAACGTCAAAACTTGATGGAAAGAGCAAGTAGGGTAAAGGCTAAAGGAAGGGGTGGGGAGGGCGGAAGGCAGTGGCCACTCTCAGAACTGTCTGGAGGCCCCTCGTCCCTGGCTTCAGCCCCGGCCCTGGTCAGTGGAATTCCAAACACAAGAAGCATCCAAGGGCCTGGCCCTTCTCAGAAGACAGAGCTCTGGGACAGTCCTCTCAAAGGCCAGATCTTACCTTGAATACTTTCTCCCTTTTATCTAAAGCAATGATTCTCAACACAGGCAGAAAAGGGCCAGCTGACCCTTCGCCTGGGCGGATACATCAGAATCACCCAGGGGAGTTCTGCAAACGACTCCTGCCATCACCTCCCCATGCCCGACCCTACTATGCTGAGAGGCGGGCACAATCCAGACTCCAGCAGACTCCTGCTGGAACTTTCTAGTAAACCCTGGACAGGGTGCCCCTCCCCCACCTCGGTGTAATGTTGGCAGAGGGTGGAGGTGAGAGCCGCTGACCTAGAGGCCACTCCGGAGGCAAACTCCACCACAGGGGCTGCTCCTCAAACCACAGACCTCTGACATGCGAGGCCCTGCAGCAGGCACCCAGAGTTCACAGCGGCCCCCCACCCCTGGGATGAGAGCAGTCTACGTGTGAGGAAAACACAAGACACACAGGCAAACGCACAACAGCAATGAACAAGACAAGACGTGTTTGCTAAGCCGTGGCAGAAAAATGGTATAGACTAGGGTCGCAAACACAATCGTCTGCAGGGGCCAGATGGGCGCTGGAGGTGCGGGATCAGGGTGGGGAGGGCGTGGTCGGCCAAGACGCAGCAGCTGCTCCTTGGCGTCAGAGCAATGTCACCACGTGGGAAAGCAGACCCAGCATCACCAGGCCCTCTGGACTTTCAAGAGAAGCCAGAAGTTAGCACTGTTATGTGAAAAGAGTCTGATTTTTAAATGATGGCAATTAGTTTAAAAAAAAATTTTTTTTTTTAATTTTTAATGAGATATGGCTGTTTGCGACTTCTGGTGTAGACCATAAATGCTAGAGTGATTCAGGAGACAAAAGTGTTCACTGTTGGCTTCAGTTGTCAGAGAAGGCTTCTCAAAGAAGGGGAGCTTGGCGAAGGTCTTAGAAGATGGACAGGAATTAAATAGACCAGGAGGACTTAGGCTGAGAAAAGACCAGGGATCCTGAGTCTGGGGATGGACACCTTATTCCACACTTGTGCACCGGGCGACAGGGGCATGGAGTAGAGTGGGGCAGTGAGAATGACGAGGAGGGCACAGCAGAGGGAAAAATGCACAGAACCGGCGAGAGGGTATCAGAAAGGAAGGAAAAGATGGCTCCAAGGTTTGAAACCTGGATTGTTTGGAGAAAGGAGGTACCAAGGAGATGGGGTGGGGGGCGGGGAGGAAAGGCCAGCTGGTGTGGGGGAAGCATCAGTTTGCTTCTTAAGATACGCTGAGTTTAAGGTGACAGCCGGTCATCAAAGGGAACTGACACTGAGGCTGAGAGGATAGAGATGCAGGTGTCAGTGGAGGCCACCAAAATGAGGGGATTTTGAGAGAAAAGGTGGGGGGGAGGGAAAAGAACACAGGAGAAAGGACTGGATCTCAGGAAAGGCTTGACTTCTGAGGAGGGGACAGACATGGAGGAAACACAGCCTCAACAATGACAGAAAACGATCGAGTGAAACGAGGGGAAAGAAGTGACAAGGAAGAGATGGCTCAAGCCACGTCAAATGCCAGAACCTAACAATCAAAATCATCCACCCACTGGGACTTGCAATGTTTGTCTGTTTGTTTTAATAGCCGAGTGACTGGGAGTAGAAAACAGACTGCCAAGTGTTAGGGGCGGGAAGGGGGTTAGAAAACGGAGGTGGCCGGCGGAAATGAGTCATTCGAAGAACCTCCCAGGAAAACGAAGGAGACTGCAATGAAATGGGGCATCACGCTGAGGACAGGCAGGTACCGAAGAACTAAGGCCAGACGACCGAGAGTGTGAGACCAGGGTGCACAGGGGCACGGGGCAGAGGGGCAAGTGTGTTTTTTTTTCCTACCGTTAAGGACACTGAGTCTTTCTGAAAACAGAGAAGAGGGAAGAGGAGGACAGAACTAAGACGAGAGGCAGATTTGCGGACAGGCAGAGGTGAGAAGGGTTGAATTCCAAGGCTTGGGTGAAGGCGGCAGCCTTAGAGAGAAGAATCTCATTTCCTTCACGGGCTGCTCCCCCTCACACACCAGCTTCCCTTGTTCCATCCGAAACCTCTTCCCTGCCCCTGCCTGTTCCCCATGACTTTCTGACATACTTCTCTAGGGAAAATAGCCTTGGGTAAAGATAGAATGGGAGTTTAAAAAAAGGGGGCATGGCGCTGCTTACATCTTCTCTTTTTTGTGCCCGTTAAGTCAACCTTTCCAAACCAGGCTTAAAGCCATTCAAAGGCTAGGATGGTGACGTTTACTGGTTTGTCCTGTGCAGGGCCCCGCACACAGAAGGTACCCTATAAATACAGGCTCCTGGTGCTCTGACCTGGGCCAAGCTTCATTCCTTTGCACTCTGACTGAACCCCATTACTCACGAATTAGGAAATGGGATCACTTTGGAAAGCAAGGGCAGCTCGTCCTCTGAAGATTGGCCCAGCAAATCAGAGCCACTACACTCAAGATGGCTAAAGATCCAGCTAAGGGGTCAGTCAAGACATAGCATTTTCTTTTCTTTCTTTTTGGTCATGCTGTGCGGCATGTAGGATCTTAGTTCCCCGAGCAGGGATCAAACCTGCGCCCCCTGCAGTGGAAGCGCGGGGTCTTAACCACTGGACCGCCAGGGAAGTCCTAAATAGAATTTTCTGATTCCAAAATCTAAGGATTTTCAGGCACAAAGTCACACCCTGTTGGGATCACCTGCAATTTAGGGGAGGAGGAGTGGTATTCTTGAGGGGCCAGTGTGTACGCACAGACATAACCAGCCCCATACACACATAAGCTCAGTCTCTTTCACAATCACAGAGTCATCACGCTCAGCACCTGGCTTGATCCTCTTTCAGCCTGAGACCAGTGGTTCTGTCTGGGGCACCTGAGTTCCAAATGTCAGGACTATACCATAAGCAAAAGAGTATAACAGGTCCAAAGGTGACAGAGGAATGTCTGATCATTTAATGATCTCTGCTGACAGATGCTCTGAAGGCAAATCAGAGAGAATTAGAATCAAAAGAGTTAATGTTCAGTTTAAAACTAAACATCAAATGAAAGCTTGGTCCACTCGTAAATTGAGGGTAGGATCTGCAATGTGCTTAAATATGGTGGGCAAAGTGAGTGCTGATGAGAACAAGATCTGAACGGGGTGGTCACGGTCTCACGATTCAATCACAATGATTATGTGCCTGATGATGCGGTGTCAGGTACTGGCTTCTAAAATTCCTTTTGGGAAGTCCAAAATTTTTTTCATAGGATGTATGCTCTTGGAATCACAGGGCTAGAATTAAGCCCTATTAAACAAATAACTGATTTGCGAAAAGATAATTAGAGGCTAGAATGTTTTGAGCCTATTTAGAAGATAGAAAAACAGATGCTTCCCCCAAAGGGTGCAGCTTTCTCTTCAACTGAAGATTTCAGAAGAACTGCAAATGTTCCATTAGTATGTTAATTTGCGTTTGGAAGAAATTAGAGAATGCAGCAAGGGAAGATGAAAGTGTGCTGGGAAACAGTGCCCGCCTAGGCAGAGAGGCTTTGTCCAAAGGAAATGCATGCAAAGGCGCTGAGTAAAGAAGAACAGAGGCAGAAGTGGCAGAGGCGAGAAGGAGGCATCAGGCCAGCACGCAGGTTACGTTACCTTGATGGGCTCGCAATTCGGGAAGGGCCTTTTCTAAGACTGCTAATGCTTTTCTATGGTAATCTGCTTGAGCTTCTAATAACTGAGAACAGACCCACATTCAAAAACAAAAGTAATGTTAGCATTGGATGGACACACACACAATGGCTGAGCAAAACCAAAAATGACATCTTTTGCAAAAAAGCTAAAATGACTCAACTTTTACAATGCTTTAACGTCTCGTCAGGGCAAAGTGCTTACCGTAACAAAAAATTTGCCATACTCCCCTTCTCTGGCCATAAAATTGTACATATCCGCTGCAAGTTGATCCTGGGTAAGTGGAAGAGAAGATATGTCATTGAAGAAAAAAGAGGTGAAAGAAAATAGCATCTACGAATTGATCTGTGAGCTCCTAGAGCAAACTGTAATGAAACAGCTGCAGATTAAACGTCCATCAACTCACTGGTACAATCATACACAGGGATAACGAAAAGAATAATCAAGCTTATTAATGGACCGACATGGAAAGATCTCCAAGGTTTATTATTAATATGCCTTGTTAAGAAGCAAAGCACAGAGCACTACTTCTGGTATGGTATGTTACTATCTGGGTAAAAAAGGGAGAGGAAATATTTTTATCACCATGTTTGTATAAAAATACCCCTAGAGAAAAAAGCAAGAACTTAGTAACAGTGGTTACCTGTCGGGAGCAGTGGAAATTAGGAGGAGGAGGAGGACAAGGGCAGAAGAAAGACTTTACTGTATACTGTTTTATACTTTTGATATTTGAACTAATGTAAATAAATTACTTACATAAGAATTAAATAATTAGCTTAAAACTGATAGACTGGGCAATTGGATATATCCATATTTCTGATTTTCATATACATATACATATTCATATATATACATATCTATTTTTTTTAATGCACTACCTTCTGTTTTGGATTGGCCTCTGTATCTGGGAAAGTAAAACATTTCCCTGAGAGTTCACAAATAAATATAGACCTGCTTTCATGAGGGTTTGAACTTTGAGTTGATTCTCTGTGTGGTCCAGGAATCCTCGAACTGAGAAAGTTTAGTTTAAAATGGCTTGGTAATACTCTCTGGGAGACTCACTCCTAATCCCCAGAAGTCCCACAGATAAAGTCCCTCTTAAAATGAGCTCACAATACAAAACTGCAAAACAACCCACCGTAAAGGAAACTCCCACCACTCTCATAGAGAACTTCAGAAAACAGAATTAACTAACAAAGACTTAAAATAAGTATATATAAATGATTAAAAACATTAAAAAATAAATACTAAAAAGAATAATGCACTATCAAAAAAGGCAGACTTGAAGAATTAGAACTTTAAAATGAAAAATATAGTCAACAAAATTCAAAACTCAATGTTAATTAAACAGCAGATCAGACATAGCTAAAGAGAGAATCAGTGAAACAAAACTTAGATCTCAGGACATTACCCAGAAGTTAACATAAAGAGAGAAGGAAATAGAAAATATTTTCTTAAGTTTTTACCATTTGACTTTCTGACAAGCTGTGGTATGTAAGTTAAAAGAAGTCTCTCAAAAAAAAAAAAAAAAAAAGGAAGTCTCTCTTTGGGCTTCCCTGGGGGCGCAATTAACCCTTGGATCTGCGCAATCAAGCCATGTACCACATGAAGAATTTTCATAGGAAAGTGGCAGGCTGTTGAAAGATGTACCTTTCTTGACTTCATAATGGGGGTTACAGAAAATTCTATTTCTCCGGATTTTACTGTTTTCGCCAAATCCATAAATACTCTCAGATTTCCTGATCAATCTAGAAATTAGTTTTCTTTTTACCTGAATACTGAAGTCTCTCTTTGGGCTTCCCTGGTGGCGCAGTGGTTGAGAGTCCGCCTGCTGATAGAGGGGACGTGGGTTTGTGCCCCGGTCTGGGAAGATCCCACATGCCGTGGAGCGGCTAGGCCCGTGAGCCATGGCCGCTGAGCCCATGCATCCGGAGCCTGTGCTCCGCAACAGGAGAGGCCACAACAGTGAGAGGCCCATGTACCGCAAAAAAAAAAAAAGTCTCTCTTTTAACTTAGCCTATAATGCACCAGTTCAAACCCCCAAACTACCAGACAAATTTATATCCAGTAAGGAGCCACTAGCCAAGATCTAGGTTAGACCAGATATGAAGAAGACTGCTGCGTAAATGACACTGGCAAAACTACAACTCTTCTGAACAAGAATAAGCCAGTGCAAGACTTTTGTCAGAAGCATTTGTGTGATTATCATCTTTTTAAACATAAAGGCTATGGCATGACTTTGTGAGTCCAGTATTAATTCTTACCCACTATATTATTTTCAACAAGTCATTTTACTGCAGTTAACTGTCCAAGGTTTGCCATCATGAAAAGTGAGTTATAGCATGACCTGAATAAACTAAAATATATCAGTCTTAATGCTATCTAGTAGAATGTGGAGACCATTTTTGGAAAATGATGAATAATAAGAGGAGGAAAAGTCTCAGGCAATGATCCTAAGATTCACCAAAGACCTGTTTCTTTACCACCTCAAATGACATTTGGAATAAACATTTATCTTCGTAGATAGATGCATAGAGAATAACCACCTAGTCTGGAATTTAGATTATGAGATACAAATTTTTATTTCTTCCAAATTAGAAGCCAATTGTCCTAGCAACATTTTAAAAATAATCCTTCCCTTTTCTATGGATATATGATGACCCCTTTACTATATATTCAACCCTTAAATATAACAGCATTCATTCTAGAAAACCTACACAATTCCATGGATCTATTTTTGTGCCTATTGCACATTGTTTTAATTGCTGTAATTTTATGATATGTTTTTATATAGTTTTTCTCCTTTTATTCTCCCATTCTTCATTTTAAATAAGCTTAGACGGTTTTGTCAAGTTTTTTAAAATATCCTACTTGAATTTTTTCAATTAATTATTTTTTTCTGCATTGGGTCTTCATTTCTGTGCGTGGGCTTTTTCTCTAGTTGCGGAGAATGGGGGCTACTCTTTGTTGCTGTGCATGGGCTTCTCATTGCAGTGGCTTCTCTTGTTGTGGAGCATGGGCTTTAGGCACGTGGGCTTCAGTAGTTGCGGCATGTGGGCTCAGTAGTTGCAGCTCGCGGGCTCTAGAGCGTAGGCTCAGTAGTTGTGGCACATGGGCTTAGTTGCTCTGCGGCATGTGGAATCTTCCCGGACCAGGGCTCGAACCCGTGTCCCCTGCAGGTGGACACTGGCAGGTGGATTCTTTTT
>NW_006775554.1:2414798-2438318 GCF_000442215.2 Lipotes vexillifer
TTTTTTTTTTTTTTTTTTGTGGTACGTGGGCCTCTCACTGCTGTGGCCTCTTCCGTTGCGGAGCACAGGCTCCAGGTGCGCAGGCTCAGTGGCCATGGCTCACGGGCCTAGTCGCTCCGCGGCATGTGGGATCTTCCCGGACCGGGGCACGAACCCGTGTCCCCTGCATCGGCAGGCGGACTCTCAACCACTGTGCCACCAGGGAAGTCCCTGTATTTTATTTTTAAATAATGCTTTATTCTGAGTATAAAGTAATGTAGAGTCTTAGAAAATAAAGAAGGAAGAAGAAAATAAAACCTACCTTGAATATCATTCAGGGAATCCTAATAGGAATTATGTAAAACATTAAATAATTTGCAATATTTGACCTTTCATCCATCACTTGCAAAAACCAAAAGATTGATTTAAGTACATGTTCATTAGGGAATTCTACCTTGCACTGTTCTACTTTATTTCCAGCTTCATCCATCTCTTCCTTTAGGGTATCTATTTTTGATGGAAGCCCCTGAAAGTTGGTTCCTGAAGATTTGTGAGCCTGGTTCCATCTGCAAAGCACAGGCATAGCCATTATTTGAAAAGCAGCTGTATATACTCAACCTTATGGAGTTAAGGACCTAATGGAGACAGACTCATTCCCCAAAAGTGATCCTACCTGGGACAGGTATCAGCACCCAGGATGGCAGCTTCTCTGGAGTTTATCCTTTAAGAATGGAAACGGGCAAAGGTGACACGGGCTTCCCGCTGTGACAGGACTGTGGTAGTGCTGAGAGTAGCTGTCTGCTCTGAGCAGAACTGGCCACGCCTTGTCCCATGCAAGCCCAACTGCTGCAAATCAATCCGTGGAACCCCTTCCTCTACTGTCCGATCTTGGGCTCTTTCCCGTCAAACACCCCCTTGTCCTCTTGCTTCGATCTAGAATGTTCCCTGTGCCACTGAGGGTCAGTTGCTGCTCTTCAGGACCCCTTATAACACCGCCTACTACCATCCTGACTTGTGATTACTTTCAGTAAGTGAAAGCCGGAACTTCAGTCATGGAGCTAGTAATTGATAGCTGTGAAAGCGTGTTAAGAATTAAAATCATTTGTAAGGATTGATACTAGTATCTACAGCAAATCTGAAACATAATGTGGAATGTTTATATTCCCTTCATAAGTAAGTCAAGAGGACCCCCTCCCCCCAAATTATACTATAGCAATAGTTGGGGGAAGTGAATGGGGAAGAATAATCTAAAACAATTTCTATTTGGTTTTCAAGTGTGTTTTGACCTTCCGTTTAATTACGGACATGCCTGCTATGGCAGAAAGTTCTAGCACTTTATTTATTTGTCGTTCTTAAAGCCTTTACCTTTCAGACATGACAGAAAAATCTTACAGGTACACATGGAAAAGTAATACATGATCACAGTTGAAAGTGAAGACAATCTAGTCAGAAAGCTTTTACTCCTGTCAGCTAAGGTTGAAGGTGAAGTTGTGAGCATGGCACGTGCTGCAGGGCTGAGGGCAATGGTAACCTGCCTTCCTCCTCTCCCTCTCCTTCAACAGAATCCACACCAACCTCCTCATAATCCTTCTCAAGGGCAGCCATGTCCTCCCGGGCCTCAGAAAACTCTCCTTCCTCCGTGCCCTCACCCATGTGCCAAAGGCACGCTTGGCACACATCGGGTCAAACTGGTGGTCCAGGCGAGCCCAGGCCGCAGCGATGGCTGTGGTGTTGCTCAGCATGCACACAGCTCGCTGTACTTTGGCCAGGTCTCCACCAGTGGGAGGCTGGTAATTAGTGCCAACTTTGAAGCCAGTGGGGCACCAGTCCACAAACTGGATGCTGCGCTTGGTCTTGATGGTGGCGATAGCAGCATTGACATCTTTTGGAACCACGTCACCATGGTACAACAGGCAGCAAGCCATGCATTTACCATGGTGAGGGTCGCATTTCACCATCTGGTTGGCTGGCTCAAAGTAAGCATTGGTGATCTCTGCTACAGAAAGCTGTTCACGGTAGGCTTTCTCAGCAGAGATGACAGGGGCATATGTGGCCAGAGGGCAGTGGATGTAGGGATAGGGCACCAGGTTGGTCTGGAATTCTGTCAGATCAACATTCAGGGCTCCATCAAATCTCGGGGAAGCAGTGATGGAGGACACTATCTGGCTAATTAGGTGGTTAAGATTCGTGTAGGTTGGGCGCTCAATATCGAGGTTTCTATGACAGATGTCATAGATGGCCTCATTGTCTACCATGAAGCCACAGTCAGAGTGCTCCAGGGTGGTGTGGGTGGTGAGGATGGAGTTGTAGGGCTCAACTAGGCCCGTGGAAACCTGGGGGACTGGGTAAATGGAGAACTCCAGCTTGGACTTCTTGCCATAATCGACAGAGAGTTGTTCCATCAGCAGGGAGGTGAACCCAGAACCAGTTCCCCCACCAAAGCTGTGGAAAACCAAGAAGCCCTGAAGACTTGTGCACTGGTCAGCCAGTTTCCGAATTAGGTCCAAGACGGGGTCAATGATCTCCTTGCCAATGGTGTAGTGACCTCGGGCATAGTTATTGGCAGCATCTTCCTTGCCTGTGATGAGCTGCTCAGGGTGGAAGAGCTGGCGACAGGTGCCAGTGCGAACTTCACCAATGACCGTGGGTTCCAGGTCCACAAACACTGCCCTGGGCACATGCTTGCCAGCGCCTGTCTCACTGAAGAAGGTGTTGAAGGAGTCATCTCCTCCCCCAGTAGTCTTGTCACTTGGCATCTGGCCATCGGGCTGGATGCCATGTTCCAGGTAGTAGAGCTCCCAGCAGGCACTGCCGACCTGGACACCAGCCTGGCCAACATGGATGGAGATGCACTTATGCATGGTGGCTACAGGTCAGCAGGCACAGGCAACAGGAGTGGATACCGGGTCCTGGTTACCGTCCTCAACAAGCTAAGAGTCGAGGTTAAGTAACGCACTCTCTATCACTTTAAATTTAAACATGGATATTACACAGATGCAGCATGAAAGCCCATGTTAGCAACTTATCAAGCTTCCCAGATGACTGCATTGCCCCCAGAATGCTCTGCCCTGCCCTCTTTCACGTTCCTGTTGTGATGCACTTCTCCACGGCAAGGCTTCAGTAAATCTGCTGAAGCAAAGCTGGAAATGGAAAGAGCATGGACTTCGGAGTCTGACAGGCCGAAGTCCGAAGCTCGGCTCCACCTTCGTTAGCCGTGTGACCTTTGGCAATGGCCTCACCTCTCTGTGCCTCAGGTTGTCTCATATGTCAGACTAAGGAAGCAAATACCGTCTGCCCGGCAGAACTGTCATGAGCAGCAGAAGAGAGAATAAATATATATATGCCTGTGTGTGAATATGATGGATTCCCACTAATGTTAGCTATCACCATTTTCCTCCAGGGAAAAGCCACAGGAATAAGTCAAATAAAGAAGAAATATTGATCTGTTTCAGTTTCTCTAATACCTACTTTGATTAGTTAAGTGAACAGGACCATGAATGCAGGACCAAGAATCAGTGCTGAAATCTCCCCTGGGACGCATGTGCTGCAGATGTAAGATTCCCGGCATCTATAATATCGCTCAACCAACTCCAGCAAGAGCGCATTCACGGCCTTGTTTAATTAACTATTAGAACATTTTCCCTTATCTCCAGCAAAAACCTACCACAGGGGGGCCTGCACTCCCTGATCCTGGTTCTGGCCACAGGGCTCTAATCACACGTGTGTGTGTGTGACAAGGAGACGGCAGACTCTGCGTTCAGAAGCCTAGCCCTGACGTTTATTATGTCTAAGACGCAAAGCAAGTCATAGACACGGCATGTGCAGGTGCCTCCAGTGTCTGTACAACAAATCTCCTCTCAAAGTAGGGGGTGTCACGTAACCTCCTAACCTCTGTCCCCTCCAACTCTCACTGAAGGGCCTCTGCACTTAGTGTCCAACACGGAGCCTGACCCACAGCGAGCACCTACTCGATGTCTGCTGAAAACACAAGTGGACAAATGAATAGGGATTGCTGGGAGAATCGAAAGAGCCGACATATCACATACGTAGTCTGATATCTGGCACGTGGCAAGTGTCTAGTAAGTGGTGGCAATGATCATGTTCACCATGTGCTAATTCCTAGCTGTCCCTCTTATCATCTCAACTTTTCTTAAGTCAGGACATGTCTTACCAATTGATTTGTACACTTAATAAAGTGGTGTTTCTATTTCATTTTCCCCCCAAAATCGGATATTAAATCACTGGTGCATCTGACACTCAGCGACATTTTAGAAACAAGGAAATCTGCAATGAAAGCATCTGACACGGGGCTTCCCTTGTGGCGCAGTGGTTGAGAGTCCGCCTGCCAATGCAGGGGACACGGGTTCAAGCCCTGGTCCGGGAAGATCCCACATGCCACGGAGCAACTAAGCCTGTGCACCACAACTACTGAGCCTGTGCTCCGCAACAAGAGAAGCCACCGCAATGAGAAGCCCAAGCACCACAACCAAGAGTAGCCCCCGCTCACTGCAATTAGAGAGATCCCACGCGCAGCGACGAAGACCCAACGCAGCCAAAAAAAAAGCATCTGACACGTAGAAAGTTAGTAAATGATCTCTGTATCTCCATTTATTTGCCAAACAGAAATAATCATGTCTACTTCACAAGAGTGCAATGAGGATTAAAAGAGTTAACGAAGCAGGGCTCAGCAAAGCCACTTGCTTTTGTAAATAAAGTTTTATTCGAACACAGACTTGCTCATTCATTTATGTATTGCCCAGGGCTACTTTTATGCTACAACAGCAGAGCTGAGTAGTTCGAACACGGAGCATCTGGGTTGCAAAGCTGAAAATATTTAGTACCTGGCCCTTTACAGAACAAGTCTGTCAACACTTGTATAAGGTATGAGAAAGGATGGGGCCCGTGGCAGCTACCTCCCTACTCCTCTCATATGAGTCATTGATACAAATGCCCTCATGGATGGAGCTGAGGCTGGAGCCCAGCCACGGAGCACTACAGACGGGTCATCTGACATCAGCCCTCTGGGATGGCTACTAGGTCTTACTTAGTTCCTCCCTGTTGAGCACAGCATTTCTTGATTGTGAAAAACGATCCTAACCACACAGGTGTTTTTTGACACAGTGGGACTCTTGGCAGCTGCTAAGATCACAGATCTATTCATTCCTACACTCCACTACTCCAAGGACAACGCTCTTAGAACTGTCTGCCACCATTTCTTCTCCCCAGAATACACTTATTTAGGTTTTCTTTTCCCTGTCTCCTTTCACTGTTGGTTGACTAAGAACAGGGTGTTCTAACATCATCCCGCTGCCATGCTTGGGAGAATGAGGCCTGAAAGCAGGTGTAAGTAGGCTGTGACTCAGTCTGTGAGCCAAGTGTGTGAATCTGTGATGACGTCTGTTTCGTGCACCCAGTGGTCTTTATACGTGTTGAGGAGGGGGATGGTTGCTGGGGATGTGACAGAAAACCGCATTATTGGTTATTTTTCACATCTTTATCTTACCTGGCTCTGACCGAGTCCCAGTCTAAAACCAATTTGGCGAGCTGCTTCCTCTGTTTCTGGATGTTAGGAATCTCTACCTGGACAGAAGAACACACCACATATGAAATGGGATGAGCTTCGGGGTTTTCAGTTTAATCTCTGAAAGTGTAATCTTTATTTACCATTTTCTTTTTTTTCTTAGGCAAAGGATTTTGTACCCTCAACTTACTCCCCTTATTTCCAAAAAGAAGTATGCCAAAGCCACTGATTATTGTTAAAGTTTCAGACACAAGTGAACCATTCCCCACCCATCCCCCGCCAAAGCACCCACCTCTGCTATGCCGTACAGAGGGTCCACAATCTCCTTCTCGACAAAGACTTCATGCTGAGAGAGTTCCAGAGCCAGCTGATTCTCAGCATCTCCACACGTCTCCAGCATCTTCCTTTAAAAACAAGATGCCCAACAACAAACATACGTCCATTAAATCTGGCACCAGATTCCCACACTGAGCCAGCTCTGCTCTCCGTTCTACGATAGGAACGCATTAGGGCACTATACAATAGAGACTTGAAAGTACTATAAACTTAGGGTGTGAGTCCACAGACTTGTGCTTTAAAATGAACAAGACTGGGCTTCCCTGGTGGCGCAGTGGTTGAGAGTCCGCCTGCCGATGCAGGGGACACAGGTTCGTGCCCCGGTCTGGGAAGATCCTACATGCCGTGGAGCGGCTGGGTCCGTGAGCCATGGCTGCTGAGCCTGAGCGTCCGGAGCCTGTGCTCCGCAACTGCAGAGGCCACAACAGTGAGAGGCCCGCGTACCAAAAAAAAAAATAAATAAATAAAATAAAATGCACAAGACTATCTCAGGTATAATTTGTGTGTACGCGTGCGGGATGTGTGTAAACAGTGAGGTGAGAACTCACTGAAAGATTAGGTCCTCAGGTGAAAAGCAAGTATTCTCAAAAGTACCCCGAAAATCTTTTAAATCATATGTAACGTTTATTATACTATACTGTTTTCTGTCTGCTAGTAAGTCCGGCCTAGGCAGTGTCCTTCAAAGAACGACAGAGCACTGTAGGTCGTGGAGCATGGCAGACCCTGGGAAATGGGCTGAAAAGTCCAAAGGCCATATCCAGCTGGGAAAGGAGGGCCCATGTTACAGCAGGAAAGAGCAGACAGGATCAAAGGACACTGGCCTTGTAGAGAAGCAAGTAGAAGGAAAGGTCAACCTTCCCTCTTACAATGAAAACAGCTTTATTATTAGATTTTAAACTTATTTATCTAATACATGCTCATTGTAAAACAAAAAAATCCACATAATTCAGAAAAGGCACTATTTTGAGACAACCTTCACTGACATTACAGTGATCATCTTTAAAAGAAGTGACTTTTAAGGACTAGATGGGACTGGTCAGGGCTTATAAATCTGAGTCAACACCTGAACCACAGAAGGGACTGAGTTCTTTATATCCAAGCTCAGCAGATTAAATAATTGACCTTATCAATTACTTTTGTTATTGGCCCTTTGTATCATCCATCCTTGCTTCTACTAAAAGGAAGATTCTCTAGCATCCCAGTGGCCTCCCACGGGGCCTCAGCCTCTGGTCACACATGTGGCTGCCATGTACACCACCCAGCCATCCACCTCTACCAACCCACAGGGTGCATGGCTCTCTTTCTGAAATAGCCCAACTCTTACCCCAGGAGAGAGTCTTCTAGCTGAGTTGATGCTTCTTGCATATTCTGAGCGAGAGCTGTCAGAGGGAGTTTTTTCTGGAAGGCAGAAGACAATGCATTTTTTTTTTTCATTATAATTGACACCCATTCTCAATTACCTACTTCAGATCATCAGTCACTGGTTTCTCCTCCAGGTAAACTGCACAGGTAAGAGATATCCTGTCTGGGTTCAGGTTCTGGTCTCAAAGGTATGAGCTGTGTGACTTAAGCTCTGTGTCAGTTTCCTTATGCCTGGAAATTAGGGATAACAGTGCGAGGGTCCTTGGGCTGTCCGTTGACTAAAGGAGATATTCAAGGTCAAGTACCCCAAGTAAATGTATCACGTAACATTTACTGAGTACATGATAAGTACTCAGTAAATATTAGCTGCTATTATTACTGTTGTCGTTGCTATTACTATAATTACTATAATCAAGAGCATACTATGACCCAGACGCTGGGGACATAAGACATACACCGTGCCCTCTGATTATCATGACAAATAAATGCAATGAAGTGCTCAATTTTAAAAACTTTTGCTAGAATAATTCTTAAACTGGCTCTTAAATTGGCTGGAATCATAAAGATTTAGCTTTAGTTAAAGATCTGAAAATATCTAGCTAAATATCCAAAAAATTTAAAAAAATTTTTAGGCACCAAGTCACTCATTTTCCTATCAGAGATTTGTTTTTCAGCTGGAAATGACCGTAAGGATCATCTGATTAATGTTCTAATTGTGCAGCTGGGGAATGTGAAGCCCAGGGGGATTACATGGCCTGGCCAGGCACCCTGGTGAGGGTGCCAGAGCTAGACCTCGGTGCTAAAAGCCCAAGCCCCGGTTCAGAGTCTGTCCGTGACTAGCTAATGGCTTATCTCAGAATATAGGCAGAAGAGGCCTGGAAAGTAGCATGTGGGTTGGTTATAACACCATGATCTGCTAACGAAGAATGCTTTCATTGCTGCGGTACCCCATGTAATTTTGCCTTCCCAGTAGAAAGGGAACTGATGTCAAAGACCTGGGGTCCACCTTGCCGTGGCATTGCTCTGCCTTGACCTCGGGCATGTCACCTGCCTTTCCTGCCTTCAAAGGGCTCCATCTGTTACACTTCTAGAATACCTTTGGAAGGCTGTACAAGAAACTGCTACTACTGGTGGTCCTGGAGAGGGGAACTGGGTGCCCGGGGAACAGGGCTGGGAGAGACCTCATGTTACGTTCTTTTGCGTATTATGGATTTTGACCATGTAGATGGACAGCCCATTCAAAATGGTACACAGAAACTTAAAAATAAATAATGAACAAATATATTTACCCATCTCTCCTCCCCCTCAGGTTATGTTCAAATAAATAAATAATGGGCTTCATCTGCCCCACAAGGAGACATTCCCAGCTTCCACATTAATAGACCAGGAAGATATGAGAAAATGGGCAGTGCGCTTTGATCAAAAGAGAGGATAATTCATACCTTTTACTTATGCTGCCTTTCTAAGGGAATTTAATGTAGGATAAGTGCAGTAATCAAGAGAAATATACTTTGTGCAACTCTGGAGCTCTATGGGAAAAAAAAATCATAAAGAGAGGAGTTTACTTTGACAAGTATCATTCAAGTGCCCAGTTGTAACTAACCTGTGGTTTCCATGCCCTGACTCCAAAGCATCAATAATCCTGGTTCCCGATGTACAGAAATAAGGACATTCTGCTCATTTAACATCTGAGCTGATTAATGAACATGCTGTCTACCAACATCAAACTCCTCCACGGAGAGGGCTGAGGGCTTCCTAATTTATAAAAGGCATGCCAGCTGCACGAAAAGAAATAATTCCAGGTCTAATATGAACCATGACATAAGCTATGCCATGTCAACAGTTTGGGCTGAGAAGGCCACCTGCCCTGTCTCTCTTCCCTCCAATTCTTGCCTCTTCACACGCATGGGAGCTTCTGGTGGGGCCTTTGCAAGGCTCCTCCTGTACTTTCTAGAGCGCGAGAGACTGCCGACCTCTCGTGGTCACCTATCATCTATTCCATGGCGACTCTTCGCCCCACGTGCAGAGCATAGTCAACCTCTGAGCCCTGTCTTGGGCACTTTGGTTTGAGGCTGGAAAAGGAAGCCTAAGGCATTAGGTTTTAGAAATGAGGGAGAGGCACCTTTGCCCCTATGGCCTGGAATAGGCCCATCACCTGCCACTCATTTTCCTCCTTTACAGCTAGGCCACCACCTTCACCAGGAAGCCTCCCTTGACTACCCCTCTCCTCCTCTGGTGCCCATTCTTGGTCCTCCCATAATACCCTGTGCATATTTTGTTTAGTATGTTGTTTTTATAATTATCCATTTGTGGAGGAAGCCTCCCCCACCAGGCTATGAGCACTTTTTAAGGGAGACACTACATCTAATTCATTTTATAGCTCCAGCACTTGTACATAGTAGGTGTTTGATAAATATTTGTTTGTTTTCAATGAATTTATGTGACACCTGGGCTGTGTTTCAAAGCAGACCAAAGGAACAACAAGACAATCTGCGTGAATGACAATGGCCTACAGCATGAATGGAAGGAAGCAGGAGATACTGAGACTGATAAGGGAAATGTGATCAGATTATGAAGGGCTGAAGTCATCTAAAGCGCTTGGACTTTAGGATATTTTGTACAGCACAGAGAATATGGCCAATATTTTACAATAACTTTAAATGGAGTGTAATCTATAAAAATACTGAATCATGATGTTGTACACCTGAAACTAATATAATATCAGTCCACTATATTTCAATGAAAAAAAAACAAAAGAAAAGAGCTTCGATTTTAACCCAGGCAATGGAAACCAGCCATCATCCCTGCCAGAGCATCAGTGGTATTATGGGATGCTTCCTTATGTGGAACTATCCCTCCAGGCATCTTGGTCCCCACCCTCCAAATGCCAGCAGTGTCCCCCAGACCTTATGGCAAACAAAAAAGTCTCCACGCATTTCCAAATATCCCCAGGAGTGTAATTCTGGTCCCTGTTGAGAACAACTAAGCTTAAGATTTTTTTTTTTAGGCAGAAGGATGACAAGATCAATTTGTATTTCAGGAAACCATCTCTGGTGATCAGGCTGAAGAAACGCTGGAAAAAATGGAAATCAGAGGCAGGAAATGTAGCTCAAGAGGTGACTGCAACAGTCCAGATAATGAGAGGTAATCAGGTCTTGCATTGAGGCAAAGGTGGTAAAGATGGAGCAGAGGTGAGAAATTCAAGAAATAGTCACAAAGAGAATCACAGGACTTGCTAATCAAGCAGCTATGGGAGGTTGAGTATAAGACAAAAGGGAGGGCTTCCCTGGTGGCTCAGTGGTTAAGAATCTGCCTGCCAATGCAGGGGACACGGGTTCGAGCCCTGGTCCAGGAAGATTTCACATGCCGCGGAGCAACTAAGCCCGTGAGCCACAACTACTGAGCCTGCACTCTACAGCCCACGAGCCACAACTACTGAGCCTGCATGCCACAACTACTGAGGCCCGCATGCCTAGAGCCCGTGCTCCGCAACAAGAGAAGCCACCACAATAAGCCCACGCACAACAACGAAGAGTTGCCTCCGCTCGCTGCAACTAGAGAGTGCCCCCATGCAGCAACGAAGACCCAACGCAGCCAAAAATAATAAATAAATATATAAATATACTAAAAAACAAAACAAACACATGCCCTTCACTCATAAAAAAAGATAACCTAGCTTGCATACTAGGGTGGATAGAATCCAAGAGTCAACACAGAAGGAAGAACTGCTTATGCATGCTAAAATAGACAACTAGGGGAGGAAGTTTTTGCTTCGTTGAAAATGGTTTACAAGTGTCTGAATAAACACATTAGTTAGGCGCCATGAGAAGAGAGGAGGCGGCCCAAGGAATGTGATGGCGAGAATAAGGAGATGAAGGGCAGAAGCTTAGGAAACAATATTAAAAGGGCAGGCAGAGCAGAAGCCATGGCAAGAGAATGCAAAGGAGCAGAGGGGGCAGGACCAGTGGATTGGGCCTGGTTCTGATGGACAGGAACTGCAGCAAGCATTCCTGGAATCGGAGGTGTATGCAAACTTCTGCTCCTTTGATATACACTGCTGCGGAAACTACGGGTTGTGCAAGAGAGAGTAACCCTGCTGTCAAGTTGGCCAGAAATGTGTGTAGGAAATATAAAAGGAGGGTGACACAGATCATCTGCACACCAGCTCTTCCTTGTGAGACATCTAGTGGCAAATAAAACAATATGGGATGAGCTTCCCTGGTGGCGCAGTGGTTAAGAATCTGCCTGCCAATGCAGAGGACATGGGTTCAAGCCCTGGTCCGGGAAGATCCCACATGCCACGGAGCAACTAAGCCTGTGTGCCACAACTACTGAGTCCGCGCTCTAGAGTCCGGAGCCACAACTAGTGAGCCCGTGTGCCACAACTACTGAAGCCCACGTGCCTAGAGCCCGTGCTCCACAACAAGTGAAGCCACTGCAATGAGACACCCACGCACTGCAACAAAGAGTAGCCCCTGGTCGCCGCAACTAGAGAAAGCCTGCGCGCAGCAATGAAGACCCAACGCAGCCAAAAATAAATAAATTAAATAAATTAAAAACATATGTATATGGGAAATCATAGCTTCCCTGTGTGCCATGGAAACTCCCACCTTAATGTTATATGGGGGTCAGGGTATGCTCGTAAGCTGGGAACTCGTATAACTAAGGGCGGAACTGCCTGATGAACAAAGCTGCTGTGCTCTGCTGGTGGGACACGGGGACCAGGACGCTCTGAACGTACCCTGGAGTAGACATTTGATTGTTCCCTAGAGCCCATCCTTCCTGAGTCCTCCTAAGCACCTATCCTGGTCTCAATGGAGCCTATGAGCTGGAGGTAGGACCGCAGCCCATGCTCTGGGGTGAGCTGTGATTAGCTTATGCCAACCAGCACGTCCTGTCTCCTCGCCCAACCTCATCCCTCCCTGCGGTAACTGGTTGGGGGTTGTGGGAGGGGTTTGTTCAGTAATGGAGAACGTGACTCAACGCAGATCAATGCAATGGGAAGGGATTTCTACCTGCCAAAAGTATGGAAAAAAGAAGTCTCACTCCATTAAGAAAAACTACCGGAAGAGACGCTCTCTATTCCTGCTGGACGTGCACAAGGAAGTAGGTAGCCCATGGGAGCTGCTGGTAGCCAGCTTGCAACCGTGAGGGATAAGGAAGACACTGAAGAAGGCCGAGGGGAGAGAAGGAGAGAAACTGGGGTCCTAGTTACACCACCAAAAGGCTAGCCCAAGCCTTACCTGGAGTCCATCCTGACTACTGGACTTTTCAGTTAGTAAGCCAATAAATTCTACTTTCTCAGTCAATTTAAGAGAGGCTTGCAGCTTTCTGCCATTAGAGGATTCCTAACTGATGTGTCTATTCTCTTATGATGACAAATCTCTAAAAGCACCTGGAGAGAATTCAATGTGAATATGGCTTTCAGCTCAGGGATGTCTTAAGCACAAAAGAATGCTATGATAAGGCCAGTGTCGTGAACGTGAATGGCGATACAAGGTACAGGTCTGCAGGCAAATCTGCTGACGCTGCTTGGGAAAAATCGACTGATAGAGGGAGAAGAGCCTCTCAGAGACGAGGCAAGAACCACGGCTCCAAGTCCCACCCAGTACTCACGTGTCTCCTCTCGGCATCGGTGCCATGCTGCCCCTGGAAGCAGGCCACCAGGCGCTTGTGGGAATGGTGACACATGGAGCGCACTGTGTCCAAGCGCCGCTCGATCTGACAACACAAAGACAGACGAGCCGTTGGCAAGGCTCAAGACCAACTCAGCCTCTTCCTCCTGCGATGTTTGCACGTAGGCAGGAAAAAGCATCCTGCCGTTGAATTTTTCAGCTCTTGGATGTAAATGGAAATGGTTCCCATGCAGCTACACCAGGGTTTCTCATTATTGATAAGTGGGCTGGAGAATTCTGGGTTGTGGGCAGCTGTCCCTACTGCATTATCAGTAGGTTTACCATCATTTCTGGTCTCCACCCACTAGATGCCAGTAGCACCCAACTCCCCTCTTCGTGACAACCAAGACTGCCCCCAGACATTGTCAAATATCCCCCCCAGAGGGCAAAATCACCCCTAGTTGAGAAACAATGAGTTTTCAGATCCCTTAAAGGCTGAATCTATGTCCAGGGGTAGGGGACAGTCCTGACTAGAACTTGCTATCAGATAAGTGGTGACAAACTCACACACTACAGCACCAGCAAAGTCCCAGGTCCAACGAGCAGAACTGCAAATGAACAGCCTAAGCCCAGCCTCAGGCCCAAGGCCAAGTGCGAAAGCCACAGGGACATTCAGCTCTCTCCTGCACATGGCAATGGAGCCTTCCACACATGGTACAACAGACAGAGAATCAAAAAAAAATGTTCCACAACTAAAACTCAAGATCAATGTTTTCAAAATTATTCCTTATTAGGCTTGGGGTGTTTTTTTTTTTTTTAATAATAAACCTCTAAAGCAGAATGGACAGCCAGCAGTAAGAAACACTGACTTAGGGGGCCCACACATCATGATTAGCTTCCCAAAATATTATTGCTGGGATATGGCTGTTTATGGCAAAGAGAGCTGCTTTTTACAGGAAGGAATGCCAAAAATGTGTATTCTGATGACTCATTAAGAATGAGGGCAGGCCCTTAGGGATGCTTTCTATTTTAAAGAAAAATCAACAAGTTCAAAGCAGAATACATTTCTACCCCAAAACATTTTACCCAATGTGATGGTTTTGTGCCTCCTTCTCAAGCAGCCCTTCTTCAGATCCAAGGCCCCATCCCAGGACCCCGATTTGCAGCCACATTTATTTAGGGCCAGATGCCACATTACTTGCCCAAAATCTTATAATGACCCGATTCTAAGGCATTGGAAAACCAATACACGTTCTTCATTTGCCACAAAAGCGGCGGTTGGGGGGGGGGGCGGGGGGGGAAAACCCCCAAAACTCCATTTCACTTGATTCCAATTTCCTCTAGAATGTAAAGTCCAAAGGGACAGGGCCTTGGTCTGTTTTGTTCACAGATTTATCCCAAGTGCCTAGATCACTGCCTGGCCCAAATGGAAGGTAATATTTGTTGAAAGAACAAGTATATATATTGTATATACCCTGTACAAGGTATTAGAAAAACAACAGTAAGTAAATTGTGGTTCCCACCCTCTTGGGATTCACAGCCTCCTGGGTAAACTCCATACAAACAAGATAAAAAGGCAGCCTCTTGAACTGCTCTACCAGAGATCTAAGAAAAGAGGCAGGAGAAAGAGCAAATTAAGGAAAGTCTCACATCAGAGACAAAATAATCTCTGTGGGGGCTTCCCTGGTGGCGCAGTGGTTGAGAGTCCGCCTGCTGATGCAGGGGACGCGGGTTCGTGCCCTGGTCCGGGAGGATCCCACATGCCGCGGAGCGGCTGGGCCCGTGAGCCATGGCCGCTGAGCCTGCACGGGAGAGGCCACAGCGGTGAGGGGCCCGCGTACCGAAAAAAAAAAAAAATCTCTGTGGCTTGTGACAGTGGTAATCATACCAACAAATCACTAATATAATATTTAGCCCTCACTACGTGATGGGCCCCACTCCCAGTGCTAACCATGTTTAACCCATGAACCCCTCCTAACAAACCCATGGGGTGATACAATGATTACCCTCCTTTTAGAGAAGTGGAAACTGAGGTAGAGGGAGGTTAAGTGAATTCCCGAGGCCACCGAGCTAGTCAGGGGCAGACCTGGGATGGGAATCCAGGTAGCTGGTCACCAGACCCAGCACTCAGCACTTTGAACCATTACATGCCTTTATGGTTAAAAAACAAAACAAAACAGAAATCAGAGCAGGAAAACAATTGCTGCAAACGTGGAGTATCTGTGTTATAAAATAAGGAGTTCCTATATCCAGTGACAAACCATAATGGAAAAGAATATGAAAAAGAATGTGCATATGTATATAACTGAGTCACTTTGCTGTACAGCAGAAATTAACACAGCATTGTAATGTAAATCAACTACACTTCAATAAAATAAATTAAAAAAAAAAAGGGGGCTCCTAGAAACTAGCAAACTCCTCAGGCCCCAGCGGACATTTGGGCAAAGGGACAAGCACAGACAGTCACTGTCTGAGTCCCGTGTGATCTCTGCCATCCTCCACCTGCCTGCAAGGCCTCTGGCCTCCTTGCAGGGCTTAAAGAATGAAATGGAATGACGTATATTATTGACGTGGGATGTAGGTGGGAGAATGCTGACAGGAAAACCTAGTGTAACCGTACCAAACAATATTTCTAAAATTCTGAAAATGGATTTGAAATATCTGATAAAAACCAGTGAGGAAATACTGTTAAGAATCTGATTCTTAAACTATAATATTGTACATCAACTATGCCTTAATAAAAATTTTTTTTTTAAGATTATGATTCCTTAATAAATCTTTTCTTGAAAAATCCCTTCTAATCCTTGATAAAAACTTCTAGTCCTCAAAAGTAGAAAAAAAAAGTGCTCTTAAAATCTACCTGCAGAAGACTGCCATAATTTAGAAGGCTGTTTTGGCATGGTGGGGCAGAAATAGCTTTTTTTAAAATTATGCAGCTGCTTCTCTGCATGGGAAGAGACAGAAAGCCACCTGGGAGCAGATCTCTGGTCTCCAGGGACTCGCTGGAGTGCACCAGAGGCAGGTGATGGAAATGAAAGGCAAGGAAAAGGTGCAGAAGGGGTCCCGTCCTTCACAAAATATTCGGTGTGGGTGGGGATGGAGTGGGGTTGGTTAAAGTGATGTGTATAAAGGGTCCAGGCTCTCCTGGGAGAAACTCCCAGCCCCAAAGTTAGGGAAACCTGTTGAGAAATGGCATGGTGTGGCCCTGGCTAAGGTCCCTAGCAGGAAATGCCCCTCCCTATGGAAAGGAAAGTCTGGCCCACTGGTGTGAGGCCACACTAGGGCCCCTGGGGGGTTCTGAGATCTGGTCACTGTCACTGAGACTCTGAGTCCTTCAGGACCCAACTTAGGGAAGAAGTTCTAGGGAAGAAGCATAAAAGGGAGCAAAAAACCCAAAGTCTAGGTTGGAACCAGTGGGGTCACTGCCGCAGCTGGCAGAGCCTGTCCCATCAAGGTCGCCAGTGCAGCAGCCTGCCCAGGACGCATGACCAGGCCACAGTGCCAGTGGACTGGCCAGGCCAGCCAGGCTCCTCCCCCGTGCTCACCCCAACACCTGGCACTTGAACGCAGGACTAGCTCCATCTGAACTTCATAACATGACACCAAAGTTTCAGATCCCCTTTTGATCACTGCACAACTCAACTGCTTTTCTTTCCTGCTCAAAACCATGCTAATCACGCTAATTCTGTTTCAGGCAAAACCCCCAAAAAAGCAAAGAACCATAAGCTTCAGTTCTTCCTATGGGTTTTTGTTGCTGTTGTTGTTTAAACAGAGCACTTTTAAAAGTCTTTCTTTTGTTACCTGTAACAGATCTTCACTGAGGACTTCTGTTTTCTCGGCTCTGTGGGAAAAATGAAAAGTTCAAAATTAGACATTCAGAAATAAAAAGCAACTCATGAAATTGAGTAATTATTGTCCTGGAATTTAAAACAAAACAGGCAGAAATGAATGATCACAAGGGGACAAATTTTACCAATTTTTATATCAAAGGGCAACTTAAGAAAAAAACAAAGAAAAAAAACAAATGAGGGGCTTCCCTGGTAGCACAGTGGTTAAGAATCCACCTGCCAATGCAGGAGACACAGGTTTAAGTCCTGGTCCGGGAAGATCCCACATGCCACGTGCGCCACAACTACTGAGCCTGCACTCTAGAGCCTGCAAGTCACAACTACTGAGCCTGTGTGCTGCAACTACTGAAGGCCGCGTGCCCCAGAGCCCACGCTGCGCAACAAGAGAAGCCTGCACACCACAGTGAAGAGTAGCCCCTGCTCTCCGCAACTAGAGAAAGCTGCGTGCAGCAACAAAGACCCAAGGCAGCCAAAAATAAATAAATAAATAAATTTATTAAAAACAAAAACAAATGAAAGTTTGCAGAGAATAGCACCCCAAAACAAGAACAAATGATTGAGACCAGTGGTTCTCAAACTTGGGCATGCACAGACCCACCAGGGGGTTGGGGGAGGATGTGCTGTCTTAAAATGCCATTTTCCTGGTCTCACCTCAAGAGTTTCTAATTCCATAGGTCTGGAGTGAGACCCTGCATTTTCTTTTTGAATTTTATTTATTTTTTTATACAGCAGGTTCTTATTAGTCATCAATTTTATACACATCAACGTATACATGTCAATCCCAATCTCCCAATTCATCACACCACCACCCCCACCTCCCGCCGCTTTCCCCCTTGGTGTCCATATGTTTGTTCTCTACATCTGCATCTCTATTTCTGCCCTGCAAACCAGTTGATCTGTACCATTTTTCTAGGTTCCACATATATGCGTTAATATATATTTGCTTTTCTCTTTCTGACTTCATTCTGTATGACAGTCTCTAGATCCATCCATGTCTCTACAAATGACCCAATTTTGTTCCTTTTTATGGCTAATATTCCATTGTATATATGTGCCACATCTTCTTTATCCATTAGTCTGTCGATGGGCATTTAGGTTGCTTCCATGACATGGCTATTGTAAATAGTGCTGCAATGAACATTGGGGTGCATGTGTCTTTTTGAATTATAGTTTTCTCTGGGTATATGCCCAGTAGTGGGATTGCTAGGTCATATGGTAGTTCTAGTTTTAGTTTTTTAAGGAACCTCCATACTGTTCTCCATAGTGGCTGTATCAATTTACATTCCCACCAACAGTGCAAGAGGGTTTCCTTTTCTCCACACCCTTTCCAGCATTTGTTGTTTGTAGATTTTCTGATGATGCCCATTCTAACTGGTGTGAGGTGATACCTCATTGTAGTTTTGATTTGCATTTCTCTAATAATTAGTGATGTTGAGCAGCTTTTCATGTGCTTCTTGGCCATCTGTATGTCTTCTTTGGAGAAATGTCTGTTTAGGTCTTCTGCCCATTTTTGGACTGGGTTGTTTGTTTTTTTAATATTGAGCTGCATGAGCTGTTTATATATTTTGGAGATCAATCCTTTGTCCGTTGATTCGTTTGCAAATATTTTTTCCTATTCTGAGGGTTGTCTTTTCATTTTGTTTATGGTTTCCTTTGCTGTGCAAAAGCTTTGAAGTTTCATTAGGTCCCATTTGTTTATTTTTGTTTTTATTTCCATGACT
This sequence comes from Lipotes vexillifer, assembly GCF_000442215.2. NCBI lineage: Eukaryota > Metazoa > Chordata > Mammalia > Artiodactyla > Lipotidae > Lipotes > Lipotes vexillifer. The sequence continues at coordinate 2,433,181 of NW_006775554.1, forward strand.
CTAGGAGGTGGATCAAAAAAGATCTTGCTTTGAGTTATGTCAAAGAGTGTTCTTCCTATGTTTTCCTCTAAGAGTTTTATAGCGACTGGTCTTACATTTAGGTCTCTAATCCATTTTCAGTTTATTTTTAAAAAATTAATTTATGTATTTATTTATGGCTGTGTTGGGTCTTCGTTTCTGTGCAAGGGCTTTCTCCAGTTGTGGCAAGCGGGGGCCACTCTTCATCGCGGTGCATGGGCCTCTCACTGTTGTGGCCTCTCTTGTTGCGAAGCACAGGCTCCAGATGCGCAGGCTCAGTAGTTGGGGCTCACGGGCCTAGTTGCTCCATGGCATGTGGGATCTTCCCAGACCAGGGCTCGAACCTGTGTCCCCTGCCTTGGCAGGCAGATTCTCAACCACTGCGCCACCAGGGAAGCCCCATTTTCAGTTTATTTTTGTGTATGGTGTTAGGGACTGCTCTAATTTCATTCTTTTACATGCAGCTCCCCAGTTTTCCCAACACCACTTATTGAAGAGTCTGTCTTTTCCCATTGTATATCCTTGCCTCTTTTGTCATAGACTAGTTGACCATAGGTGCGTGAGACCCTGCATTTTTTTATAAGCCCCTCCCTGCCCAGAATTCCATGGCAGGAGGCCTGTAGACCACACTTTGAGAAAAGACTGCTCTAGAGAAAATTAAACTTCAGTTCTTCAAATGACCATTTCTGAGTTTCACAGCAAACAAGTCTGTCACAAATCCAGAAACATTATGCAATGAGTAACAACAATTGAGTCTTCCTTCCTTCAACTATCTCATCTTTATTTTCAAAAGAAACAAAGTGGGGCTTCCCTGGTGGTGCAGTGGTTGAGAGTCCGCCTGCCGATGCAGGGGACATGGGTTCGTGCCCCGGTCCGGGAGGATCCCACATGCCGCGGAGCGGCTGGGCCCGTGAGCCATGGCCGCTGAGCCTGCGCGACCGGAGCCTTTGCTCCACAACGGGAGAGGCCACAACAGTGAGAGGCCCGCGTACCGCAAGAAACAAAAAAAAAAACAAAAAAAGAAACCAAAGTATTTTCACAACTTTCCCTTATCTATGCTTCAGAACTCCTGTGGACTTCAAGGACCTTTCTAGAAGATCCATGTGGCAGCCAACGATCTATTTTTAGTTTTTAGTTCTATTTTTAGTTTTTTAAGGAAACTCCATACTGTTCTCCATAGTGGCTGTATCAATTTACATTCCCACCAACAGTGCAAGAGGGTTCCCTTTTCTCCACACCCTCTCCAGCATTTGTTGTTTGTAGATTTTCTGATGATGCCCATTCTAACTGGTGTGAGGTGGGGCAGGGACTGGTGTGATTTTCTGATGATGCCCATTCTAATTGGCAGAGCATTCTGAGCTGCTGGAGCCTCAGCTGCCAGATCACAGTCATTTTTGACAAAGACTTTTTCTCCACAGTCCAAAAAGGCAGCATTGTTGCCATACAATGTTATACCCAGAATCACTACAAAGTGACATTTTGGATTTCTGGTTCAAATAGTGATTTAAACCAAGTCATTTAACATTCCCTACCAAATTTCCATTGAAACGAACCAGGGAATTTTTAAAGGAAAAAGAAAAAAACTGTTTCAGTTCTGATCACTGAAGGAGGGGGGAAGGAAGAGCATCAGTGAACCAGAAAATCTGAGGCCTTTTTATCAGATACACTGCTCAATGGAAGGCTGCATGATCTTGCCCATGAACCAACACGAGAGAAGGAAAAGTCATTTGGCCAAAAAAGGGTGGGACCCCCTAGAACGACCTCAAAACACTGCTAGGCTCAGAGCAGCACGAGACGCAACAAGTATGGTGGCCCACACCCCCAGCTCACACTTGGGTGATGGCACGTCAAGTTAACCCCAGGCGTTGGCACAGAGAATTCCAATACTGGTCGTCACAGCAGTGCCCCAGTTAACTTGGAGATGCCTACAGGAGTGGCTCACTCATTGGTTTCTGCAGGAAACTGGAACTCTGACCTGACTCAAATACCTCCCAGGTCCAGAGGAGCCCAGCCTGGAGATGAGGTCGAGGTCCCAGCTTCCAGAAGAGGTCAACTCTCAACTCCATGAACAAGTTGTGCAAGCAGCAAGCCAATATGCCATTCCAGCCCTCGCTTGGCACACGTGGTGCCAGGCACTGCTGAAGCACCAAACACAGGTAGTCACGCCAGTTAGGGAAGTGGAGCAGGGCCCCAGCTGACTATAAGCTCAAGCAAGCAGCCTCAGAAAGAAGTCTGACAGTTGGCCTAGGAGGGACAGATCCGGCATGAGACTGCCATAGCTTCACCATTACTCCCTCTCAATTAACAGCCTTGCCACTCCTCAAGCAAAGTACCACCACTGGACTATGTAAGTTTCACCTTGTCTTCACTGGCCAGAACCCAAAGGTCTGGATAGGGCCCTGGGCACCTCTGACAGCACTCTGAAATCTCCTTCTGTAGGTATAAGTATACACAGAGAAAAGTACCAAGGCCTATTAAAATATTCACAAGTTCAAAAGAATAGATTCAGAGCAAATATGTCCTCTTTCGAAACAAAATGTGAGGTACCACCACACTGGTCAGAATGGCTATCATTAAAAAGTCTACAAATAACAAATGCTGGAGAGGGTGTGGAGAAAAGGGACCCCTCCTACACTGTTGGTGGGAATGTAAGTTTCCACTATGGAAAACAGTATGGAGGTTCCTTAAAAACTAGAGTTATCGTATGATCTAGCAATCCCACTCCTGGGCATATATTCCAGACAAAATTATAATTCAAAAAGATATATGTATCCCAATATTTACTGCAGCACTATTTACAATAGGCAAGACATGGAAGCAACATAAGTGCCCATCAACAGATGAATAAAGAAGATGTGGTATATATAAACAATGGAATATTACTCAGCCATACAAAAGAATACAATAATGTCACTTGCAGCAACCTGGATGGACCTAGAGATTACCATACTAAGTGAAGAAAGTCAGACAGAGAAGGACAAATATCATATGATATCACCTACATGTGGAATCTAGAATATGATTCAAATGAACTTACTTACAAAACAGAAACAGATTCACAGACATAGAAAACAAACCTATGGTTACCACAGGGGAAGGGGGAAGAAGGAATAAATTAGTAGGAGTGAGTTTGGGATTATATAAAATAGATAAACAACAAGGTCCTACTGTATAGCACAGGAAACTATAGTCAATATCTTGTAATAAACCATAATGGAAAAGAATATATATATGTGTATGTGTAATTGAATCGCTTTGCTATACACCAGAAATTAACACAACACTGTAAACCAACTATACTTCAATTAAAAATCAATTAATTAATTAATAAGATAAAATAAAATCCCAATGAGGGTGCTTAGCAGGTATGAGTTAGTAACAGCTCAGTGGTCCAGGAGAACCAACTCTGCATCTTATCCCAGCTCCTTGTTCAGTGACCTCACTGGTAACTTGAAATGAAAAAAAATCTAATACAATGCAAACAAATGCAAGTAATACAAATCAGGGTTTATTTTTGAGAGTCAGTTATAGGAGCATAGCACTGAGACAGCCACAAAGAAAACAAAGCCAATATAAAAAGAAAGCAAGAATTAACTTTGGAAAAATCAAAAAGTCCATTGGCAAGATAGTCCTAGTACACTACTACGCTCAGCTGCAAATAAAAACTGCAATGAGGTACAGTTTTATTTGTCAATTATATGTCAGTAAAGCTGGGGGGAAAATAATCTTTCCTGATTCTAGGAATTTTAAATAATTTCAGTGAAGTAAGTCAGACAGAGAAAGACAAATATCAAGAAAGATTATTTTCCCCCCAGCTTTACTGAAGTATAATTGACAAATAAAACTGTATATATTTAAAGTATACAGTGTGATGATTTGACTTACATATACTGTGAAATGACTACCACAATCAGGTTAATGAACACATCCATTACCTTTTTTGTTATAGTTGTGAGAATGCTTAAGATCTACTCTCTTAGCAGATGTCAAGTATGTATTATTAACTACAGTCACCATGCTGTACATTAGATCCCCAGAATTTATTCATCTTATAACTGAAGGCTTGTACCCTTCGACTAGCATCTCCCCATTTCCCTGATTCCCCAGTCCCTGGTAACCACCATTCTACTCTCTGTTTCCATGAGTTTGACTTTTTTTTTTTAAGATTTCACATATAAGTGAGATCATATAGTATTTGTCTTTCTCTGTCTGGTTTATTTCACTTAGCATAATGTCCTTCATAATGTCATCCATGTGTTGCAAATGGCAGGATTTCCTGATTTCCTTCTTTCTCACGGCTAAATAATGTTCCTGTGTGTGTGTGTGTGTGTGTGTGTGTGTGTGTGTGTGTGTGTATACAACTTCTTTATCTATCCATCCATCGTTGACAGTTAGGTTGTTTCTGTATCTTAGCTACTGTGACTACGTTACAATGACCATGGGAGCACAGATATCTCTTTGAAATACTGATTTCACTTCCTTTGGATATATACCCAGAAGTGGGATTGCTGGATCATATGGTAGTTCTATTTTTATTTTTTGAGGAAACTCCATACTGTTTTCCTTAATGGCTGTACCAATTTACACCACCAACAATGCAAAAGGGTTCCAATTACCTGTTGGCCATATGGAAAAGTGTTTTCACTGGATAAATGTCTATTTAGGTCCTTTGACCATTTTTTAATCAGGTTATTTGTTTTTTTTTCTATTGCATTATATGAGTTTGCTATTGAATGATATATGTATATTTTGGATATTAACCCCTTAGATATATGGTTTGCAAACGTTTTCTGCCATTCCAATAGATGCCTTTTCATTTTGTAGACTGTTTCCTTAGCTGTGTTGAAGCTTTTTAGTTTGATATAGCCCCACTTGTTTATTTTGTTTTTGTTGTCAGTGCTTTGAGTGTCATATATATGAAACTATTGCCAAGACCAATATCAAGGAGTTTTTCCCCTATTTTATTCTAGGACCTTTATGGTTTCAGGTCTTATATTTAAGTCTTTAATCCATTTCAAGTTAACTTTTGTGAGTGGTATAAGGTAGGAGTCCAGTTTCATTCTTTTGCATGTGTATATCGGTTTTTTCCAACACCATTTCAAATAGACTATCCTTTCCCT
>NW_006775554.1:2439172-2441580 GCF_000442215.2 Lipotes vexillifer
TTCCCTACTGTGTATTCCTGATGCCCTTGTTGAAGATTAATTGATCATATATGTGTGGGTTTATTTCTGGGCTCTCTATTCTGTTCCATTGGCTTATGTGTCTGTTTTTATCTCAGTGCCATACTGCTTTGATTACTGTAGCTTCATAATATAGTTTGAAATCAGGAGGTGTGATGCCTTCAGCTTTGTTCTTACTCAGTATTGCTTTAGCTATTTAGGGGTCTTTTGCGGTCCCATATGAATTTGAGGACTCTTTTTTCTATTTCTGTGAAAAATGCATTTGGAATTTTGATGTGACTATACTGAATCTATAGATTGAGTAGTATGGACACTTTAACAATACTAATTCTTCCAATCCATGAATATAGGATATCTAGGAAAGATTACTTTTAAGTTACAAATCACGAATGTGGAATGTAATATACAAATTGGGGTAGCTCCTTCACACAAAAATTCCCCCAATGGCCTGTGTTATCCCCATCTTAATTTCAGGGAACCATCAATGTCCCCACCTCCCCCAATATGCGGTCCAAATGACCTGACTTCCCTCATCACTGTGACTGGTCCAAGGCTCAGCCCTTTCTATGCTGAAGTGTTTTGGAACGTTCATCTTTACCAGAGATGTGGAATTTTTACCTAAGGGAAGTTCGGCAATTAGCATTCGGGATACCAGCCAAGGTCCCCATTTAACAGCCATTTCCCTAAGCCAAAGAAACTTGGTTTTACTGAGATTGAACTTATCAAGACAAAGTGATCCAATCATAAAAATAATACTTAATAAACTGGATTGTTTTCAATCAAACATTTTGCTACACAGACCTAAACTTTTTGCATATGGGTTTTTTTCTGCCTTGTCAGAGCTTTCTTTGTGTCCAATGTTGCATGCTTGAAAACACACTTGATGTTTCCTGTCTGTAACTGGAAAAACAATACAAAGCAGGAAGGCACTTCCCACTTGCCATTTTACTCTGGGGGTTGTTTTTTCCTATGCAAGTTGCTGTGCAATTTCACTAGTCATTCAAGCAAGGCTTACATCAGGCAGGATTTTTAATTTATTTATCACTTTCTGGTAAAGCGTAAGATTTTTTCCTCTGAATTCCCAAAGCCTAAAAGCAGCAGTGCTGTGCGGGTCGTGAAGTGTTCACCTTTTCCAGAAATGCTCAAATGAGGAGACAGGATCAAAGGAAAATTTCCAACTGGGCCTGACAATTTCCATCTCTAACCGTGGACTGATTTCTGGAGGAGTTTCTGCCATCATGACACTCAATGCCAGACGCCACTATCGTGAACTGCCATTCTGCTTCCCAGGGCACAGACATCTGTTTAAAGCATGTACCATGGAAGCCATGGAAATAATCGCTCAAGTCCACATCTTCAATGCACTCTGTGGTCTTCCAAGCACTGAGTATTACTGACCTCACCCCTGCTCAACAGAGCTCCCTGGGGGCAGGGACCAGGTCTATCTTAGCATCACCCCTCCACCAGTACCTAGCTTAGCCCCTGCCTGCCACACAGTAGGCACTTAGTAAATATACACTGAATGAACGAATGACAAAGTAAATGGCTGTCGCTATGACAGAGAAAGGTTTGAAAAAAAGAATTTTCTAGATTTCAAAAGAGATAGCAAGGAAAAAACTCAGTAACACTAAGGCAGAAAAGCAGCCATATAATATAAATACAGATTTGCCTTCCACCGTAAAATCCACAATGACTACAATTAAAATGTGATATTGTCTTCCAAAATTCATCTTTCTTTCATGAAAAAAAACACAAAAAGTAGACCATCTCTATGACCGGGGGTCAGTAAACTATGGCCTGCTGGTCAAATCCAGTTCACTGCCTATTTTTGTTTAGCCAGCAAGCTAAGAGAGTTTTATTTTTAAATGGTTGAAAGAAATCAAAATAGATAAATAATATTTTGTCACATGTAAAAATTATATGAAATTCAGGTTTCAGTGTGCACAAGTCAAGTTTTCTTAGGGCCCGGCCAGGCTGATTTGTTGATGTATTATCTATGGCTGTTTTCACTACAGCAGAGAAGTTGAATTGTTGCAACAGAGACCGTGTGGTCTGCAGAGCTCAAAATACCAGCTGCTCGCTTACAGGAAAGTTTGACCACCTGGGGGTCTGTAGCAGTGATGCTCACAGCATGTGGTGCAAACCACGCCAGCAGGCTTTTGAGAATCACTTTGAGAACTGGTGTGTGAGGCTGGTCTGGAGGTGTATTTTCTCTGCCTCGTGTTTGAGGAGCAGCTGCTAAAATGAATGGGGGTGGCTGGCTCGGCCAGTATTGTTCAAACGTGGAGGCAGAGCACAGCGCTGGTGATGCTGGTGACAGAGAAAAGTCAGAAATTATGTTTCTGTTCCGCCTACCCGCTTCCACCCACCCACGTCCCCCCCCCCCCAAA
>NW_006775554.1:2442069-2481918 GCF_000442215.2 Lipotes vexillifer
CCCCCCCCCCCCAAACACATATTATAACGATTGTTTTCTTCCTGATTCCTACTTACAAACATATTTCAGGACAAGATGTAAATAAATACAATTGTCTGTGTCAGGCATCACACACTTTTTCTGGAAAGACTAAATAATAAATATTTTAGGCTTGCAGGCCATATGGTCTCTGTTGCAATTACTCAGCTCTGCCATGTAGCACAAAAGCAGCCAGGGACAACATAAAAATGAATGAACCTGGGTGGGTTCCAATAAAATTTATTTATGGACACTGAAATTCAAATTCACATGATTTTCATGTGTCAGGAAATATTATTCTTCTTTTGATTTCTTTTCAACCATTTAAAAATGCAAAAACCATTCTGAGCCTACTGCAGCTGGATTTGGTCCACAGGCTATAGTTTGCTGACCTCTGATCCATGTACAAGTGAAATACGGTTTCCCATGAAACTCCAATCCTTTTTAATCACTTACAAATTCTTCTGACTTTGAAGGGGGATTTCTGCACTTTCCCAACATATATTTCAGACACTGGCTTTTTAGGACTCCATCAGATTATTCCTCTTCAATCCCTTCAGCCACTCTGGGGGCTCATCTTTCTACCCCTCAGTACACTCTCTACCCAGGGATGCAAATTAGTGGTCCAGGAGCCAGTACTATCATCCAATATCGAGGGCTTCCAATGCCTCCAAGATCCAGTGCTGCTGTTTTCTAATTTACAAATTCACACAAGAGATCATAGTTCTGTTGGTTTTTCACTTATACATTCGCTTTGATATACCAATTAAAGTGGAAAAAAAAAAGAAATGGGACTTGGAGAGAATTTTTAATAAACTGATTTTAAATTCTGGTTATCTGCAAATACCTAAATGCATCTTCGATGAGTAAGATAAACTCTGATCAATCTTTTGAGGATTCTCAATATCGTACATGGGGCACCAACACTGCATGGCACTGCATGCACAGGAATTTGCATTCTCAGAGAAATTACAGCGGCCAGCCCCATGGCTAAGTGGTCTATTTCATTCCGCTGGGAATGAGATTTTGTGCAACACTGTCATCTCCTGTTACAAGTGTTTACAAAAATCCCCTTGAGCCTTTGCTCGAGTTTGGATTCACTCATCTGATTTCACAGTGAGCCAGGGGACTACTGAGTGAGTTTTTCCTGTTTTATCTCATTAGATTAGCTGTCTTCTTAAGTTTCTGGGAAGGAATTGCAAATCTACTTAATTGGATTTTAAATATAAAGGACCCTCTGACACTTTATAAATGAATCGATTTGCTACACATTCCACAAAGTAATTTAAAAAGCCTTAAAAGAGCTTTTACAGAATTCTAAAGGGATAGAATGGGAAAAAAAAAATCTCCATACATAACATTGAAAAGAAATAGGACATTTATCAGAGGGAAAATGATCAAGTAGAAAGGATTTTGGTAACAGTATGGGCGACATATGTCTCATACCTTATTTCTCCAAATGATGGAATTTTACCCATATATTTACAGCTGCTCTAAGTAATATTTATTTTTTACTTTAAATAACAATAACAAACCCTATCAATCTTAACTGAATCTTCGTAATATTATTTGAATTCCAATCAATGACTAAGATGAACTGTTATATTTTAAAATAAATTGAATTGAGTTTATCGTTTTCCTACACCCATAAGCTTATCCCACAGCTTTTTGTTTGGTCAGTTGGCTTTCTTCCCCTCCGGCACATGGAATGGAATCTATTTGCTATCCCTGCTGTAACCATGTGCTAAGTCTAAAAGCTCCACTGAGGACTCCTGCTTATGGCAAAGTCAGAAAGAAAGTTCACGGCCACCAGCACATTGTGCGACTCCCCTCAGCGGTCAGACGTCCCAGTCCCTCCCTCCCAGGCCTGCTCAAGTCATTTACAGTACTTGCTTGCGCCTGCAGGCAGCTAAGTTTGACATCTCAAAGCTTTCTCAAACAGGCAAAAATAGTGAGAAATAATTCGCAAAGCACTGCAATGTGGACAGTACATGTGGAGCTGAGACCTCCAGGGGGTGGGGGGTGTCCTGTTCACCGCCAGGCGAGGCAAAAGGCCAGCAGGAGCTGAGAAGCCATGCAAAAAAGCTAAATTGAGAGTGCCAAAGGCAAAGCCACACAAAGTCAAGGGCTCAGCTCTGACTCAGGGCCAGGGCTGCTGGTGGGGAGGCACTCCACATCTGAAGACAGGTTGTGCAGACTTCCTTCCAAAGGCTTCTTCCTACGTCAGCACATTTGGACTTTGAAAAGCATGTTCCCATAGAAAGCAGGTTATAAATGATCATTACGTTCTCAGTCCCGCTTAGAGGGACTCACTTCACTTACAGCTAAACTAAATGACAGCCCTTGTGGGTAGCCGTCACCTGAACCCAGGGAATAGCAGTAAAAAACTAGGAGATAACAGTGGTTCTCAACCATGGCTACACATTAAAATCCTGGGGGCTTTCAAAATAATGCAGGTGATTCCGTCTATACGAAATGACCAGAAAAAGCAAATCTATGGAGGCAGAAAGAAGACTAGTAGTCAGCCAAGAGTAAGGGTGGGAACAGGGATTAGCCATAAAGGGGTACGAGAGGGATCTCATTGGGTGATGCCACTGTTCTAAAATCAGACTGTGGTGATGGTTACCCGACTCTGTAAGCTGGCTAAAAAAATCATTAAACTGTACACTTAAAATGGGTGAATTTTACGATATATAAAGTTGTTAACAACTCAATGAAATTGTTAAGAAAAAGAATAACAGCTGGACCCCAATCCAGAACAGCTGAATCAGAACTTTTGGGGGTGGGACCTGGCTTTTTTTATTTTTTAAAGCTCCCCAGGCCACTCCAAAGTGCAGCCAGGGCTGAGAACCCCTGAATTAGAGAGTCAGAGTACCAGTAGCTATAGGTGGCAGAGTAAGTACCAGGACACGGTAGAGAGAGGGTCCAGCAGTAAATGGCAGGCAGTAGAGAGAGCTTGCAGTGTCACTGGATAACAGGCCAGAGAGGCCCTCCTTCTAGATCAAGACTGCCCAGGATGTAGTCTGATAGGCATGACTCACAACTGACTTTACTCTCTTGCCTTCTCAGGCAGAGAAAGCTGAGGGATAAGAAACTAATGGATAGCAGATTCTAAGTTTCGTTTTAGGCAAAGGATAAGGAGACAGAGCATGATAGGAGCTGAGAGTCAGGGCTCTGGACTCAGACAGACCTGACTTTGAATCCCAGTGCTGTCGCCTGGCAAGCTGCAAATGGGAGGCTCCACTTCCTCCACTGTAAAATGGGAATAATAATAACAATAATACCACCACTTTACTGGTTATACAGTAACGCCATTTATCCCATTTAACTTATTTCTCTCATAAACCTGGTCCCTGGCACCTAGTGAGGGTTCATGGAGTGTTAGCCATTCTGAGAATTACAGCAAATAACAACCACCTGCAGATAAATCCAGAGCAGTAAGTCTTATCTAAGAAAAACCCTTCTGCAGTCATCAAGCTATTGTAGCTTCTCCTGGAAGAAGTCATGGCTGAGCCCAGACCACACAAAGACAAAAAGCTATGTCACACTTATACAGCAGGAGCAGGGCAGGCTTGTCAATTAAAACAAAGGGTTGGTTGTGATAATGCTGTGTGGGCTGGAAGCCACCAAAGAGAAGCACAGGCACACAGTACACAGAAACTCAGAGACCAAATATGTGGTGAGTTAGCAAAATCCTTCACCAAAGGATCAATGTCTTAAGCTGCTGAGCCTCACAACAGACAGTAACGAGGCTGTAAAAATGCCGGCACTGGTGGCTCTCAGGTGCATGTTCACAGAGTGGCCAAAGAACTCTCTAGAGAGAAACCACCTGAGAACGGACTTGCTACAAGATACTTTAGGTCTTCATTCATTCAGCCCGTGTTCATGGAGCACTCTCTAAACGTCAAGAACTGGGGAGGAAAAAAAAGGAGAGAAATGAACCACAGTCTTCACCCTTGGGGAGCTGATGGGAAAGACAGAAACGTAAACACGTTTGTTCAGAGTTGTGGGAGCACAGAGAGAAGAGTAATGGATTGCGTGGCGGGGAGAGGCTTCACAGGGAAGCCGTCCAAGCAGATCTCAGATAAGACAGAGCATCCAGTGAGCGTGGGGGAAAGCGGTCTGGAGACAGTCCTGCACTGGGGCACAAAGCACGGGGTGAGGGGACCTGGCTGAAACAAAGGCTTTGCCTGCTAAGGAAGTAGGGGCCAATGGAGAGCCGCTGATGGTTTCTCAGCAATGGAGTGGCAAGGCGAGACCCAGATTTGAATTTTAGAACGACAACTCTGACAGCAGGGTGCAGAATGGAGGTAGGAAGAACACCTAGAGGGCCTCTGCAGTTACCCAGGAGACGAACAAGAACACAGATTCCCAGCCCTCACCGTCCTATCCTGGCCAAACACATGCTGCTATTTTAACAGAAATAGTAGGGCAGAATCACTGACTATCAACTAATGACATGAAAAACACTTTTTAAAGTTCAAGAAAAATTTATAAAATATGGAGCTCTCTCTGGTCAAGAAATAAATCAAACACAGAAACTAAAATTCATGGATCATAACCAACTTAAATCGCCAGATTTCCAAAACTAAATTAAATTAAAAATTAAGTAAGACTTTGCATTTATTTCTTCTTTTAAAAAAAAATGAAAGCACTTTCACATATATTATTTCATTTTCTTATATTACATGTACCTTATGGGGCAATTTTTATTATCCCTATTTCATGGATGTGGAAACTGAGGCAAACACCCATTAAATAAATTGCATAATGAAACAAAAGTCTTTGGACCCTCAGAAGAAAGCAGTTTCAAGATCATTAACCAAAGTTGAGTCTCTCTGAATTAATTTTCATGCTAGATGCTGGTCCTAGCTGCAACACAAACTAACCAAATGATCTAAAAACACACTCTTGACCTTCCTGTATTTCACTTTATTTATATTTGCATCAACAATCTCCCACAATTTTTAAAAGACCACAATAAAACAGCAAATGAGAGAATATTTTGAAACCTTCAAAACTGTGCTTTGCAAATAGAGGACTGCATCTCTATAAATATCAATCAATTTTTTTTAAAGGCATATAATACTGAGAATTTGGATAAGTGTGGACCCTCTAGGTTTCTACAAGGAATACGCATCACAGACGTAGCCCAGAAAGTTCCATGATTAGCATGGTGCACAAAATGAAGGGAAAAAACATTCACCTGGAAAATTGGGGTGAAGCTGCTTTTGAGGGATGACAGATAGATTCTGGGTGGAGAACACCATCAATCTTCACTTGCCCTTTTCTGAAGGTCAAAGGCAAGAGTGTTCCAACACTACAGCTTGATGGATGAAAGGATGCTGTGGATGACTCAAAATAAAAAATGGATTTTCTCAAATGAGGCTTTTACTCAAAAGGCTTTTACTGAAATGAAATGTTAATTGAGTGGAGCTTGCGGCCCATCACTGAGTTCAACTGCAGATTGCTGTCATGCATACTTTGTCACTAACCTTTCCATGTGGTTAGTCATTGAACAAATATTTGTTGGGTTCCCTTCCATGAGCCATTATGAGTAAGAGATACGGCCCATGCCCTGACAAGCTCGAGGACTATCGAGGAAAATAAACGATTATCTCCAGTGCAGTGAATGCTCTGATGGGGGAGCACAGGGCACTCTGAGAGGGGTGGTTGTCTGTCGTCACCACAGTTAACATTCATTGAGCTTGTACCATGTGCTTTAGCACTGTTCTAGGTGCTTTTGAGAATTAATTCCTTAAATGGACTTCCCTGGTGGTCCAGTGGTTAGAATTTCAAGCTTCCACTGCAGGGAGCACGGGTTCAACCCCTGGTCAGGGAACTAAGATGCCTCATGCCGCACAGCACAGCAAAAAAAAAAAAAAATTAATTCCTTAAAAGTACAACAATAACTCTGTGGGGTAAGGAGTATCGTCTCCATGTTACAGATGAGGAAACTGAGGAACAGAGAAGTGATTTGCCCAAGGTTTCATAGCTAGGCTCTGAATCTGGGCAATTTCATTCCAGAGATCCTGTTCTTAACGTCTTGTTTCCAGGTGCTTTACATGTATTAACTCATTTAATCCTCAAGATAATGATGAGATCAATACTGTGATTATATACACCTTACAGATAAGAAACCTAGGAACAGAGAAGTTAACTGACTTGCCAATGGTTACAGAGCAATGGGAGGGCATCTAATGAAGACTGAAGATACCAGAAAAGTTTTCTGAAACTAGCAATGGCTTTTGAGGCCTAATAGATGAATTGGAGTTCGAAGCACAGGTGTTAGATAGAGAAGAGGACATTAAGGCAGTGAGGTTAAGAGAGAGGGGATGAGAGGAATGGACACAAGGTGATAGAGCTGGGGGAGAGCCCACCTTAGCTCAGGTGCAGGGGCCTGCTGAAGTCCGAGGGCAAAGCAGGAGAACCAGAGAAACCTTCCGGTACTCTGGGCCTCACACAGAGTGGGAGGTGGTGGCAGTCCACCTCTGAGGGAGGCAGCGGAAGAGCTGGCACATCCCCCCTGAAGCCACCCAAGGCACAGGTATGCAGAGCCTGCTCAAGGGCAGGGGAAAGCAGAGAAACCTGCAGGACTTTGAGCCATAACATGAGTATCAGGCAGTGGTCCTCAACCACAGGGAGGGGCAGGAGAGCTGAGAAAAGCTCTCTTGATGTAGGCACACAAGTCCTACTAAACTTGGGGATAAGCAAGAAAATTGAGCTAGACAAGCTCTGCCAGAGGGAAAATTTTCATCCCACCTTCAAATAAGTTGAAGTCAGTGGTGAACTGAGTGTATCAAAAGCAACAACAAAGCCTGGAGTCACACAGCAACAGACTAGACTGACTTGAGTCCTCATACGAATGGCCTGACAGAAGAGGCACACACTCTCAGTTTCCACACATATCTGGCATTCAATCAAAACTTACCACAGGAAAGAAACAAAGTGTGCATTATCAAGATGGAATACAGTCAACAGAACTAGATACAAAGACAGCCAAGATGTTGGAATTATCTTGCAGGGACTTTAGAACAACTATGATAAATCCATTAAAGGAGCTAGTGGAAAAGATGGACAGAATGCATGAGTAGATGAGGGATTTCAGCAGAGATCTGGAAATTGAAACAAATTATCCAAGCTAAGATACAAAGTATCTGAGACCTATGGGACAATATCAGTTTTTCACATATGTAATTAGAGTGCTTGAGGGAAAAAAGAAAGAACATAGAAGAGATACTGAACAAACAATGGCTGAGAAGTTCCCGAATTTACTGAACAGTATCAAACCACTGATCCAAGCTCAGAGAACTCTAAGCAGGATAAACACAAAGAAAAACACACCTAAAAAGATCAAGGTCGCCAATGTTCATTGCAGCACTATTTACAATAGCCAGGTCATGGAAGCAGCCTAAATGCCCATCGACAGACAAACGGATAAAGAAGATATGGTACATACATACAATGGAATATTACTCAGCCATAAAAAGGAACAAAATTGGGTCATTTGTAGAGAAGTAGATGGACCTAGAGACTGTCATACAGAGTGAAGTCAGAAAGAGAAAAACAAATATTGTATATTAACGCATGTACGTGGAATCTAGAAAATGGTACAGATGAACCAGTTTGCAAGGCAGAAATAGAGATGTAGAGAACAAACATATGGACACCAAGGGGGAAGGGTGGTGGTGGAATGAATTGGGAGATTGGGATTGACATATATAAAATAATATGTATAAAACAGATAACTAATGAAAACCTGCTGTATAGCACAGGGAACTCCACTTCACTCGCTGTACAGTAGAAACTAATGCAACATTGTAAAACAACTATATCCCAATAAAAAGTTAAAAGAAAAAGAGAGAGAGAGAGACAGAGAGAGAGAGAGAGAGAGAGAGAGAGAGGACAAGAGTGAGAGGCTTTCAAATCTAAAAAAAAAAAAGCACAGCACTTCACATACAGGAAAGCAACAATAAGAATGATGGCTGACTTGGCATAGGAAACACTAGAACCAGATGACAATGGAATAACATCTTTAAAGTGGTAAGAGAAAAAACCGTTAACCAATGATTCTACATCAAATGAAAATATTCCTTAAAGATGAAGGCAAAATAGACATTTTTGGAGATACAAAGGTTAAAAAGATTTCATCTTCTGAAGACCTCACTACAGTATTGCAGTGGGGAGGACAAGGGGAGATGGAGAGAACTTAGGCACAAGACATCTCTGCTGATCCAGTTTGGGGTGGGGAAAGCTCTGAGCTCTTCCTTCCCATGCCAACTCCGATTAGTCATGGCTGTCTGCAGCCGCAGTCAGAGAGGCACTGTGAGGCTGCACCCAAACTCCCTGGGAAAGAGAACCAGACAGACTGATAATGACAGAGTGGCAGATAGATTCTAACTATGGAGATTTTTGCCCCAGGCTAAATGTCAAACTTAATGTCACACCCTAGTTTCACCATGCAGGCAGGTTAGGCACAGGGAAATGTTAGAGATTTCATCTACTTTCTAGTAAAGTATTAGGATAGTTTAACATAAAGAAGACTGCCAGTTTTCAGCTTTCAGATTTTAACTTCTTATGTCTCTGAGGTCTTGGGAGATAAAGTAAGTTTTGGCTACAAGTGTGCTAGGCAATTTAGAGTTAATGATTTCTCAACCTTGGCACCACTGACATTTTGGTCTGGATAACTCCTTCTTGCTGGGGGTGCTGTCCTGGGCATTGTGGAAAGTTAACAGTGGCCCTGGCTCCTACAGCTTAGAAGCCAGTGGCATTGCGTCCCCCTTATCCCAGTGGTGACAACCAAGTAACCATTTGGTATACTGCCATATGTCGGGGTGGCGGGGGGCAAAACTGCCCCCAGTTAAGAACCATTTGGTTAACGGAAAGAATCTTCATGGTTGTCAGAAAGGCAAAAAGGTGGCAGTCTTTCTGTGTGAAGATCAATATAATTTATTCATATTAATGGGACGGAAGTTTGAAGGAAGAGGAAGGATGCTCGTCCAATTCTGTAATGACCTAGTAAATAACTCTTTTTTGTTTCATTAGTGCTCTTCCTGTTGATGTAAATTTGGGGGAGTCCTGTGTCCTGGAAAATGAAAGAACATAGAAACTTGCTTTACTTCTTTTCTAAAGACTATTTCTTTAGTCCCTTGAGGCTTTTTATGAATTGGTGAGAGTAGTATATTTTTTAACTTCCAAGAACTCTGTATCTTTCTGTTAGTAGTCTTTTTTTTTTTTTTTTTTTTTTTTTTTTTTTTGTTTTTTTACATACTATTGTCCTGCCTTGGACAACGAATGAACAAATAAAACTGCACTTGCTTTAGTCATCTGTAGAGCTACTTACTACTCAATAAGTCACCTGGGACTTCTTCTGAATGGCTTTCAGCGCCTTCTTTTTTAATTTCCAAAAAATCTCTTCTAACATTTCAGTGGATTTTAATGGGAGAGAAGAAATAAATAACGTGTTCGGCCAATCGTCTTAAACTAAACTGTCTCCCATAACGTCTTAAGATCCTCTCCTCAGCAGAGAATTTCCCTCCCATGGATAATTTCAGGAACCTATTAGTGGAGACGATCGTTCAATCCATTGTGCTGTCACATGTTATTATGACAGTTGTGTCTCTAAGAGTTTATAAAAATTCCCAATTACAAAAATCGGTGGATAAAAAGGCAGAGAGGGAGCAGTCGGAATAGAGAATTTTAAACAAGCATAGGAATTTCTACGGCATTACTGGGCAAGTGTGACATTTCATCATATCTGGATATCATTCATACAGGAAGCTGGTCTCTTCTTATCACCACAAATGCTCTTATTAGTGAGACCACCTCATACATGCATATCTCCTCTGCCACCTACAATTCTGAAAGTAGAACAGAAAAAATGCACATAAAATTGTGAGTCCAGAAGGTACCCCCCGCACGGCCCTTGTGCGTGGATGAGGTGGTTTAGGGTGACAGCCTGGACCAAGTTTGCTGGGGCTCAAAGCCTTCTCCACCCTGGGCTTCCCTGGTGGCGCAGTGGTTGGGAATCTGCCTGCCAATACAGGGAACACGGGTTCCAGCCCTGGTCCAGGAGGATCCCACGTGCCGTGGAGCAACTAAGCCCGTGCGCCACAACTACTGAGCCTGCGCTCTAGAGCTCATGAGCCACAACTACCGAGCCCACGTGCCACAACTACTGAAGCCCACGTGCCACAACTACTGAAGCCCGCGCACCTAGAGCCCGTGCTCCACAGTAAGAGAAGCCACCGCAATGAGAAGCCCGTGCACCGCAGCGACGAGTAGCCCCCGCTCGCCGCAACCAGAGAAAGCCCGCGTGCAGCAACGAAGACCCAACGCAGCCAAAAATAAAACTAAATTTAAAAATAAATTAAATAAATAAATAAATAAAATTTATTAAAAAAAAGAAGCCCTCTCCACCATCTAAAAGTTGTGTAACTATGAGGTTACTTCACATCTCTGGGCCTCTATTTCCTCATCTGTAAAAATGGAGATACTGAGTTTCTAACTTGGAGACTTGAAAGGATTGAAAGAGATAATATATGCAAGGTACTCATTCCTAGAAAGCCCCCCAAATGGTTTCTTTTGTTGTTTTGTCATAGGTAGTTAAGAGTATAGACTCTGGAGACAGACTTAGCTCTGTGACCTCAGACCTCAGACAAATTATTGAATCTCTCTGTGCCTCTGTTTTCTCACCTGTTAAAGGGAATAATACAGTACTAACTGTGCTGGGTATTCAATGAGCCGGTATATGACTAGCACCTGAAACAGTGCCCGGCATACAGTAAGCACCCAGATAAATGTAAGCTGTCATTATTACAATGATTTTTCTTTGGAAGGATCTTTCTGGCAACCACGTGGAACACGCCTGAGGGAGAAGACATACTGGAGGGTGAGGAGAACATTAAGAGACCCAAATATATGAGATCCAAGTGAGGAAAGATGGGGGTCTGGCCACCAAGTGAGAAAGCAGTGGGCAAGCAGAGCAGGGGACGGGGAGCTTTTACAGAGGTACAGTGACCAGGACTTGGTGACATGGTGTGGGTAGGAAGTGAGAAGGAATGATCGCCAGGTTTCTATCTTGAGTGACTGGCTGGATAATAAAGCTCTTCATCTAGAAAAGAGATTTGGGAGGATCTGAAGGTCAGGTCAATGGGGTCAGCTCCAGAAATGCTGAGTTTAACGGATCTGTTGAATGTTCAGGTGGAACCGTCCTTTGTGTCTTTTGATGTATGGTTCTGAAGCACAGAAGAGGCGTCTGGATGGGAAATTCAGAGCATCCTGTAAAAAGAAGCAGCAGACATGGATTTGGGGGAGTTCACTTGGAATGCAGATCCTGCAGGGAAGATGGAGGCTGAGGACAGAAGACTTGTGAACACAAGGGAAGAGGAGCCAAATCAGGGAACAGAAGAGGAGGCCCCTGGGAGGGCAGAGAAGAAGCTGGCAGTGAAGGAAGGTAGAGTGACTGGTTAAAAATGCAAACAGTGGCAGAGAGGACAGGAAAGTATGAGGAGAACGGTTACTGGAAGCCAAGATGCAGGGCGGAGGTGGGAGAGGCAGAGGCAAAGCTTTCTCAGAAAAACCTGAGCACAGTTAGCAGCTGAGAAGAAAGAGCCAGTGGAGAGAGTGAGGCTGAAAATGCAGAGCAGACAGAGGAAGACCAGCGTGAAGGAAAGCCCCCTTGAAGGAGACAGAGGGGCAGCAAGGATGAGCATGAAGATGATGTGCTTGAGCATCAGGGACCGAGAACTGGGGGCAGCATCCAGTTTTCTCTGGAAATTAGGAGGCATGTCATCTGAGGAGAGAGTGGGTGTGTCTGGAGCAGGGTGGAGTGGGTTTGAGAAAAGTAAAAGTCTGGCGAAGGCACTTTGGAAAATGGGATGGGAAACTCAGCCAAGGATTGGAATGCAGTATTAAAAGCCCAGCTGAGCTTGGAGGCCATAAACTTTTGGCAGCCCTAACTTGCATAATTGGATGATCTTTCTAGGTCACACCCTGCATCCCAGGTATCAGAGTGAAGATGCCAAGAAGATAAAGGAGTCAGGCTCATATTCTGCAGAATAGGTGAAAAGAAAAGGCCAGCTGGACAGAGCTCCGAAAGTGATGTCATAGAGAGACGCTTTATGGACTTAGGTCGGAGGAGGATAGGGGACTTCATCCAGGGCAGGAGGAACTGGATGGGAGAGAAATCTGAGAGTAAGAGACTGCAGTCAGGCGGTGGACAGAGAATTAGGGCTAAGACTTTTGAAGTGGTTCCTTTTTTTTTTTTAATCTTTATTTTATATTGGACTATAGTTGACTTACAATGTTGTGTCAGTTTCAGGTGTACAGCAGTGATTCAGTTATACTTATACGTATATCTATTCTTTTTCAAATTCTTTCCCCATTTGGTTATTACAGAATATTGAGCAGAGTTCCCTGTGATACACAGTAGGTCCTTGTTGCTTATCTATTTTAAATATAGTACTGTGTATAGGTCAATCCCAGACTCCCAGTTTATCCCTCCTCCCCGACACTGAAGTTGGTCTTAAAACACAATGGCAAATTTCTTTCTGGAAAAGAAAGCCACTTTGCATTTCCAACAGCAATGCATGACACAGGCTTCCTCACCTCTACCAAGGCAGGAACACAGCGTTAGTTTCAACTTTGCCAATTCGGTAAATAAAAAATGGAGTCTCGAAGCTTTGTGCTTCTTTGATTCCTTGTAATTTTAAAAAGAGTCACATATTTACTGGTCATCTGTATTTCACCTGTGACTTTCTGTTCATGGTATTTGCTTATGACAGAAGAGTTCTTTAAAGTGATCGATAAGAAAGCTTTATACATTAAGGATATTAACCCTCTGTTGTGGCTGCTCTCAATTTTTTCCAGTTAATCATTTGTCATAATTTTAATGACGATCTATGACAGACAAAATTTTAGTTATTATGTGGTTAAATCTATAGGTTATCTTTTATTGTTCATTCTCTGCATTTGTAAGCCAGAGCATGAAGTAATTTCCATATTTCCTTGTATTTATTTTATGGCTTTTTTACATGAAACTCTTAACCTGTTTGTAATTTATCTTGTATTTATTTTATGGCTTTTTTACATGAAACTCTTAACCTGTTTGTAATTTATCTTGGTATACAGTGGTGAGGTGAAATCTCACCTGACTATTTTTCCTAATACTAACCTATTGTCTCATACTGTTTCCTTACTGTCCTTATCACATGCCAACTTCCTAAACATACCAGGGCTTGTTCTTGGGCGGACTACACAGCAGGGAGGCTGATTCGGCAAAGGTCAGAGAAAGAGAGCTAGTGAACAGCATGGACGGGATCTCAGGTCCTCAGACTGGAGTCCAGCATACCTCTTACTATACCCCAACTGCCCTAAAGCAAAGTTAGTTTCCTTAAGCCCTCATCTAAAAGTTTTGAAAACATAACTAAATTTACAAACTGCCCAACAAGCTGATTTATATTAAGGGAAAGTAATTTGATGTGCTCACCACATCTCATCATTAAGAGAACCAGATTTCTGTTTTTTGTGGGGAAGGCTCTCAGAGAGACCTTGAGTGTATATTTTGGAGACTAGCAGAACAAAACACACAGACAGACATGTGAGGGACCCACCTGTACATTAAGACCAGTTCACAGCCCAGGAACTGCAGCCCAGCATCTCTCCAATAATCAGTAGGCTTCTTGAGCCGCAGACCATATAGATAGGTTTTCTTTAATCCATGGGCTTGAGGATGTCTGTGAAGTCCATGAAGTTATATGCAAGTATGTGTTTGCAGAGATTTTTTTCTGGGGAGAGGACTCTTAGAATCTCCATCAAAATCTACGGGTAGCAAGGTTTCTATTCCTAAGGACTGCTCTAATATTCAGACACTACAATTAAGTCCATCGCCCGGTGACCTGCTGACCACTTGACAAGTCACATATGCTCCATTTAAACTCCTCTCACCATTTCTCAACTTTTTCTTCCAAGTTCTTCCTCAGCCTAAGTGTATGGCAATTGTTTCCTCCATACAGTTGGACCACTACAAGTCAGCATTCTGCCTTTAAGATCACCTGCCAATCTTATGACTAAGACACAGAATAAAGGCTCATCAGATATACTAAAAGATATGCGGCTCAAAAAAGAGAGGGCAAATGCTGGCTGATTTCCATTGGGTACCATTCAGATGAAGACATTTGCATTTTAGCAGGATTTAAGCATTCCTTATCATGTTTCTGGAATGCCCAATAGGGGTGCAATCACATGCCCTTTATACAATATTGCTATAAACAATTATAAGGCTAAACATTTTTGGAGAGTCTAAGCAATTAAATCAGGGAAGAAAAAGAAATCATTGAAATAAATAATAGCAAAAGAATAGAAACATAACACAGATAATATTGTATACACAGAAAAGTCAAAGAAGTAACAAAACTATCAATTGTAGCTAAAGAAGTTGTAAAGTAAACAAGTATATACAAACATCAATATCACCCATGTTTACCAATTACACTAATTAGGCACTATTCTCAACAAGAAAAACAGCAGCAAAATATTTAGGAAACACATAAAAGCTTTGTGTCTATAAAGAGATGTGCCACACTCATACTGTAAAGATACCAATTCTCCCCAGGGTCTAGTTCACAGGTTTACTAGACCATAGTTCCTCGGTTTTAGTTATTTCTGTATCCTCAGGACGTAGCCCATAGCAGGCACCCAATAAATATTACCTGGATAAGTGAGCTCCAAATTAATCAAAATCCTAAATGAATTTTTCTAGGAACTAGAAAAGAAGTGACACCAAAATTCATTTTTTGACAGAAACAGGAAAGAATAACTGAAAAAGAAGAGCTGAAGGGAACAAGCTCTACCAGATTTAAAACACATTACAGATCAACAGTTAGTAAAACAGTGTGGTACTGGTGTGCACATACATCCACACACACTAAAGCCATAAATCAACGGAATAGAAAGCCTAGCTAAAAAAGTAGATATATGAATTATATGTTTAAAAAAAGAGAAGCATTATAAAACAATGGAAAAGTGAAGAATCATGGTGTTACCTATTTCTGTAAATAACACCTAATCATACACCTTTTTTCTTCACCACAAACATCATGGTGTTAAGTATGTTTTCAAGTCAACCTCCAATGCCCTTGTCTTAGTTCTGGCTGCCATCACCTCTCAGCCTGTGGCCATAGTTTCCTAGCTAGTCTCCTTTCACCTTCTCCCCTTTTCCTTCTTCTGCAATCCTAACTCCACCTGCTGCCAGACTTGTCTTCCTAAAGCACCCACTTAATTTTTTTCAACATTCTGCATGTAAGGGCTCCCCAGTTCCACTGCAGTGGTCCTCAAACCATGATCCCCCCAAAACTGGAACAGAAGCCTTTCTAACGTTGGTCTTCCACAGAGGAGAACAAAAGCCAATCAATACTGCCCGACTCCAAAAAGTTGGTGTTCATGGTCATGGGTGACCATGTTTTTTAGTCCTGCCACCTTGGGATTGTTTGGGGATTATTATTAATCCTAGCATGTCCAAAAACGCAAAAGCAGTGAGATTATTGAGAAGGTTATAAGAGGGGATAAACAAGTATAATGAAAATTAAAGAAACTAAAAGTTACACTGTTAAATGTGATGACTCAATAGACTTTCAATGTACAGCAAAATTGTCTATTGGGGGGAAGATGGACATCTTTGCTACACGAGGCAAAGAAAATTGAGTATACTGGTTTTAAGGCTTCTTAAAGCTTTGAGGAGCCAACTTGCTCCTCCAACTGGATAGAAATGCATCCAGGGGTTTGTGAATTTAAATACCACAGTCATCCCGGACTTGAGAACATGTGGATCTACACACAACTTTTCATTACCTAATAACCTTTCAATATCTAATTCGAAAATAAGAGCTGGATAGAGTTTTTCCACTGTTAAGAGTCAGATATAGTTTTTTTTCCAATTTATAGACAAAAAAATATTAAGCTAAAGGATAAATTTTCAGGGTTTTAGGTTTCCCCTAAGAATTTTTCTTCCCTCTTGGAATTCTTAATCACCTGTCATCCCTTCCTGCCTGTTATGGAGATTGCTAAAGTGTCACATGTCAGAGGTGCCTTCAGAGCCCAAAGCATATCTCAGAGCCCCCATGCCTGAGTCCATGCTCCATCTATCCTAGCACTCACTGTAGTTAGTGAAGTAGAAATACTCTGGTGTATCTCCCCAAGGTACAGCTGGGCATGGGTTTAAGTGGCCACTCCAGCCCATGCATCTGAAAGTATCCAATGACCACATGAAATCCAAGCCAGTAGATGTGTAAATGTTCACGCTGATAGGTGACAGGTAGCTGGTAGTTGCATACAAGAATTTCTGTCAGTTCTGAACATTTATATATTTAAATATTTGTATTCATTTGAGCACCTGTTTACTTAGTCTACAGTTTATCATTTAAACTCTTTAGGAGGCATAAACTTGGCTAACCCATGTGGAAGAACACCGAGAAACCATAGAAGAAATGCTAATGAAACATTAAAGGGGAGATCAAATTGACTGCTAGACCAAAAGGTATCTCTGATAAGACACCTAAAAAAGAACCGAGGGAAAGGAGAGGAAGAGAAACATCTTAGGACTAATTAAAAGGAAGTAGCCTATGCAAATAATCAATAAGCTGTAATTAATGTGAAATATTAGGACATAGGAAACAAGTCTTACAACCTGGAGGGCTGAGGTGAACTGAATATTGTTTTCACAACATTTGCTACAAATAGGCTCTACCTATTCAAAAGCAGTTTCTTATATAAATCACAGGGTTAGATTTTCAACAGAATCTGCTTTATCTTCTGAAACTTATATCAAATCTGCACCTAGTCATAGACATGCTCTCTCAAGATTCCATCACTGCTTTCATTAAGTAATGTATCTGAGAATAAGAATATCAACTTGTTTATATTAAAATATATGAATAAATCAAGATATGGCATTAACATTTCATTATTAACACCTGAAATGTTAGAATAGGTACATTTGGCTATATTCAAATTATCTGCTTGTATGTCCATCTTCCCACTCAAGTTCCTAGGAACCGGTTATGTTTTTAACCCCAGACCCTAGCATTTGACAGGTTCTCAATAGACATCAGTTGAGCTGAACTGGTAACTGAATGATGAAATTGACAACTGAACATTAATTCCATGGCAATTAAATAAACAAATGACATACAGAAAACTTGAACATATGAGGAAATATGAATATAGGGACAATGGTCATTTCAACCTTAGTGGAAAAAATTAAAGTAAGTAGCAAATTTTAAAAAGACAATGTCTGGTGCTACTAGGGTGACGGTGAGACATGGCATTCATCATGTCGCGCACAGTGACATGCGTTGCCATACAACAGTACTTGCTGTGCTGCAAGTGAAATGATAGCGCTACCTTGTTGGAAGGCAATTTGGCAATACGCTATGTAAATATTAATTTCCTACAAATGTAGTGATTCTAAACTCCAGAGAATTCATCAGAAAAAAATAATTTAGAGGGGAACTGCTATGATCATTAAAATGGTGACTGGCCATGTCAAAAGAAAGGGGAGACCTAGATGTCCCTCAAAAGGGATAATGACCAGCTTAAGACAGCAAAGCCAGTTGAAAGACAATTGTGAGTCCAAGGGAAAAAAAATGAAAGTTTGAACTAAATTAATTGGAAGAATGGCCATCAACAGGCAGAGACCAAGTCAAAAGACACTCAGGAGGCAGAACTGCCAGATCGTGGTGAGAGCCTGGATAATAAAGAATGTGGAAGAGAGATGGGGGGACTGACAGGTGACTAAGTAGGTGTGGTGGCATTCCATGCACTAGAGCAAGTGTCAGCGAACTCTTCTGTAAAAGGAACAGAGAGTAAATAGCATAGGCTCTGCGAGCCATACAGTCACTGTTAAACTACTGAGTTCTGCTGCATCAGCCCATGGCTACATTCCAATAAACCGTTTTTACAAAGCAGGAGGTAGACAGGATTTGGCCTGCAGGCCAAAGTTTGCCAACCATAGACTAGGGGATCCAGGGAAAGGAGGCCAATTTCAGGATGAAGTTCATGAGTTCGGTGTTAGCAGGACATTTAAGTGGAGACGTTCAATCTAGAGATGAAGAGATGCCAGGGCCAGAGGAATAAAACTGAGTCATCAGCCAGGTGGTGGCAGTTATGGGGCTGAGATCACCCAGGCAGAATGGCCTCAGAAGAGAGGACATGAAAGACACTTCCTTGTCCGAATACAAGGGCAGATGGGCAATGTCTTCGGATCACTACAGTCCTGGAACGGTAGAGGCATTATGGCCTAATCTCCATTAACTCCCTTAACTTAAAAAGAGGCTCCTATTTTAACTTAGGGCTTTCATCCCCTTTCCCAAGATTAATAACTTTAAAGTTTCAAATTCATAGATGAAAAAGAAAACTTCCCACCGGCTGGAAAGTAAGGCAATTCTAAAATAAAATGTCTATCAACTTTTTACTTTTTAATGTTTCACTTTTATTATGAATTTTACACTCAAAACACATATAACATGTGCATTAAGTATGATGAATGATGACAGAACAAATGTCTGGTCTCCAACTTAAGAAGGAGTGAAGAAGTCCATTACCAAAACACCACTGTCCAACTTTCATACCGTAAGAATTAGTCTCTAAACTAGAGATCAAAGCAGGCAGCCCAAGACCAGATAAAGCTTGAAGATACATTTTCTTTGGCCTACGCAGGGTTTTTTTTGTTTTTGTTTTTGTTTTTGTTTTTTTTAGTTGCCAACATTAAACATCAAGAAATCAGCATTCTGGAATATCATTAGAAATAAGGAGATGTGACTCTACTACACACATTTCACCATGGCAACAACTGGCTGGAGCTGAGAGCAACTCTCCCCTTTAAATGAACATGTACTCACTAATTCACTGCAGTCCTCATCATCCCCTATTGCCTTGAACCTATCCCCTACTTCACTTATTACTTTTTTTTTTTTTTTTTGCAGTACGTGGGCCTCTCACTGTTGTGGCCTCTCCCGTTGCAGAGCACAGGCTCCGGATGCGCAGGTTCAGCGGCCATGGCTCACAGGCCCAGCCGCTCTGCGGCATATGGGATCTTCCCGGACCGGGGCACAAACCTGTGTCCCCTGCATCGGCAGGCGGACTCTCAACCACTGCGCCACCAGGGAAGCCCCACTTATTACTTTTAATTGCCCTGGCACTTGAATTTGCGACCCCTGCTTACAAAGTATAATCGTGATTTCCAACTTTTTGCAATATGGGAGACATTATGTAAAGCAAAAGTTCAGACTCTCTCACCAGGAACATTATCCCTTATGATAAGGTCCATAATCCCTTATCCATCACTTTGAAATCTAAAAAAAAAAAGTTTTTTTGTAGCTCATTTGGCAACATAACTTGACCTAAGCTAACATGAAGCTATTTTTAATCTTTAAAGATTTCCATTTAGTGTGAAATACATTCATATATTTTGCTGTGGAAATAATAACATGTATGATGATTATAGGCTGCTGTCCCAGACCCTACTGGAGATATTACATAACAGCATATGCGCATTATTACTTTTCTTTCTTTTTAATTATTTATTTTATTTAATTTATTTATGGCTGCATGGGGTCTTCATTGCTGGGCGCGGGCTTTCTCTAGTTGCGGTGAGCAGGGGCTACTCTTCGTTGCGGTGCATGGGCTTCTCATTGTGGTGGCTTCTCTTGTTGCGGAGCACAGGCTCTAGGTGCGCGGGCTTCAGTAGTTGTGGCTCGCGGGCTTCAGTAGTTGTGGCTCATGGGCTCTAGAGCGCAGGCTCAGTAGTCGTGGCACACGGGCTTAGTTGCTCCGTGGCATGTGGGATCTTCCCAGACCAGGGCTCAAACCCGTGTCCCCTGCATTGGCAGGTGGATTCTTAACCACTGTGCCACCAGGGAATTACCTACTTTTCTTTAAAATCTGAAAAATTCTGAGTTCTGAAGCTCATCTGACCCCAGGGGTTTTGGATAAAGGACCATGGGCCTGTTATACTTTTACTATCTACGTTTAAGAAAACAATACACAAAGCAGATAGGAGTGTAATAATATTTTTAAATGGATTTATACTGGATTAATTATAATGGCATCTACCTACATTTGAGAAACAGAAATAGAATGATATATGCAAAACCATCACAGTCTGATAAGAACGCGTAGAGCACATGCTGACTCTAGGACCCTATACCCCAGTGCTGATTCCCAGGGCGGGGGAGGGGGTCCTGCCGTGCACACACTGGCAATCACTGGCACCAAGGTAATTCCATATTAGAATAACATGCTGCATTCACATACTCCATATGATATGTGAAAATGATGCTTATGACCACATCCTTTTAGGTTTTTTTTTTTTTTTTTCAGTGAACAATGGGTTTTCACTCCCCTATAAAGACCCTGTTTGCTATTCTAGGATTTCACAATATGTAAAGTACATAACAAGGCCACAGAAGATCAGATTCAGAAGAAGCTGCAAAGACACCAGACTCCTTTCCACCGCCACTCTATGCAGAGACTGATGGAATCCACTCAGACTGAAGCAGAGCACAGCTACCTCCCCTTTCTCAGAATTACTGTTCAGAGGAAATCAGTGTGAGTAAAATGAGGCAGCAGAGTAGGCAAGGATGTAGAATGTGATGCTGGCAAAAGTAAGGATACGGTCTGTACTGTCAAGCATAGGAAGGACTGTCTCATGGGAGAGAGACAAGACGGATTCAATGTGGCACCAGAGGACTGCTCTGGGGTGTGCCGGGGTAAGGGGTATTTGACTCACCTTGAGAATTAGTGCTGCCTGCCTGGAGTAGAAGGTCATTAGATACCTGTGCCCTTCAGGGAGGGTCGGCAAAGAACGTAACAGAATAAAACAAGCCAGGTAGGGACTGGACGGCTCATGCCCCACCCAGATGGGACAGCTGCTGCTCAGCTCCTGATGCCGGTGCTCGGGAGGGATGCCAGGCACTGCCAGGTCTTCCAAGATTTTAGAAGCAGCTGGAAATCCAGGTTTTCATGTGAAAACTTCTCATTTTTAAATATGAACCAATGATTGTATAAAAATAAATAAATACTGAATAGGCCAAAGAGAACACATCTCTGGCCTGCAAGCAAGCAGTGTGGAGCTTTGGTTTTGATAATTCAGACGTCCAGACCCTGGAAGGACTAGAACAGGGTTTCTCAACCTCAGCAGTCTTGGCATTTGGGACCAGATAAGCCTGGATTGTGAGGCTGTCGGGTGCATTGCAGCATATTCAGAAGCCTCCCTGCCCTCTATCTACCCCTCCCCCAATCAAGTCACAGCAATCAAAAAATGTCTCCGGACATTGCCAAATGTCCCCTAGGGGGGTCAAAACCATACCTTGGTAAGAGCCACTGGACTAGAGCAACATCCAACTCTCAGCCTTCAGGATTTTACGAAGGCATCACTCACGACTCAAACAACAGGTTTTTCACATGAGAGTTGCCCACGTGAAGATTTATAGCTGCTTTGGAATCAGAAACCTGCGTTTGAATGCACAGTGCTGTCATTTACTAGCCTGATGACCTCTCTGAATTCTGGCTTCCTCATCATTAAATCAGGAACAAATAACATTGCCTCTTAGAGCTGCTGCAAGAATGCGGTGAGATAATTTATGCAAAGTACTGAGCCCAGCGGCTTAATAAGCACCAAAAACTTTTAATAAACATTAATCCTTCCCTGGTGAAAAGGCAGCCCAAATTCTGTAGTCGGAAGCACATGGGATCCAGAGTCAGAAGCCCTGGACCCAAGTCGTGCCTAGGCCACTTAGTAGCTGTGCGATCATGGCAAGTCATTTTCCCCCTTTCTAGAATAGAAATGATCATTGCCAGTAGGTGAGAACCAAGCCAGGTGGTCTGGTACAGCATTTGGCAAACTAAACCAACTAGAGAAGAGTTGATGATTAGTACTATCAAATCTTTTAAAGGTTTCTGTAAAGGAAAGAATGAGCTCTTCAACAAATCCAAAGAACTGAGAATGCAGTAATATCAGGGTAAGGTACAGGGAAAAAAAGAAAAATAATAAGAGGGATTCTGAACCTCCAGGTCCTTCTAGACAAGCAACTGCCACCTGGTGACCCACACACCAAATATGGTCACCGGTATATTTTGTTTAGCCACGCACAGTGTCATGGTGATTGTTTCCTTTGCGTTAAATGCCATCTAACCTTCATTAAAATCCAGATTTCAGGCTTTTCTGGAAAGCTACAAAGGTTGAGTCACTCTGGGCCCATATTCCCACATGCCCCTTTGGTGAGATCATGGAGTGGGGGGGCGGGCACGCCCCCAACCCTTACCTGGCCTCAGTCACTCATTTATTTTACTAGTCTGGTCCCTCTAGGCATTTGAGTCTGTAACCTTGGCTTATCTAAAGCGAACTATCTGGGAAAGCATTTGAACCTCCAGGGAGCACTTCAATCAAGGCAGAAACCCACACCCAATGAGACACTCCCTCCCAGAGCCTCACCTAGGTAATAACTCTCCTGGTTAGTCCTTCAGCTTCCTTTTCTCCTGGACACTTCGAACTCATAACTAAACTTTCCTCAAGTTCCTCATCCTGTGTACACCTTCCTCCATGCAGGGCATCACCTCCCCAAAATCACCACCTGCATCCACTGGATTATCTGCATCAAGGATTTTCAAACAACAAAATATCTTTCTTAGCAGGACTACAAAAGACACGACATGATTTTTCTTGTTTCCTGACCAGCACCCTGGTTTCCCTTGGGGAGCCAGTGCTCCCTCACTCTCAGTCCCTGTTGTTCAGACAGGGTTTACTCCATACCCATTTCCAGGGAAAAGCATGGGACCCAGTCAGAAGCAATCAGAGTCCATCTTGGGCCTTTGGCAAGAGTGACTGGAAGAAAAATATTCTGTCCCTCTGGGACCAGAATTGAGGGCAATGGAAGAAGCGGGTGGGGCTGGGGGTTCTCCTTGTGGACACAGCTTGTCTAAAGACTGGAAGCCCTGGATCCAGACCAACCTGCAGCCCTACTCCTTTTGGATTCTTTTGGGCACAAGTAAGCCTATAAATTCCGATCTTCGCTTATAGCAGTTCGATTTGGGTTTTCTTACAATCAAAAGAGACCTCATCAATACGAGAGAAATCTGAAAGGAGTGCTCGACTATGGAAACAAAGCCTTCGCTCAAACTTTCTCCTGTTTTTTGGTTACCTCTCTCCATCCAATAAGAACTGGCACTAGCCATCCTTCTATAAGCACTGAGCTCAGGGTAGATAATTATTTCTTTGCTTGCCTATCTCTTCCACAAATCTACTGAGCTCCTTCAGGGCAGAAACTGTGTCGTATTCACTTTTGACTCTTTAATACCTCACACACTGGCACAGTTTGGGCCAACAAGTGTCTGTTGAATGGATGAATCAACAAAAGTCAGGGGGACGAAAGGAACCATCCTCATTCTCTCATTTGGGACACCCATATCAGGAGGACACCTCCTAAGCCTTGACCCTATGGGACACAAACCATCTTCTGAAACAGACTCATCTACCCCTCGTAAACAAATTGCATCACGAGAACTCACTCCTTCCAGCCATTACTAATTCTCCCACATGTCCAGCCCATGGAACCTCACTGTGAGGTTACTCACAAGTTCCTCATTTTGAGAAGAGAATACTTCATCACAAGACACCACCTAGAACTCTACGAACTGATAGTACACACTATGGGCAAGCCATTCACACAAATAACTTCATTCATTAGTGCGTGTGTGCTTTCTAGCCTTTGTTTTGACCCCAATACAATCAGAAGCCTGATTCTGGTGCCCACCAACCATCTGCTTCTGCCCAATAACAATTCTAGGCTCTCTCCTACCTCCATTTTTCCTCCCTAGTCCTTTACAATTACCTAAGTGGAAAAAAAAATACAGATATATCTAGGAAATCAATAGCAGTAAAGCAACAGGTTCCCTAGTAAAAACAGTTTTGACTTTAGGTGCATAATTGCCATATGCTTAATAGCTCTGTAATAGCTGCAGCTTCCACTGCATCAAGCAATAAAGATTTTCAAACAGAGTCAAAGGTCAGGGCCAGAATTATAGTCCTAAGATGAGTCACACCACTTACTCCATCCAATTCTCATTTTCCCATACTTGGGCCCACACCACCAGGGCAATCTAGTGAGAACTGGATTTACATTCGTTTAACAATATTTTCTGAGTATGTACCATGTTATAGGAAACACAGCAGTCCCTGGGAATCAAAGAAGAATGGGCAAAAACTCTTCAAGTGTTTAGTCTAATGGAGAACTCTGGCAAGTAAAGAGGCAATTACATTATGCAAAAACAGGTGCTACGTGGAATTATGAAAGCACCAAGGAGGGACATCCAATTCATGCTGGAGCATCAGGGAAGGCCTTTTAGAGGCAGAGATCTTCATGAGGAGACCTGAAGATTGAGCAGGAGGCAGCCTAGGGCAGATGTGATGAAAGAGGCTTCCCAGAGTTCCAGGTAGAGGCTAAAACATAAGAAAGCACAGCCTCCTCTGGAAACTGAAAGTAGGCAAGTATGGCTGGAATTTAAAAGTGTAAAGAATAGCTGCTACAGAGGAAGCAGCGGCCAGAGACACCCTGAACAGCTTCCCTGAACTGCTCTGTAGCTTTTAAAGGCTCAGAAATTTGTTTAAAAAAAAAAAAAAATCACTTGCCTGATACAATGTACAAACAGGCCAAAATGACTATCTGACAAATACATTTTGACACTCACTAAGTACTGATTCCACAATTCATGTTACTGAGAACGCTAAGAGGGGCAGAAAATCCACAGAAATTATCTTGTAATTCATTTACAGATTCTTGGTTGAAACATTAGCCGTCACTAATACTGTCTACCTTCCTCTCTCTCAGCATTATTTCTATCATTTTCCCACAAATAACAGAAAAGTAGGCACACCTAGGCTTTAGCCTAGACAGGAATTAACTCTGGAAATAGGATAAATGCACACCAAGCTAACAGGGTGGGGTACCAAAAAAATTAAACAACAAAACTAAGCAGAAAGTTGAGGGAAACGAAACAGTAAAGAGCAAATTCAGAAAACTCAAGAGGAAGTAAAAGTATTTTCATACACACACAAAAAAAGAAGTGTCCCACGTGCTCCGGCCAAACCAAACTCCCCCTTTGACTCAACTGCCGAAAGAAGAAGCAAAAGCCGTGAAAAATTCCCACTTTCATATCTCTTCCCAGAATAAACAGCAAAATCTGTACCATACAGCTAACTTGCCCTGCAAGACCTTGAAATATTCGCCCCAGATAACACAGCACATGACAATCACCTCCAGAAGCTCTCAAAACTACAAACCAGTCCTATTCCAACAGCCCGGTCATCTACAAACTCTGGTCCATTCTGTCATTACAGAATCAATGCTTGTCAAGCAGTCGAGGAATCCCAAAGAAACATGGTGCAGGATCTGCTTCCAAATACAAAGTGTGAAAGACTTTAAAAAAAAAAAAAAGTAATTTCCTTTTAAATTGGCACTAGGCATTTCCAGAATCCTTTTCTCCCAATTCCAACTTTTTAAATGTCAAGCCATCCCGTTCATATTCGCCCCTGGTCTGGAGACGGCACCACCTCTAAATTCCCTCAAAGAGCGTTCTGAAACTCACTAGGCAGATCCGCTGGGCTTTAATGACCCTTTACTTCTTTACTGCCACCATGCACTTGTAAGCTAGGCTTTGCGGCAGCGGGGCGACCCGGAAAGGCTGAGAATGCCGCCCCAAGCCCCGCAGCCTCGGACACACCACTGATCGGAGTTTCAGCCGCAGGCGGCGGCCCGGGCCGGCTCGATCTCCTGGTGGGAAAGACAGGGGACAGGTCCAGTCCCCGGAGGGCGATGCTTCGCGGGCCAGTGGGGACCCCGAGGGGTGGGAGCAGGGAGGCGCGGCCCGCCCCGCCGGTCTCCGGGGGCGGGCCCGCGGAGGAGCCGGCCGGCCCCCGTCCGTGACCCCCGGCCCCCGGCCCGCGCAACCCCCGGGCGGCCCAGCGCGGCGCACTCGCCTGCCCACGGTCTGGTTGGCCAGCTGCTTCATGCGGTTGAACTGCTTCTTCATGGCGACGGCGGCGGCGGCCCGCGGGGCTCAGGCCGGGCGGGACGGGGGACGGCCTGGCGGCTCCTACATCGCTTCGCGGCCGAGGCGGAGGCGGCGGCGGCGGCGGCGGCGGCGGCGGCGGCGGCTCCCCAGGCCCGCGGCCCCGCCCTCGTCGCGTCACTTCCAGCGGCGCAGCCCGCCGGGCCCGCGGGGTCTGGTCGGGCGAGGAGCGCCAGGCCCCGTGCGGCGCGCAGCCAGGCCTCCGCCCCCGGCCCGGGGGCTGCCCGATTCCCAGCCCGCAGGCGGTCCCCGGGCCTCGCTACGCGCGGCCGCCCAGGGCCCTGCGGTCCACTCGGACCTCGGCGTGCTTTCGCACAGCGATCGCCCGCCCGAGTGATATTTAACTCACTTCCCAGACTAGATCTCAAACACACGGTGGACAAAACAGACACAAAGAGTGTAGACGGTGCGACACTCTGTCCAAGAACCGCCAAAACTCATCTTCAGGACTAGAGACCCGGGAAGGGCTCGCCGAGGGAGGAGGGCCGAGGTGGATCCGAAAAGGAGCTTTGAGACGATGGAAATGTTCAGTCTTTATCAGGGCCGTACTTATGCACAGGTGTAGACATTTGTCAAAATGCACCTATCTGTACTCTTAATAGGGATGCGTGTCACTATGTACATTTTACCTCGATTTTTTTAAGAAAAAAAAATGGTTGCGTGAAACTCACAAGCTGCAGGACAGTGTGATGCCACTTAGTAAAAAAGTCAAAGGCAATTAAATATATTTTACTCCTATTCGAAAAGTATTACTCTAGTACTGCTTTTCTTTTATTGATTAAAATCTACCTTGCATATCATTCCATATAAAAAAAAATCAGAGGCAAGGTGTGTTTTCTACGGACAGGAGCTCAGAGATGGCACCTTCAGAGCGGCTGTGATGGTGGCCTCGTCCAGGGGGCCGAGGTGGTGCAGGGCACTGGGAAAATCACAGAAGGAGAGAAGAGCCCAACTCCAGCGCTGGGAAGTCATGGATGAACAGAGGCCCGAGAGGGGACAGGTCACTGGAGACGGGCCCTTTGTTATGTCCCAGGCCAGGCCTGGGTGTTGCCAGGCAGGTGTGGCCATTGAGGGGCCCTCGCAGCCCGCGTTGCCTAGAAACCCTCACCGTGCTTTGATTCTTAACCTCGCGCTGGCAGCAGTGCAGTGACACTTGGCGGGATTGTCCGACTGTGCTGGACACTTTTATCGGAGCGGACCAGGTCAGTTCTATGACCTGCTTTGATGTCCTCTTAGTTTGGTGGCCTTGGCTCCTGCTTAGGCCATTCCCTGGGGCAAGTGGGTGGTACTGTGGCATCTTTCACAGGCCACATTTCTAGTTTCACAAAAGATGTGCTGAGGAAGGGAGCTGAAAATATAGAAGTACCTGACTCTACAACAGGGGATGTTGAAGACTCTCAGCCGGTCTTAAAATCAGAGGCTGAGAGACTTAGAATCTTTGTAGTAATGTAGACAAGAAGTATGAAGCCTCAGAGCTTCAACTAAAGCAGCAGACTGCAAGTTACAGACATCAATTACACCAGAAAGACACAGAAATCAAACTTCTTAAAGCAAGGCAGATAGCGCTAAAGGATCAGTTGCTAAAGGTGCAGTCAGTCACCCAGATAGTAAATCCTAAGGATGGCCTTGTGCCCTCAACTCGTGTACCCTCTTCAGTGGGTTATGATATCTATCAGCAGGCTTTAAGTTTCCAGAATGATGATATGGACTTTGCTGACCTAATTTGGTCACAACAAGAAAGAAATAGATTGTCAAGAGAAGTTTTAAGACTTGAAGCTGATGTCAGCCATTGGAGACATTTTGCTCAAACTTCTGCAGCATTTCATTTAAATCTATAGCTTTGATGTAAATGAAATCTACAAGCTGCAAAATACCATCAAGGAATTTGAACAGAATCTAAATAAGGAAATTGATGACCATCAACTTGAATTAGCAGTGTTGCAGGAAGTTCAGAAACTGGCAGAAATAAGTCACAGGCATCAAAAACAATTAAGGGACTATGAGGGAATGATTCATGATATGCAAAAAGCTATTGAAGTCCTAGCAGCTGAAAAACTAGAGTCCACCAAAAAAAATCAAAGGACTTGAGATTAGAGTAAAATATCTTAAAAAAAAAATATCTTCCGTAGAAAAGGAAAGGGATGCTTTAATTAGAGAACAAGACCAGATAAATGAAATGAACGAAAGAACTGAAGAAGATGAGTTGCAACCTTCTATTAGGAAGTGGAGTGATGCTGTGACAGAAAAAGAGAAAGTTCTTCCACAGAGTACATCACTGGAAGAAGTGTCCAGATAGCAACAGCCACTGTCTGATGCTGAAAATGAAATAATGCGATTGAGTAGCTTAAAGCAGGATAAAAATCTCATGGAAGAGAACCTGAAACTTCAAAAATGAGTCCAAGTTTTAGAAAAAGAAAATTCATTATTAAATAAAGAAAAGGAAGAACTTCAATGATCACTTGTCAAATTGAGCAATGAATATGAACTCATTAAAAGAACAGCTACAGGAGACATGAATTCGGATTCAGAAGTACATCATTTAAGATGTGACTGGGAAATCAAAGAAGGAAAAGTCAATGAGAGTACTACTTAAAAGAAATTACTGATTTCTGAGTTAGGAGAGTTGCACAGGCAAAAACCAAAAACTACAATGCACGTGGTTTTGATGAAAGATCAGCAAACAGAACAACAAGATGAAGGAGACAGCATCATCGGTAAAGTAAAACAAGATCTAGAATATGAGAAAAAGAGAGTTCGTTAACTTAAAGATGATAAAATGAACATTACTAAAGAGTTAGATGGGCAAAAAGAAAAGTTAATTCATTTAAAAATGGAAAAAGGACAGTTAGAAGCAGAATTTTGTCAGGATGAACAGAGACTGTTGGAAGAAAGGAAGTATGAGCAAGCTATTAAAGAACTGTCAAGGGCTTCCCTGGTGGCACAGTGGTTGAGGGTCCGCCTGCTGATGCAGGGAACACGGGTTCGTGCCCCGGTCCGGGAAGATCCCACGTGCCGCGGAGCAGCTGGGCCCGTGAGCCGTGGCCACTGAGCCTGTGCGTCCGGAGCCTGTGCTCCGCAAAGGGAGAGGCCACAACAGTGAGAGGCCTGCGTATCGGAAAAAAAAAAGAACTGTCAAATACAGGTAACCCAGACAGCTGTGCCTTACAGCTGGAACATGAGTGTTTAATTAAACTCGGTCAAGAGAAAGACTGTGAAATATCAGAACTCAAAAAGAATATTGAGCAGATGATTGCTGAGCACAAAGAAACTAAGGAAATTTTGTCATCTAGTTTAGAAGAGCAGAAGCAATTGAAACAACTCATAAGAGAGAAAAAAAAATTTATTGAAAAACTTCAAGGAAGTTCACAGCTTCGGGAGGAGTTAGATCAATATACTCAAGCCTTAAGAAAAATGGAAATTTTACAGCAAACCATAGAGGAAAAAGATACAAGTCTTGCATCCATGAAAGAAGAAAATAGTCACCTGAAAGAACTGGAATGACTGAGGGAAGAACACAGTCAAACCGCACCTATAATTGATCCTAAAACTCTAGACACTGTTACAGAACTAGAATCTGGGGTATCTCAACAGAGAACAGTTGAAGATAATCTTGAGATTAAACCTCATTAAAAGATAATTGAAGGGCTTCCCTGGTGGCGCAGTGGTTGAGAGTCTGCCTGTCGATGCAGGGGCCGCGGGTTCGTGCCCCGGTCCGGGAAGATCCCACATGCCGTGGAGCGGCTGGGCCCGTGAGCCATGGCCGCTGAGCCTGCATGTCCGGAGCCTGTGCTCCGCAGCGGGAGAGGCCACAACAGTGAGAGGCCCGCGTACCGCAAAAAAAAAAAAAAAGATAATTGAAGATCAAAACCAGAGTAAAATGCAACTACTTCAATCTTTACAAGAGCAGAAATAGAAAAATCCCAAGTACCAACACGAGCAAATGAATATTAAACACAATCAGCTCTTTTTGGCCAAAAGGGAGGAAAAGGAGAATTTGCAAAATGCAATAGAACAAATCAAAACCCAGCCACTGGAAAAATTCCAGCAGACGCCAACAGAACATTCTGATACTTTTCAAGTAACAGAAGTTCAGAGTCTTAATATAGAAAATGGAAATGAAAAGCATGACTTATCTAAAGCCGAAACTGAAAGATCAGTACAAGGAATAAAAGTACAAAAATTGGAGATTAAACTTCTAATTGAAAAGATTACCCTTTTAACTGAACAGATTGAGCAGCTGTCCAAAGGTGAGATTGGTAAACTAACTCAGTTTATCCAGCAAAAAATTTGTGTCTTCACATGAAAGTATCTTCAGCTTCCTCCAGTGACCAAGATAATGGACAGAGTCAACAGCAATTGCGAGCCTCTGCTTGGGAAAGAGAACAAATATTAGCTGTTTTAGATGAGAAGACTAGGGAAAACAGCAATCTTAAAAGAGAAAACTTGAGGGGCTTCCCTGGTGGCGCAGTGGTTGAGAGTCCGCCTGCCGATGCAGGGGACACGGGTTCGTGCCCCGGTCCGGGAAGATTCCCACATGCCGCGGAGCGGCTGGGCCCGTGAGCCATGGCCGCTGAGCCTGCGCGTCCGGAGCCTGTGCTCCGCAACGGGAGAGGCCACAGCAGTGAGAGGCCCGCGTACCGCAAAAAAAAAAGAGTTCCCTTTAAAAAAAGAGAAAACTTGAGAATGATGGATATAATTGTTGTCAAAGAAGCGGACCTCATGAAACTCAAAGATGCAAATACAAAACTCTCCACCAGATTTGAAAGCAGTGGTCAGGATATGTTTATAGAAACGATGCAGAATTTATCCCACATCATTCGGGAAAAAGATATTGACATTGATGCTTTAACTCAGAAGTGTCAGACTTTACTGGCAATACTGCAAAGGTCCAGCAATGGTGAGGAAGTGAGAGGCGTTAATTTGGATCAGTCTGAGGGGCTTCTACAGCAACGTGATGAATTAAAACAGCAAAAAGTTAAGATGATGGAAGAGTAGAAAGGGCACGTGACGGCCACTGTACAAAATATGCAGTGTGGGTCACCCCATCTTCAGAAAAATCTTCGACAACTTCAGGCACGGGTTTTAGTTGACAATGATAAGAATTCTAAACTATAGATGAACTACACTGACCTGATCAAACTTATGATGGGAATGAAATCAAACTCAAAAACTTGGAGAAGCAAGTAGCGCAAATTCAGTTTAGCCTAGAGCAGCTTTGCAATACCAAAGATATTCCGTTAGGGATGTTTGACCTTATTTTACTACAGTCCTCCAATGAATCACTTACATCTGAGTCAGCAGCCTCTCTGAAGGCAATGAAACCTGATGGATTGAGTGAATCTTCTAAATTGCTCAAAGAAGAGACAGAAGAGTTAAGAAAATTAACGGAGGAAAAAGATGCAACCATTAGGACACTCCAGGAAGGTAATCATAGATTGTCTGATTCCATTGCAGACAGTTCAGAACTAGAAAGAAAACGACATGAACAAATGGATTCAGAAATGAAGCAGCTACGGGAGAAACAAAATGACTTGCAAAACTTACTTAAGGAAAAAGAGCTTTTAATCAAAGCAAAAAGCGATGAATTACTTTCTTTAAGTGAAAATTTCACTAATGTAGTGAGTGAAAATGAACTTTTGAGGCAGGGAGTAATCAACCTGAAGGAGAGAGTCGTCAACTTTGAACTGGATACGTGTAAACTAAAAGAGGAAAATGAAAATTTAGTAGAAACATCTAGGGAAGAGGAAACAAAATCAAGAGATAAAGATGTGGTTTTCTATGATGTGGAGAGAGAAAGAATTGGAATATGTTGCAATGAAGAAGGTGCTTGCTTTTGAGCATCTTTTGAAAGAAACAGAACTCGGCAAGACGGGAATTAAGTCAGCTTTTAAATGCAGTTACATCAATGCAAGAAAAAACTATTATGTTTCAACAGGCCAGAAATGAGACCATGTTGGCATTGAAACAGAAACAAATAGAAAACTGTGCCCTCCAGAGTGAGGTTCAACATTTACACGACAAAAAACTACACTTAAAGCAGGAGCCAGAGAGATCGCATAAGCACGCAGTAGAATCAGAAGTGTCTCATAACCGCGAAGCTTTGGCTGCAGAAGACAGAGCAGCTAAACTAAGAATGAAAGTCACCGCGTTGGAGGAAAAGCTCCTTCTATCTTCCAATGCGAGGGAAAATGCAAACCAGCAAGCCAGTTTGCAGATAGAGTCGTTGAAGGAACAACTGAATGTTGTCACAAAGCAGAGAGATGACATTTGGCTACAGCTTTCTGTTTCCCCAAAACGAGAAAAGTAGTATGCACAAGCGCTAAGCTAACATGAGGATGGTAGTCACAGAATGGATGGAAATAGTCGCAGATAATCTAGAAGGAAAACTAATATCGGCACAAGGACATCAGGAGAAAGTGAATGCTGCCTTGACTCTGAATGAAGAACAAATTAAAGATTTGAAAAAACAAAATGAGGTCCAACAGGAAGTGCTGGATGATGTACAGAAGAAACTGATGAACTTACTAAGTAACACAGAAGGAAAAGTTGACAAGAGCCTCATGAGGAACCTCTTCTTGGGGTATTTTCAAACACCAAAACAACAACGTCATGAAGTGCTACAGATAATGGGCAACATTCTGGGTATTAGAAAGGAAGAAATAGATCTTTTTTTTTTTTGTGGTACGCGGGCCTCTCACTATTGTGGCCTCTCCCGTTGCGGAGCACAGGCTCCAGACGCGCAGGCTCAGCGGCCATGGCTCACGGACCCAGCCGCTCTGCGGCATGTGGGATCTTCCCGGACCGGGGCACGAACCCATGTCCCCTGCATCGGCAGGCGGACTCTCAACCACTGCGCCACCAGGCAAGCCCTGGATCTGGTTTTTAATGAAGAGCAAGGCGGTGGTACCAGATGGATGACTGGGTTGTTTGGATCAAAAAGTGTCCCCAACACACCTCTGAGACCAAATCAGCAATCGAGGCTGAAGAATTCTTTTTCAGAGCTCTTTGTTAAATTTCTAGAAACAGAATCTCATCTCACACTTCCACCACTAAAACCCTCAGCTTGTGATCCAAAACCTCTGGATTCACCGGGAAAGAAAAAACTAGCTAAAAATGTACCATCAAGTCTTAAAACTACCTCGGGATCCACACCCAAAAAACCAGATGTGAATCAACGTTCTGCAGCTGTCTCTCTGATTAACCCACTGAAACAGATGGATCTGGGCATCTTCTTTTAAATGCTGTTACTGATGTTTTGCCCACATATACACCTTTGCTGCTGTCACCTGGCAAGAGGGCTGGAGTTGTGCTGAAAGACCTTTCAAAGCCATAAATGATTCTTCAGCCAGAGACAACATGGCACTTTTAAGAAACCAAGTCACTGAAAAAGCCATGTATTTTGACTTTGCTTGATAAAAATACGAATACTTAAAAAAAAGTGTGTTTTAAGGACTTCAAAGATATTGACCCACCTTCAGACAGTGGTTACTTCTTGTGAGAAAGGGCATGAGAGGGGTTGAAGGCTGATCAAGGGACGCTTCAAATAGTTTTTGTAATGCTTTCATGTTTTACAAGGAGCACGTACTTATTCAGATCTTGGGAAATTAAAACACTAACTTGTGTTAATGTTCAAAATGATAGAATACACAAGTGCATACTCTTCATATAAGAAAAAAGGTGAACAGCCCAAAAGTACAAGATGCATAACACTTTTAAGAATGAAAGTTCATGATGAGGATGATTATAATTTTTGTGACTTTCTGTTTGAATTAAAAAAAAAGAATAAAAGTTCACTTTTCCTGGCTAAGTCCCACTCCTCTTTTCATTGCCTGGGAAACCACTCCATTGGTAATCTGTATTCTCTCAGGCCTTTTAGAAATACATGCAGATTTGTGTATATCAGAGCATATTATTCTCTAATTTTGCCAGATGTCAAGGCAACGCTTAATAGTGAATCTTGATTTCACGGCTTTATACCACAATTGACTCTTTGATAGCTTGACATCAATTTAAACCTTGGTGATGACTGAGACTTAAGGAGTAGGTGAAGTCCTTCCCTAGGCAGTGAAGTTGGCACTGGGAGACGTGGTCCTCAACATCATAAAGTATATGAACTCATTGATGTTCACTTAGTTCATCCCAAAGGGTCTGGGGGAGGGGAACATCTTCCAGGTCCATGGCATCTGGCAATGGACTGATGACGGGAGGACATACCCACCTACAGGTAGGATGTGCTAGAGGGCTCAGGTTGGGCTCCACCCTGTAGCAAGGAGGCCTTGATAACCCTACTGAGCTTGTGGGAGTGTTGCTTCCATGACTCAAGGAATAATGGGCAGCTGGGTATGGAAGCTTGGGGTTTGGGAGAGACTCTATTTCCAGAAGAGCCCAGTGCATGGCCAGAAATTCCTGCTCTGATTGTATGTGATGCAGGGCCAAGGAGGGCAGTTTCTTGCATCAGAAGCCCAAGGACAACTTACAGACATCATGAGCAGTCCAGAGACTCCAGGAAGCAGGAGGGGAAGTTGCTAAAGCCTCTTCACTGAAGGAGTCTCTGAGGGCACTAAGGGGAGTGCCTGTTGATTTTAATTTAGACAGATTCTAGAGCCTGTTGTTGGAGGGACCCCCACTCAAGGTGGTCTCATTTAAAAGTAACAGCATAAATGGGCTTAAGTAAAATTTGTAAACCAGGAATATGTTGCCTCCAGAACCCAGAAAGGACTAAAAGATGGTGGACTCATGTATCCTTAACAAGTGTGTCAAACAAACGTCTGCAAAGGAGGATGTCATAAAGGTAATGTCATACCTGTACTCCTGGAGAAAGGTGGGTGCCTTTAAGATCTTGTCTGCAAAGACTGTCTGTGATAGCAGAGCTGTTTAGTTACCCTGTGCGTAACAAGGTAAAAGTGTACTGTGCCCCTTTGGAGATGAAGGCAAACAGGCTGAGAGAATGTTGAAATAGGCATTGAATGGAACCTATTATCCAAATCTATAATGGCAGAATATTTACCATATTTAAATTTAGTGGGATCCCAGGTATTTCAAGGGTACCCAGGGTTTGTTTTAATCAGGTATAGTAAGACACAAAGATACAGAAATGACTGTCCTGGAGGAAGTTTTATGCCTATAGATCCAGAGAAACAGGAGGCACAGCACACCATGAAGGGCCCTGCCATGCCCCTTCCTCCCACTTTTTTTTTTTTTTTTTTTTTTTTTTGCAATACGCGGGCCTCTCACTGTTGTGGCCTCTCCCACTGTGAAGCACAGGCTCCGGACGTGCAGGCTTCGTGGCCATGGCTCCCCGGGCCCACCGCCCCTCGGCCTGGGGGGCTCCAGCTGCGGAGCACAGGCTCCGGACGCGCAGGCTCAGCGGCCATGGCTCACGGGCCCAGCTGCTCTGCGGCATGTGGGATCTTCCCGGACTGGGGCATGAACCCGCAGCCCCCGCATCGGCAGGCGGACTCTCAACCACTGCGCCACCAGGGAAGCCCTTCCCTCCACTTTTTTTTTTTCATCAGTTCTCGGGCCCCGGGCTGCCATGGATGTGCACCTCAAAACCGTTAGGAGTAAGGAGAGCACACAACTGCTCCAAGGGAAG
The DNA here is from genome assembly GCF_000442215.2 of Lipotes vexillifer. Lineage (NCBI taxonomy): Eukaryota > Metazoa > Chordata > Mammalia > Artiodactyla > Lipotidae > Lipotes > Lipotes vexillifer. The sequence goes on from NW_006775554.1 coordinate 2,477,804, forward strand.
ATGCAGCACAGGAGGGATGGACAAGGTCACTACTTTTGCCTGAACAGCAATGACTCAGGAGGCAACCAAGGGGCCATTCTTAAATCTTCCTGGGGTCATGGCCTCCTTCCTTTCTACAAACAATACAAGGGGTCATCCCCAGGACTGTTGTTGGCGGGGGTGGGGGTTACTTTCCCAAACAGAGTCTCTATGGCTGCCCCAAGCAGCCAGTCATGGTTATCAGGCTAGACACAATGACCAAAGTGCTAGCCCATGTCCAGTAAGTGGAACTCAAACACCCACCAGTTAGGATATTATGTTATCACTGGTCTCAGGTAGGAGCCTCAAAGACCACCTATCACATACAAGCCACACTTGATGGCACATCAATCTGGGATACAGTCAATTAACAATAGCTTTTGCCTTCTTGGCAAGCATGAGACATTAGGGTGCGAAGAGATGGCAACATCCATTTGAAATAACAGAACATGAGCTAAAGCCCAAGCTGGCCAGCAACTGGTACTTACATCCCAGATAGTAACTGCTGCCTTACAAACCAGTTAAGCAGCAAAGGAGCTGGTAGTTAAAGCTGACCAAGTGTCCTCAGCTGAGGTTAGACCATCCTGTTTGTGATGCCAATTGTCTTACTCACCTCTTCTTCAATCCATCAGTGAGAGAGACATTCCCTCCCTAGACTAATGGGGTTGGCTGAACACGTGACATTCTACACTGAAAGATGGGATGAACAGCAGTTTACAAGTCACATTTACCCACAGCCCAAGAGAGGACACCTCTCACCATGCAGGGCCACGTGGGGGATTACACTTGGAACAGAGTGAACAAGTAGGGGCTTGGGAGGCAGACTTTGTAGTAACAAGAGGGTAGGGACAAGCCCTGGTTCCCACAGGAGGGTGTGATGGGCTCGTTTGGATAATTCAGTGGGCTGATAGGGAACTGAAGCCTGCTACTCGGGAATAAACAGGCACTGTGTCTGGTTCCTATGATAAGAAGGATCATATAGCTATAGGGGACTTCACATGTGGGAGAAGAGGTAGTGGGGAATTGCAGTTAGACCATTTGAGGCCCTCAATTTTACTAGATGTTAAGACAGCTCTCAATATTGAATTTTAATTTCAGGCCTCATGCCACAAGAAGTTATTAAAAAGTATTTCTTCCTTGAACTAATAATTGAGTTCAATAATGTCACAGGATACAAAATAAAGACAACAATCAATTGTATTTCTAGATACTAGCAATGAACATGTGGACACCAAAAATTAAAACACATTTACAGTCACTAATAAAAATAAAATAATTAAGTGTAAATCTAACAAAACATGTCCAGGACATGTATACTGAAAACTCTACAACAGTGGTAAAAGAAATCAAAGATCTAAACAAATGCAGAGATATATCACGTTCATGAATTGGAAGACAAAGCATAGTAAACATGTTAATTCTCCCAAAATTGATAGATTTAATGCAATTCCTATCAAAACCCAGTAAGCCTTTTTTTTGTAGATATAGGCAAGCTTATTCTAAAATTTTATGGAAAGATAAGGGAACTAAAATAGCTAAAATAATTTTGAAAAAAGTAATAAAATGGGAGCAGTCAGTCCTCTCCACTTCAAAACTTATTATATAGCTGTAGTAACCAATACTGTGTAGTATTTGCAGAGGGATAGACACATAGATCAATGAACAGGGAATCCAGAAATAGTCCCACAAAAATATGCTCAACTGATTTTTTAAAAAATAAATTTATTTATTTTATTTATTTATTATTTTTGGCTCTGTTGTGTCTCCGTTGCTGCATGTGGGCTTTCTCCAGTTGTGGCGAGCAGGGGCTACTCTCTGCTGCAGTGTGCGGGCTTCCCACTGTGGTGGCCTCTCCCGTTGCAGAGCATGGGCTCCAGGCATGTGGGCCTCTATAGTTGTGGTGCACGGCTTCAGTAGTTGTGGCGCGCAGGCTCTAGAGCGCAGGCTCAGCAGTTGTGGCGCATGGGCCCAGTTGCTCCGCAGCATGTGGGATCCTCCTGGACCAGGGCTCGAACCCATGTCCTCTGCATTGGCAGGCAGATTCTTAACCACTGTGCCACCAGGGAAGCCCACTCAACTGATTTTTGACAATTGTGCAAAAGCAGTTCAAAGCAGGAAAGATAGCCTTTTTTAACAGGCCATAGCTGTCTATGGAAAGCTTGTGAGGAAATCGCAGGCCAAAAACTTAGAAAACTGGACCAGCCAAGAAGGAAGACAATGATTTGATTGAGGTTCTACCAGGTAGTGATGGGCGGGGAGGGATAATGTGCACGCAGATCAGGATGAAAGCTGCAGGTGTTTATTTCATCTTTCTGAATTCAACCTCTTCTTATTGATCCATCACAGGCTCTGGTGATTTTCCCATCAGCCCCACACTGCAAAGTCAGGTCACCGCTAACTGAGCATATAGTGTTCCAGACAACATTAGCCTTCCCAATAGCAAAATTCTCAGGCTATATAAGGTAGCAAGATGGGCCTCAGTAGCTTCAAAGGTACAGCCTCCCGGGTTCAAGTCTGCCAGAAAAGAGAGCTCTTATAGACTTAACAACTCTCATTCAACTCCTGGGATTCATTCTGATGGGACCAACCCGGTCACCACCACCACATCACACACACACTCGTGAAGTGTAGCTAGGGTGATTTTGTGTATGATTGGCCAGTCCTCGGTAAGGTTCCACCCCCAGTGTCAGGCACGGAGCCTTACCTGATCCATGTGGACTAAAAGGAGAATTTGGTTCTCCATAATAAACTCTGGTTGTTGTTATAGAAGAAAGAATACTGAATAGCCAAAGCGGCAAACGTCCACTCTAGCCTCTCAGGGAGAAGTTTCATGGTTAAAGCCCAGCTATTTGCTCCCAATATTAACTAATGTTCAACAGGGCTTTTAAACTCTAGTTTCTCTTTTCTCGACTTTATCAGGGGATGCAGATTAGTTGTCAGTGAACTTTCGCTGGGACATTGTTCATGACCACCCCAGTGTAGTCTCATATTTGGAGGCATTATGCAGCTTAAGATGGCTAAGCTTGCCATTTCAAGATTCCACTCCTGTATCATAAAGTTCCAGCGCCTTGACCAGGAGCTCAAATGGAATGAGCTAGCCCTGCCTGCAGGAGGCCTCTGGGGTGACCCCTCAGTGAAAAACTGACCAAAGTCCTCTGAAGCACCAGTTTTTCTGAATCAAACTCTCAGCAAAGATCAGAGATGTTCTTTGCTCATCAAACAAGAGAGGAAGAAGGCTCCACCTTCTTCTAGTTCCTCAGCCTCACCATCCAGACCTATGGAATTGATGTCTTATACTACTACTTGCTGTTGACCCACTGTTCTTGCCCACTGACACCCATGGAATGTGTACACTGCCAAGTTGGGAGACTATGCGTGTTCACTGGTTTGCATTACCCTCTTGGCAAAGGATCACTCAAAGAAAGTGGTGTATTTCATCTCATCACCACTCCCCCTGGCAAAACTCCCTAACCTCAGCCTTCCCCACTGTCATTTCTACTTTGGGTATCAATGGGCTCTTGTTCCTCCATGGAATACTAAGCAAGGATTTGATAACTGATCTTGCCCCAAGATATGTGTACTGGGTTTTTGTTGTCGTTTGTTTACTTTGCTTCTGTGTGTGTGTGTGTGTGTGTGTAAGACTCAAGGTTCTTCAAGTTTGAGTATATCCATTCTCTGCTCCTGACAGATAATGAAGTGGAACATGCAAACACACTTTAAAAATTTTAGTTAGAAAATGTTTTATTGGTGGCGCAGTGGTTGGGAGTCCGCCTGCCAATGCGGGGGACACGGGGTCGAGCCCTGGTCCGGGAAGATCCCACATGCCGCGGAGCAACTAAGCCCGTGTGCCACAACTACTGAAGCCTGCATGCCTGGAGCCCGTGCTCTGCAGCAGGGTAGGCCACCGCAGTGAAAAGCCCGCACACCCTGTGCACTGCTCTGAGTTAACTACAGTTATAAAATTTCGTGACTAGCGATAAGCAACCCAGCGGCGGGGCTTCCCTGGTGGCACAGTGGTTGGGAGTCCGCCTGCCGATGCAAGGAACACGGGTTCGTGCCCTGGTCCGGGAAGGTCCCACATGCCGGGGAGCTGCTGG
>NW_006775554.1:2482036-2490961 GCF_000442215.2 Lipotes vexillifer
CATGGCTGCTGAGCCTGCGCGTCCGGAGCCTGTGCTCCGCAACGGGAGAGGCCACAACAGTGAGAGGCCTGTGGACCCAAAAAAAAAAAAAAAAAAAAAAAAAAAAGAAAGAAAGAAAGAAAGAAACCCAGGGGCCTCTCAAAGTACCTAAGACTACAATTCCCGGAGAGCATTGCGGTGCGCCCTTGCGTCAATTTCAGTTTACGGTCTCCCTCCGAGTACTTCCGGGTTATATGGGCGGGGCCAAGGAGTTGCCCAATGGGCACCTCCGCGGGTTGATGGGGCAGGGAAATTGTCCAATGAGCGTCTTCTCAAAGGAGCCAATCAGTGGGAAGGTTGCTGGGGCAGCCGCCGTGGGCGGCGTCACTGAGACGCGCCAGCTGAGCCTTTTAGAACCCAGTCCGTCTCTACTACCTTGTCCGGGGCTCGCTCACTCTCCCGGTGTCGACCCCGCTTCCATGTCACCGGTGGACGCAGCACCCCGACACCTTCACGCCCATGGCCACTAGCCTGAGGAGGCCCTCTTTCACCGCCTGTTCTTCTTCCGCTACCGACACGGACGACGAGGGCGTGCGCGGCACTTGCGAAGATGCTTCTATATGCAAGAGGTGACTGCCTGGCGTGGGGTTAGGGGCTGGCATCTCCGGGGGGCTGGGGCCTAGGTGGGAGGCGGGCCTGTGTCTAAGGAATACGCTTTTACGCCAGAAGTCACCCGTCAACTCTTGCGAAATGCTCAGAGCAGGCATTCATCTACTTAACTCATAATTGTCTGATTTTTGCTGTGGGCCAGGCACGGTACAAGCCCGCGGATACCGTGCCTGGGATACGGCGCTGAACCAGGCAGACGTGGACTTGGCCTTCTCGGAGCCAAGGTCTTGCTGGAAACACATTTGAAGCGAGTAATTACTACAGTTTTGATAGGTTATGGGGAGAAGTGCAGGTTCTCCCTCTTTTGTAGGTTACATTCCATTGGGACTTGGCGTGATCCCCACTGTGCACCTGAAACTCAGGTCAGTTAAGGGGGGAAATGACCTGTCCAGGGTCACATAATATTTGTGTGCAGAGCCAGTATTTTCCAGAGAACTTTCCTGTGTGCTATTGGAGTCTGCACTTTTGCGGGTGTAGTGGGGGCTATGTGGGGGGCCGTTGCGAGCACAGGTATGTGTCATGTACCTGAAAGCATGAAAAAGAAAGCATGAGACTTGAGTGTATGCCACTCACTCATTCATTGCACAAAAATTATTGAGGGAGTTCCGTGGCGGTCCAGTGGTTAGGACTCTGCACTTTCACTGCCAAGGGCGCGGGTTCAGTCCCTGGTCTTGTCCCAGATCCCACAAGCCTGGAGGCGCGGCCAAAAACAACAAAAAAAAACCCAATTGTGGAGAGCTTACTTCCTTTTGGCTGGTTGGTGGGTATTCAGTGATTGAGAACCCATGAAGAAGATTGACATGGTGTCTGAACTCACCCCCTAGTTGGAAAAGACGGAGCAAATAATTACCCAGAAAGTAATATAATTACAATTTTGTGTTTAATGCTGAGAAATACAGTGCGCCATTAGAGTTTGAAGTTTAGTTGATAATTTTTGAGCTGAGAACAGATGACTTTAAAAAAAAAAAGAAAAGAGGGATATAGGAGGGTGTTCAGGCAGGTCAAGGAAGGAGTATGGACTGTTTGAGGAACTGAATGAATGCCTTGGAAGCTGCGGCCTTGTAGGGACCTGGTGGGGAAAACAAGTTTTGGGTTAAGGCTTGAACTTTTTGTAGGTCTTGGAGACTAAGCATAGTGATTCAGAGCATGGACTCTGGAGCCAGACTGTCAAGCTGGGCCATTCACTAGCCGCGTGAACTTGGGCAGGTTACTAAATCACTCTGTGTCTCAGTCTCTTGATCTGTAAAGTGGGGATGAAAATAATACCCACTTCATAGGCGCTTGTAAAGATGAAATGATATTAAATATTAGTAAAGCGCTTAGTGTAGTGTCTGGCGTGTAGTACGTGTTAGTGGTGGTTGATTAAATAAATAGATAAATACATTCATAAGTATTATGAAGGCAGTCCCTGGTGAAATTTGTGAACTTAAATGAATTATATCCAACTGTATTTCTTCTCCAGCTTTTGATCTCTGTTGACCACATCCGTAGCATTATTGAATTAGAAGCAATTTTTCTTGTATTTGACTGCTGTTTGCTAAGAGAATCAGAAGTGCCATCAGAATTACCAGAAAGAAATAAAATACTTTTCAGTAGCACGTTAGGGCTAGGTTTATTTAATATTTATTGGTAATACTTGGCTCATTTAATATTTGTTGGTAACATTTTTGGCCAACTTGCCTACATAAAGCAAATTAGGTACTATATATAAAATAGATAACTAATAAGAACCTACTGTCTAGCACAGGGAACTCTACTCAGTACTTTGTAATGACCTGTATGGGAAAAGAATCTTAAAAAAGAGTAGATATATATATATGTATAACTGATTCACTTTGCTGTACAGCAGAAACTAACACAACATTGTAAATCAACTACAATAAAAATTAATTTAAGAAAATAAAGCAAATTAGCTAGGAAATAGTTCAGACACAAAAGTAGAGAGAAATAGTATAACCAGAGCATGCCTTTCCTTGGCTCTCTGTTGGATGGTTTTTATAATTTCACCTCTTCTCTGCCTCAGTTTCCAGTGCCCTTGGTGTCTTCAGACATCTCAACGTCATAGGGGAAGTTTGGATTTGGAACTGCAGAGAATCTAAGGCAGTAGTTCCCAGCCTAAACTGCACACCAGCATAGCCTTTGGAGCTTTTAAAAGAAACGCAGATACTCAGGGCCAACTCTAGATCCACTGAATCAGAATCTTCTGGGATAGGTTCCCGGGCCATAAAAACCAGACATGTTTGCCATCTGGATGCATTTCATCAAAGCTTTTTTTGCACTGGGTTTTCTCTCATCTGGGAAAAACATGCAAAGAGATGGTGAGAATCCATAAGTTAATGTTTTAAGATATTTTGCAGGTTTTAATAACTTTCAAGTTCTGTTGATACTGTGACCTGCACCTTCACTGTAACGTATGAAACCCTTTAAGTCTTGTCAGGAAGTCATCTTATTCAATAGGGATTCCTTGTGTGAATTGTGGGTATGTTACTCTCTTTCTGCCTTAGTTTTCTTATCTTTATAATGGGGATAATAATGGTAACTTGCCTTTTATATGTGAGGATTAAATGAGATAATCCATGCAAAGGTTAGCACAGGATCTGGCACAAAGTGAAGCCTTCAATAAATTCTTATTTTTATTTTTATTTTTCCTCCAGTCTGAATATTATTTGTTTGAAATTACTGAAATAGCTGTGGGTCATGCTAGTTCCTGCCGCCACGAGTTACAGCTGTAAGAACCCTAAAATAATGTTCAAAAAGCCGATTAGCTCGCCAGGGCTCCTACAATTCTGTTATTTCTGTTTTAATTTGCTCCCTCCTTTTGGTTTAGAGCCTTTCTGCAGATAATAATGCTGTTATCGGTCTCAGAGGGTTGTTGTGAGGCTTAAATGTGGAGTGCTTCCAAGAGTGCTTGGCACACAGTAGGTGTTCACAGTTGGTAGTTGTTGTCATCATCACTGCCCCATTGTCACCAAATCATCATCATCATCATCGTCATCACCACAGACTCCATCACTCCTACAGTCCAACAGTTAGAATGCTTCTGATTGGATATATTAGGTTTATGCCTAATAACTCCCATTTGATTCAACAGCTATCTATAGTGCACTTACCAGGATGGCTGACTCACCCCACTCCCCAGTCCTCCTTATCTTCCCCATCGTGCTGTGCCCCTAAGTCAGTTCCCCACTCTATTTTACCCTTGATCGCGCCCCTCTTGCAGCCCCCACTGTGCCCTCTGAAATTACCACTCCATAATCATCCCCCACCTCTGTTTCCTTAGCCTCTCTTTAGTCATTCCGTCCCTCTCTTTGTATTGACGCCGGCCCTTCCCTGGGGAATATCCTTTTCTTGAAGCCAAGTCATGCCTCTGTTTTCTCATACCCTGGATATCCTAGAATCAGGAGGATCAAAATTTTTGTCCTCACTGCTCTTTGTCCCCTCACCCCATTTCTTTGAGACCCACGTCCCCAGCATCCTCTCCTTCACATTACTTTTTTACCTTCTGCTGGTTATTCACCTAATTCATTGATGACTTGGGTATCTGTCCCACAGGCCTTCCTCTCTGCCTCAGTTCTTTCCATCATCCTAGTTGACATCCTAGCGTGCACGTGGAGGACCCAGTGTACATGCGGGAACACTCATTTTCTTGAACACCTCATCTGCAGTGATTACCTCTGCTCATCCACCTCTGTCACCGTTCCCGCCATGATCCCCTGGATTTCCATCCTGGTGCTGCATGCACCACCTCACAGATGAACAGTGCAGCGCCCTTCAACCCCAGTCTCTTCTTTCCAGCACGCTTGATCAGTTGTTTCTGCTCTGCCCTCAGCATCTTTCTCCTCAGGGCCTCCATGGTTTTCTCCAGCCTTTAGACACTTCCCTGTAGGCTGCTACCTCTTAACTGAGCTTCGAGTTCATAGCCAATCCTTCAGTAGTTCTCTTAGCAATGGCTTTATTTCCCTTGCCCTTAATCCTAGTAAACCCAGACCTGGTTGAACCAGACTCTCCGTTTTCACCTGGGATACTGGTGGTAGAAATCACACAGCAGGGTGGCTTCGTACTGCTGGGATTTCGTGTCAGCCAGCCTCACCTGTGCCCTTACAGGACCAGCTCATTCCAGCGTGTTTCTCTGGCTAGCTCACTTTCCTATTCTCCAGTGTTTTGAGTGTAAAATTCGTAATAAAAATGAAACATTAAAAAGTTGATAGAGGGCTTTCCTGGTGGCGCAGTGGTTGAGGGTCCGCCTGCCGATGCAGGGGTCCGGGAAGATCCCACATGCCACGGAGCGGCTAGGCCCGTGAGCCATGGCCGCTGAGCCTGCATGTCCGGAGCCTGTGCTCCAAAATGGGAGAGGCCACAACAGTGAGAGGCCCGCATACCGCAAAAAAAAAAGGTTGACAGACATTTTATTTTAGAATTGCCTTATTTTTCAGCCAGTGGGAAGTTTTCTTTTTCATCTATGAATTTGAAACTTTAAAGTTATTAATCTTGGGAAAGCGAATAAAAGCCCTGAGTTAAAATAGGAGGCTCTTTTTAAGTTAAGGGAGCTTTGGGGCCTATCCGTAAGGGGTGTTAGAAAGAACTTAACAGGATTTGGGCTTCAGTTGGGTAATTTGGGGGAGGGTTCAAGGAAGCAGGGATTTACCCGGGATTGGGTGCTCACAGGAGGTGGGGACAATTTTGTGATTGGGTAGCTCAGTCTTTTCTAGGAGGAGGTGCGTCTGACTTTTCTAGAGTCAGACACTCTGTGATTCGTAAAGAAGCCACAGTTGCTCATCTCAGCCAGGAGAGAGGAGTGTTTGGGACCCTATGGCTGGCATGATGACCTTGGTTTTGTCTGTTAGACAAAATTATGAAGGGGTCCTGTTTTGTCTCAATTCATCGTTCTTGCAGTGCGACCTTGCGCTGCTGGTCCTGCGAGGTTGTTTCTGTCCAACAGAAGGGCAGCGTGGCCTCTGTGAGCACCAGGCAAGCATCTAACTGCAGTGAAGCCTGGCTCATGGTACCAGGCCAACTCCTAGCGGTCAGCACTGGTTTTCTTATTCTCACAGGGGAGGAGAGGTGAGTCTTAAAAAGACGAATAGGTGTTTAACCAGGCAGAAGAAAAGAGCAGGAGCCAAAGAACATAGAGATCGAAGCTCTTAGGGTAAGTGTTAGGGGAACTTGACCTTGGATGGGCGCTGGGTAGCAAGAGTGAATTCTGGAGAGGTTGTCAGAGAACAGAATGGGGAAGGTCCAAGGGCTTTTAAGTTGGGGAACTGACATGATCTGGGTTTGTGTTTTAGAAAAATCCCCAGCAGCTGTGCAGCAGATGGGTTGGTGACAAAGGGAAAGTCTGTTCCCTTTTCCTTCCCGACGGCCACAGCCCTCGCTCACCTGATCTGTTGCAACACGTCCTTATTGTTCTACCTGCTTCTAGTCTGGCCATCTCCGCCGTCCAAGTGTTTCTGCCGTGGCCACGGTGATTTTTTCAGAATCACAAATCTTATCCTGTCACTTTGCTACTTGAAACTTTTTGATTCTCCGTCAGCCACAAGATAAACAGCGACACACCTCACCTTTCCTGATCTGATCACGCTACCCTGGATCTGATCCTTGCCAGCTGGAAATCTCCATTTGGATTTCTCAGAATGATCTCAAATTCATTATTTGCAAAACTGTGCTCAAGATCACCTTCCCGATTTTTCCTCCACGCTACCCCACCCTCACAACTCAGTGGGTGATGCCATTGTCCCCTCAGCTAGAGTAAAAAAGGTAGGAGTCATCGTGGAGCTGCCCTTTCACTTACCCCCTGTGTGATCAATCACCCAGACCTTAGATTGTGTCTGCAAAATGTTTCCGGAATCTACCTCCTTTCCTCCACCTCTGCGGCTGCCGTCTCAGTCCACACTCAGGTCATCCGTGGTCTGAGCCGTCACACTCATCTGCCAACTGAGCTCGCCAATCATGCTTACCTCCCCAAGTCCAGTTCTCACACTGAAGCCAGAGGTTTGCAAAAGGCACATGGGACCTTGTCACTCCCTAGTTTAGTGGCTTCTCGTTGCTGTTAGAAAAAGAGCGAAGTTTCTCACATGGTCCGCCCGGCCCTGCCTGCTCTGTCTGGCTCCTCCAGTCTTGCTTCCCCCAACTCTTCCCTTCTCGCCACCTGCCTCTCAATTCCTCAGGCGAGCCCTGTTCCCGTCTTTCCTGAGGCCTTTCAGCAGGCCATTCCCTCCCGAAATGCTTTCTCCCACCCTTCCTTGTCTGATCAGCTCCATGTCATCCCTCAGACTGAAGCCTTCATTTGATATTCGTTATTGAGACCCTGCTTAATTTATGGAGGCCCTGTTCTAGTGTGGATGCAGAAGTGAGTGAAACAGATAAAAGCGGAGCTCTCATGGGGCACGTATTCCAGTGGAGGAAGCAGCCAGGAAGCAAACGAGCAACATGTCTGGCACGTGAGATGGTGGGCGTTGCTGTAGGAATGTTGGAAGGCCACGTGAGCCGGGATGGCCAGGGACGGCCCCATCGAGAAGGTCAGTGCTGGGGAGGGAGTGAGCCCTGAGGATGGACTTCTGGGGAAGCAATGTCCCAGACAGAGTACAAAGGCCCTGTGAGGCAGGAGCTGGCCCCGCCTGTCCCAGGAACTGCAAGGCCGGCTGAGTGAGGGGGAGAGGAGCTCTTTTAAGGACTCAGCTTTCACTCTGAGTGAGATGGGAGCCGCTGGGGGACTTGGAAGACGAAGGTGACTTGGGTTTGAACAGGATCCCTTCAGCGTCTCTGTTGAGAACAGACTGTAGGGGGCAGCATGGAGGCAGGGAGATCTGCTCTCAGAATATCCCAAGTCAGAGATGCTGGGGGCTTGGCTCAGGATGGTAGCGGTGGAGGGTGCTGGGAATCCGTTAGATTCTGGATACACTGTGAAGGTCAAGCTGATAGAATGTACTGATGGATTGGATGTATGGTGAGGAGTCAAAGATGACGCCAAGATTTTTGGCTTATCTCAGATGTGGCTTCTTCCAGGAGGCCTCTTTGGGCCCTGCAGACAAGACGTAGCCTCTGTTCCGTGTTCTCATAACACTCTGTGCGTCTCCTTTGTGGTCATCAGCCCAGTTGTAGTTCAGACATGCTGTTTAATGTCTGTCCCTCCGACCAGAATGAAAAGAACACAAAGCAGGGACCTGTCTACCTTAGTGCCATTCGCATTGTAGACACACAATAATTATCTGTCGGATGGCTAAATTGATTAGACCCGAATGCAAATGCTCAAGATTATATTTCCTGATGAGGTCTTAAAAATTCTGGTTTTCAGTGGTCCGTATGTGTTAGAAGCCAGACCAGGGGCTGTAAGGCTGAAATTCTACTGTGCAAATGATAGAAGTTCATCTGATTTCTCAACCACATCGACAGATGTCCCCCGCTACCCCGTCATGAAAGCAGGACACAGGATCACCTCTCAGGAAAGCCAGCGTTTTCCCGAGGGCCCTGGCCTCTCCAGCACACTGATTGCATCTTCACAGCTATGCCCCAGAGAGCAGGGCTAAGATTTTGATCTGAAATACTTTGAAGGCAGGTGCCAAGGTACTTTCCACTCCCAGAGAAGACATGTCACTTTAGAACTACAACATACTGTGGAGGATACGTTAGCTGCCAACCTTGCCCATCAAAAAGGTCAAATAAACTGTGGATGTTTTATCGCCCCCATTTTTTTTTTTTCAATAAAAGGAAAACATTAGATTTTGGAAAACATTTGCGAAAGGCAGTGATCTTAGATCTCAAATAGTAATATCACATCTTTTTTTTTCCCTCTCTTAAAAGCTTAATTTTTTAAATGAGAAAGGTGAGTACAGTTGACTCTTGAGCAAGATGGGTTTGAACTGCACAGGTCCACTTATGCAGGGAGAGTGTTTTTTCATTAAATACAGTTCTACACGATCCAAAGTTGTCAAATCTGCAGATGGGGAACCGAGGATACAGAGGGCCAACTGTAAAGCTATACCTGGATTTTCTACTGCATGGGGGTCAGCACCCCTAACCTCCATGTTGTTCAAGGGTCAACTGTACTTTTTCCCCACTCAAGAGCCTACTATGAGCATATTGTACATGTAATTTCACCCAGATCTGCCTCATTCTTTTTATTGGCTGCACAGTATTCTGCAGTGTGTTTGTACCTTATTTGACTGTTCTTTTGGTCAGCATTTAGGTGGTTATGATTTTGTTCTTCAAATCATGCTGTGGGGGCTTCCTTGGTGGCGCAGTGGTTGAGAGTCCGCCTGCCGATGCAGGGGACACGGGTTC
>NW_006775554.1:2491083-2525247 GCF_000442215.2 Lipotes vexillifer
AAAAAAAAAAAAAAAAAAAGTCGTGCTGTGATGAGCATCTTTGCACACGTGTTTGAGTTTTCCCGTGAGACAGATTTCAGGGGAGAAGCTTCTGCAAGATGGTCCTCCAAGGAGGTGATAATCCGTTTCCATTCTTAACCTATGGTGAACCTATGGTTCCATGCTAATCATGGAACATTCTCAGTCTCTTAGTTTGTTCACCAACTGGCAGGTGGAAGATAACACCTGTTGTTAATTTGTATTCCTAAAATCACGAGTGAGACCGAGCATTTTTTTTCTGCTCACACACTCATTGATATTTTCTGTGTGAATCCTCTCTCCCACTTTGCTATCCTACTGGGTTGTCTTTTTCTTGTTCGGTTATTTGTATTTTTATTATTGATTTGTAAGAACCTTTTGTATCTGGAATAGTAATCCTTTGCTTTGGTATTTGTTGCATTTTCTCTCAAGCTGTTGCTTATTTTTCAGTATAGCTTGTACTGTACATTTCATAATACAGAAATGGTGACGCTTTAGGGTATAGAATCTGACAGTCTAACTTTATGGCTTGTGGTTTTTGGGTAAAGCTTTGAAAGGCCATTCTCAATCTTTATAACATTTTCTTTTAGCACTTCTTTGGTTTTGGCTTTTATGCTTAGATCATTCATCTATATTTATTATTTTGGACATTATAAGGTAGCAGTTTTAACTTAATTTTGTCTCAAATTATTAGCCATTTGTTCCTACATCATCTATTGAATGGTCTTATTTTCCCCATTGATTTGAAATGTCACTTGTGTACTCAATTCTTATATATACTTGAACACAGCAGTGCATATGTCATTCTTTATGTTTACTAAAGTAGAGTTGATTTACAACATCGTGTTAGTTTCAGGTGTGCAGCACAGGGATTCAGTTACACATACATATATGTATATATGTCTATATTCTTCTTCAGAGTCTCTTTCCTTATAGGTTATTACAAAACATCGAGTATAGTTCCCTGTGCTTTACAGTAGGTCCTTGGTTGTCATTTCTTGACTTCCAGTTGAAATGGCTTTTTTTTTTTTTTTTCCATTTTGATGTCTGAAAATTTTCGACTCACAAAGTTACTCAGCTGTGAATTGATTCAAAGCTCCCACAGCTTGCTTCACAGGGTGAGGATAGGTTTGTAGCAGGGTTATCAGAATTTGTTTAGTCTGTTTGAGCAGCTGTGCTCCAGGAAGAAAGCAAAGGAAGGGATACTAGCAAGAGACATGTATGTGTCTGAATCTGCCCGTTTTCGTCAGGAAAGCAGTAGCTTTTTGGGAAGCCCAACTTCTGTGTACTTCTCATTAGCCATCATTAGGGCACATGGCTGCACTCCTGGGTGCAGGAAAGTGTGGGGAGGTAAGAATTTCTAATAGGGCAGATTGATGCCTCAAACAAAATTGGGGTCCTTTTAGGAAGAAAGGGTGAATGGGTATTGGAAAGGGAACTTGGAGGATTTGCTATATCCCTCACCTTTTTTTTTTCCTTCTGGAATTTCCTCAGGTATTCTTAGGAGAGAAGGGGAATGGGGAGAGGGAGATAATTTATACAGAATAAAATGTTCAGTTTGATGAGTGTTTTTTTTCTTTTTTTGTGGTATGCTGGCCTCTCACTGCCGTGGCCTCCCCCGTTGCGGAGCACAGGCTCCGGACGTGCAGGCTCAGCGGCCATGGCTCACGGGCCCAGCTGCTCCGCGGCACGTGGGATCTTCCCGAACCGAGGCACGAACCCGTGTCCCCTGCATCAGCAGGCGGACTCTCAACCACTGCGCCACCAGGGAAGCCCTTGATGAGTGTTGAGAGTTGCATATATCTGTGTACCACCACCCGAAACAAGATACAAAATATTTCTGAAACTCCAGAAAGTTCCCTTATCTCTAGTTAGTCTCATTACCACTCCCCTGCCCCGCAGCAACCATTTTCTGTTTCGGGCTACCATAGATTTGCCTATTCTTGAATGTCATATAGACAGAATCATACAGTATGCACTCTTTTTGTCTTTCACTCAAGGTGTTCTTTGAGATTCATCCATGTTGTGCACTTGTCAAAGATAAACACCCGTTGCCACAGATAAAGCTGGATGCTAAAGTGGTAAGGTCAGATTTTAATCAGCAATAACTATTGCAACAGGGAAGAGAATCCAGCATGAACTACACTCAACTGATTTGTGCAGAGGGTGTTTCAAAGGGCAAATGAGGGAGGAAGGAGGGGGACGAGCAGGGATTCAGTAGAATCAGAGAAAAAATTACAGAAAATGAGAAAAGGGGGTGTTGGTCCAGCAGAAACCATCTGGATTTGCTAGCTGGGAGACAGGGAGGCCCTATCTTTAGGTGTTGCCTGGAACCAACAGTAAGTTCTTTTGGCAGCCTTGAGTTTTCTCAGGCAGGCATGCTAAGGGGGACTAGAGACACCCTAGTGGTGTGGCCTTGAGCTGTTAGGAGCTATGTTAATGTTTGCTCTGGTCTTTATATTATAGGCCAAGGTTGATGCCTAGTAGAGGAGGTCTCAGAGGAGCCTGGCTAGAGTTTGGTCAAGGAGAGAATCTTTGTCAGGGTAAAATAGTTGGCTCCTTTTTGTGTTGTATGAATGTACCATGATTTGTTCATCCATTCACCTGATGATGGACATTTGAGTCGTATCTAGTTTTTGGCCATGGTGAATAGGCTGCAATGAACATTCTTATATAAGCCTGAATTTTTCTTGGATAAATATCTAGGAGTAGAATTGCTTAGTCATAGGGTGAGTATGTATTTAACTGCCAGACTAATTTCCAAAGTGGTTTATCAGATTACACTTCCCACCAGCAATGTATCAAAACTCCAGTTGCTCCATATCCTTGTTAAACATTCAGCATTGTTAGTGAGTGTGAAATAGCATCTCATTAAGGTCTGAAATGGCATTTCCCTGGTGACAGATGTATACTTATTGTGTGCTTATTGGCCGTTCCTGCATCTTCTTTTGTGAATTGTCTGTTCAAGCCCTTGCCCATTTTCACTAATGATGATAATGTTGATTTTGACTTGTTGGAGTTCATTATATATTCTGTATAGGAATCGTTTGTCAGATGTGTTGTAAATATATGTACACATATAGGAAAGTGAAATTTTAAAATATTATTTACAATAGCATTAAAAAACCAACTGTCTAAATCCCAGTCAAAACCCTAGCCATCTTTTTGGAAGAACTTAACAATTGATTCTAAAATGTATATGGAAACACAAAAAATCTAGACTAGCCCAAAAAAATCTTCAAAAGAAGAGTGAAGTTGGGGAACTTACACTGCTTAATCTACTGATTTCTAAGACCCACTGTAAAGCTACAGTAATCAAAACAATGTGGTCTTTGCATAAAGGTAGAAAAATGATCAATAAAACAGAAATAGACCTATACCGGTGCTGTAAGTTGATTTTTGCCCCGAGTGCCAAGTCATTTCAGTGGGGAAAAGTAAAGTCTTTTAAACCAATAATTCTGGATCAACTGGATATTCAAGTGGAAACAGAATGAACACTGACCTCCTTCTGTACACACATACTAATTTGGGATGGACCATAAACCTAAATATGAAAGCTAGAACCGTAAAGCTTCTGTATGAAAACATAGGGGAACACCTTGGCAGCCTTGGGTAGGTAAATATTTAGTATGTAGAACACAAAAAGTGCTAACTACAAAGGAAAAAGAGATAAACTGAGAAAATGAACAGGCAAGCCTCAGACTGGAGGAAATATTCAGAATACAGGTTCTTAAATGTTTTATTTTTTTCAAAAGTGCATCAGCATTATTCAGGTCCATGGCATACTGTTACTGTGTTCTGTATTAATTTTATTAATTACATTTTCTGTTTTTTTGGTTAGAAAGTTAGATATGGGACATTGTACCAAGGGGACTGATTTGATTCTTCTACTTATTTCACTCTCTGTGAATGTAGGTTCCTTTTCCGTTTACGCTTTACCACTATTCAGTGACTGCTTACAAGAGAGACGGTAGATTGTAGATCATATTACTTGCAAAGTAATTAGATGTTAGATGAAGCCAAAAGGCAATACCAGTAGTCTCCTTTGGGAGGAAACTAGCCTGTGAGTCTTCTTAGTTATTCAGGCCCAGTTTTTTAGATGATTGAACACTTAAGGTCTGCCAATCTGCTTAGGAAAACAAAAAGCTTTCAAGAGCTCCCAAGAAAGGAAGCAAATCCAAAGTCTGTTTAGGTACAGAGTCTATTGCCCTTAAGACTTTGCTTCCTATCTTCCATTTATAAACCAAGAATAAAACCAACAGGAAATAGAAACCAAAAATTGAAACTAAAAGATGTAGAAGAACAACAATAAAATTAAAAATTAGAGGGACCACAAGAAGTATGCAGTTAAAATCCCAGACTTGCAAATTAGTGCTGAGAATATTCGGTTGATTTTTGCAATTGCATATGTATAGATTTATGTACATACAGGTACATATGTATCTATAAGCAGCTAAGCAACACACACACACACACACACATGATAGATATGTATCATTTAAGCACTAAAGTGTTTGGGGAGGGATCTAAATTCAGGTGGGCAGGTAGGTTTGTAAAGCAGTTAAATTAATTTCCCTAAAGGTTCCACAGCTTGGGCAAACTACGTTAGCGTTGTTAAACAAGGGCTCAATGTGTTCCTATTTGTCAAGCATTTGAATGATGCCTGGCACGAGGTAAGCACGCAGTCAGTGTTCAGGAGAAGTGAAACAAACCAGCCCCAGCCTTGACCCTCATAGTCTGGGAGACCAGGGAGGGCCTTTCCCAGACCCTGAATCCTCAGATGAAGAAATGCCTATTGGAAGGCGTTTCACAACTTCACATGAATTTCCCATTGTTGCAGCTGATACTTATGCAAATAGGACAGAATCAGTAAATGTCTCTTTAATGAATTGGTGGTTGGGCCAGATCACTGTTTCCCATGAGAGGAATGTGAGATGGTTTTAGGCGGTACACAGATAGATGTTTTAAATGTTAATGGTTAGGTATTCGTTACAGTGTGTGTTAGAAGAAAATATTAGGTAGCACATCAGACCTGAGTACTAAGAAAAATTGAGTTTATTTAAAAACATATTACATTGGGAAGGAGAGGGCGGGGGAGGGAAGGATTGGGAGTTTGGGGTTGCAGATGCAAACTATTATATATAGGATGGTTAAACAAAAAGGTCCTGCTGTAGAGCACAGGGAACTATTTCAATATCCTGTGATAAACCATAGTGGACAAGAATATGAAAAAAATATGTATAACTGAATCATTTTGCTGTACAGCAGAAGTTAACACATTGTAAATCAACCACACTTCAATGAAATAAATGTTAAAAAAAGACATTACGGGCTTCCCTGGTGGCGCAGTGGTTGGGAGTCCGCCTGCCGATGCAGGGGATGCGGGTTCGTGCCCCGGTCTGGGAGGATCCCACGTGCCGCGGAGCGGCTGGGCCCGTGGGCCATGGCCGCTGGGCCTGCGCGTCCGGAGCCTGTGCTCCGCAACGGGAGAGGCCACAGCAATGAGAGGCCCGCATACCGCAAAAAATAAAATAAAATAAAAAAAAAAATAAAAAAAAAATAAAAAAAGACATTACTTTGAACAGGTGGTATGTGAGTGTCATGAACATTTTGAAAGCAATAGTAATTGAATGAAGATTGAGTTAATCTTTCAGGTCTTTCCAGATCTGAGATTTTTGATTCTTTGATTCTGAGTTTGAAACATGAAATCAAGATATTTAAATGGAAGGGATGTTCTCTGGATTTGGGAAACAGAGGACGATTGTGGAAGTGACAGAACTAGGTGCACAGTATTGGGGTGCGGAGATAACTACTATTAACATGTTGGTATCTACTCTGGGCAGTCTTTATATATATGTGTACGTTCATTCTAACAAACTTGGGCATGTCCTGTCCGTATAATCTTGTGGCCTGTTTTGTCGACCTGATACTATAACTCCAGGTACAGCGTTCTTGTAAAAAAAAAAAAAAAACTTTGTGTTCATTCTTGGTTATTTCCTAAGGATAAAATCCCAGAAGTGGGACTGTTTGGCTATTGTGTTTGCACGTTATTCCGGCTTCTTATACCTGTTGCCACAGTGCCTTGAAGCATGACCATGCCAGTTTCCAGTTTGGACATTGGTGCTCCAGGGCCCTCTTCCTCATTCCTCTCCAAAGCCAGGTTCTATTAAAAAAGAGTTTTATTGCTGATTTGATAAGAGCAGTACTGCCCTCTTGTTTTTGCTTTCATTTTCATTTTGCTTTTTTTTTAAATCATTGATAAGGCTGAGCTTTTTGTATGTTCATTGGTCAGTTTTTCTTCTTTTGTGAATGGTTCATTTTTGTCCTTTACTCATTCTTTTTCTTCTGGAATATTAGTTTTTTCCCATATTAATTTATGAGTCCTTTATATTGTAAGGGTATTAGCACTTTGTTACCTGTTACAAATATTTTTCCTAGTGTACTATTTGCCTTGTATATTTGTTTATGAAATCCAAACTTACTGTTGCTCTTGTTGTGAAGACAATACTCTCTTTTTGATGGAAATAATTAATTTAGTTTAAAAAGAAATAGAATAACATCATTTAAAAATGGCAGATATTGGGCCTTCCCTGGTGGTCCAGTGGTTAGGACTCCGCGCTTCCACTGCAGGGGGTGTGGGTTTGATCCCTGGTCGGGGAACTAAGATTCCACATGGCATGTAGCACAGCCAAAAAAAAAAAAAGCAAATATTCCTCCCTTGTTAGCTATTCCGTTGCTAAATATTGACATCTGGCGAGTCCCTTGTCATCATAGGCAATGGTGGTTCCTCACAGTTCAATACTATTTTTTAAAATTGAAGTATAGTTGATTTACAATATTGTGTTAGTTTCAGGTGTACAACAAAGTGATTTCAGTTATACATATAGATGTGACAATACCATCTGAGCCATTTTGTGACACACATGGTCTTGCATTTTAACTTCTCTGAAATCAGATGTGACTTACTCTCAATGTGTCCTGCAGACACTGTCAAGTCTGTTAGAGGTGTCCTTACCTGTGCAAGCAGGCATGGAGATTATTTCTGCTGGCATGGCATGTTTGGGCAGCTGTGACCACAGTCCCTGGTGCTTTTAGTCCACATACTGTTTAAGGGCGATTTGAAGAAAGAACCCAGATCCTGATTGCTGTTGAAAATCATCCCTTGATACCTTCTGATGAGATCAAGAAAGAGCCAGTATCAAAACTTCCAGGGTGAGGGTTAGCTGCTTGGAAGAAAATCTCAGAGAGGATGGTGGAGATCTGTTAAGGAATGTATCCTCGCTAACGCCCTCGATGGCACGGAGGTTGATATTGTGTCGAAAGGCACAGACATCCTGAAAGTGAAGTCTTAGCAGCTTACTTCATTCACCTTTTCCTTTTTCTGTCTGTGCAAGAGAGAGAGATGATGACACTCTGTCCCAATGAAGGAGCTTTTTCAGTAACCACAAAATTAAAATTCTAAGTGATAAGAAAAACATTAACTAATTGGCAGTGTTTTTTAACTTCTTTTTTCTTTATTTTCTTTCTTTATTTTTATTTTTTGGCTGCGTTGGGTCTTCGTTGCTGTGTGTGGGCTTTCTCTAGTTGCGGCGAGCAGGGGCTACCCTTCCTTGCAGTGTGAAGGCTTCTCATTGTGGTGGCTTCTCTTGTTGCGGAGTGCTGGTGCAGTAGTTACGGCACATGGGCTCTAGGGCATGTGGGCTTCAGTAGTTGCGGTGCGTGGGCCCAGTAGTTGTGGCGCATGGGTTCTAGAGCACAGGCTTAGTAGTTGTGGCGCATGGGCTTAGTTGTTCCGCGGCATGTGGGATCTTCCCGGACCTGGGATCAAACCCGTGTCCCCTGCATTGGCAGGCGGACTCTTAACCACTGTGCCACCAGGGAAGTCCCTTTAATTTCTTTTTTCAGTCTTACAATTGGTGGTATCCTGGATATAATGAAATATAGCCTATGTTTCATGAACCTCTTGCTGTCCCCAGTTCTTCTAATTTACGTTTCAGATGACTGGTTAGTATTCATTGTGTGGATGCACCGTAATCTGCTCGGCTGAATCACGGTGCCCGCCTCCCTTCAGAGCTCCCAGCAGCAATGCCCAGCAGCACCCTCTTCCTTCTTCACAGCAGTGTGTTGTACATCTTTCTATCTTGGCCACTCTTACAGGCAAAGCAGTGAGCCTTAAAACTCGGAGGCATGGAAACCACTGGCCGTCATCTAGATTTGAGGACTGCAAAGAGACACATGTTGGAAAAATTAGGAAGTAGGAGTCATGGGAACTAGTGATCAGGGGTCCTTGTGTTATGTCCAGGCATCTCCCCAGATGATTGGGGTCCTTGTGTTATGTCCAGGCATCTCCCCACCTTTCTGTACTGCTGCACATCACTGACCGCGTCCAGTGTGTTGTGGAGATCCATCCCAGGCTCCTACCAGGCCCGACCTGAGTCTGCTTCTCTCTCCAGCGTCTTCTCCAGTTTCTCCTGTTTTCTTACTCTTCTCCCGCTGCCCTGCCTACTTCCTGCTACTAGCACACTCCACGTGCACTCCCGCCCCCGAGTGTTTGTATCTGCTGTTCCTCTTACCTAGAGTGCCTTTTGCACAGCTGCCTTTCCCTAATTCTCTAGGACTCGACTCAGCCATGCCCTTTAAGAGAGGTCTTCCCTTTCACCTCTAAAGTAGGTCCTCCATCCGCCATACCATTATATCCCTCGTTTGTCATAATCTCTGTCTTTGTCTCTGTCCCTTCTCTATTTTGTTCACCACTATAACCCTATGCCTGGCACTTAGCAGACACTCAGTAAATATTGCTAGACCAAGTCAGTAATATTAACTCAACTGATAATGCAGAGTTGGGAGGAATAGAAACTGCTCCTTGTTATCCGAGAGGGCACTAATAAATCCAACAAGGAACACTTAGAGGGAGGCAAATTGATGAGCTTTTCAGCAGTTCGAGTTTCTTCGCAGTGGGGTGAGTGCCTTCTCTGTGGGCAGTAGTCAACAGTGGCTCCATATTGTCGAAAGGATTCTTGCTCTGGATGTTGGGCTTGACTAAGGTCCCTTCTAAGCTCTAAATTGTTCGCAGCGTGTTCTCATCACTGGTCTACCGTTCTTGCTTCAACTGCAGATATGGCTTTTACCACTAGATGGCGCGAGATGATTCCTTTGAAATCAGTGTTCCTCAAACTGCCACCCACAGTGAGAACACATTTTTCGCGGCACTTATACCCCCAACACACACTTGAAACGAAAGCTTCACAAAACACTCTTACAATGTGGAATGATGCTGCTATTTTCTGTTTTACTCTGTTCTACTTCATTTTCTAAAAGGGAGATTTGCAAATTATTACATCGATTTTATGATATGAATGGGTCACAACTCATTGTTTGAAAAGCACTCTTTTATTTTATTTTGTTATTTTATTTTGTTATTTTATTGGCCGTGCTGTGTGGCTTGCGGGATCTTAGTTCCCCAACCAGGCATTGAACCCTTGCCCTCAGCAGTGAAAGCGCAGAGTCCTAACCACTGGACCGCTGGGGAATTCCTGGAAAGCACTATTTTAGACAACTGAGCAA
Organism: Lipotes vexillifer; assembly: GCF_000442215.2. Taxonomy (NCBI): domain Eukaryota; kingdom Metazoa; phylum Chordata; class Mammalia; order Artiodactyla; family Lipotidae; genus Lipotes; species Lipotes vexillifer. The sequence goes on from NW_006775554.1 coordinate 2,500,666, forward strand.
GTTTGTTTGTAAAACTCTGTGGGTCTGCTGTTTTCCTTGGACAGTCTGAGCTTATAGCAAATTGTGTTCCTTAGTACTTTGTGTGTTTCTGTGTTGAGTTGCTGCCTTGAGTAGTTGAACATATGTGCTTTGTTGTGGGTGTCTATGGATGTGCAAACGTGGATGCGAGAGACTGGAGGAGGCATGTTTGTGCAGAATTCAGCACCTATTGCTGTCAAGGCAGCAGTAAGCCTTGTTGGTAGATATGAAGAAAAGGAAAGATGTAATATGTGCTCTGGGAGCTTAGAACTTAGCTGGGTGACACCACACACACACACACACACACACACACACACACACACACACACAGCCACCTTAAGTTTCAGCTTATTTATCAAGCAACATGGAAATGGATGTATTATTCAGGATATCACTTAGGATGCTTAAGACTGCAAGTAACAGAAGCCTGACTCAATTTGACTTAAGTGGTAAAGATGTTTCTTATCTCACTAAGTATTCCTTGCCAGGTAGAGAAGGCTCCAGGCCCACAGGGGTGTGGCGTGGCCTTAGGGATCCAGCTTCCTTCCCTGACTTCTCATTTGCCGGTTCCACTCATGGTTGCCAGAAGACTTCCAGTGGTAATCAGGGCTTCAGCTCCTAGGCTTGGAACACTACAACTTTAACTGCTTGTAGTGTTGACTGGGTTAGAGAGAGTTTGGGCTACCCTAGCATTTTCCAAGTTATAGCTGTTTTATTTGTTCCTAGTTTCCCCACTGTGACCTCCTTAAGGGACATGAAAGGACAAGTATTTAATACGAAATCAGGAGAAATACTTTGGTAGTTGTTAGTGATGTTTGCCAAATATTTCTGGGTCTCCCTTCCCCTGGACACAAAACTTTTGGTTGAGCCGAGTTATCTGACTAGCTCTGGCCAGTGAGTTTGCTGAATGAATAATTGGTTGCAGGTCTTCTGTATGAAGTATGAGGTGAGGTTATTTGCTGTTTAGGGTCCTGGGAAAGGAATTAGTGATAAGGGGGAAGAGGTAAGAAATGGTCGTGGTGGGAAATGTGATGGGCAGTGTATGTGAATGCAGAGGTGGATGGATGAGTCTGTTTAAGCTTGTGCTGGAGCATTAAATGTGATTTGACCTTTTTAAAATTGAAATATGGTTGATTTATAATGTTGTATTAATTACTGCTGTACAGCAAAGTGATTTAGTTATACATATATATACATTCTTTTTTTAAAAAAATATTCTTTTCCATTATGGTTTATCACAGGATATGGAATATAGTCCCCTGTGCTCTACAGCAGGACCTTGTTGTTTATCCATCTGTATATAATAGCTTACATCTACTAACCCCAACTTCCCACTCCAGCCCTCCCCCCAGCCCCCTCCCCCTTGGCAACCACCAGTCTGTTCTCTATGTCCATGAGTCTGTTTCTGTTTCATAGATGGGTTCATTTGTATCATATTTTTAGATTCCACATATAAGTGATATCATATGGTATTTGTCTTTATCTTTCTGACTTACTTCACTTAGTATGATGATCTCTAGTTGCATGATTTGGCCTTTTGAGGTTAATAAATTTCCTGTGGATCCTTGACCTGGTTCCTGGGAATGTGGCCGTGGAACCTGGCCTGAACCTACTCTCTACTCACGTGCTTCCTTTTTCATCTCTTTCAGGTTTGCAGTGAGCGTTGGCTACTGGCAGGACCCTTACATCCAGCATTTGGTGAGACTGTCTAAAGAGAGGAAGGCCCCGGAAATTAACAGAGGCAAGTGACCATCTCCCTCCCCGACATCTCATCAGCTGAGAGGCCTAAGGTTTTAGGGATTGATTCTTAAAAAGAGAGTTCTGGGGTGTACTGTCTTCAGTGTATGAAAGTGCTCGTTTCCCAACTTCCTCACCAGCACAGTGTATTATGAAACTTTTCATCTTTGTTCACCTGATACATGAAAAATGGTTTTTACAGTAATATAAAAGCCATTTACATATCTTTTACTATAAAAGCTATTTATATATCTTTTACTGTGAGCTGTCTGTTCACATAAGGGATTATTTTTGTTGTTGTTGCCCTATTAAGGTGTTAGTAACACTATTAGGTTCTGCAAGTAGTTTCCATCAAGGAAGTCGAAGGAGTTGAGATAGGAGTGTGACTTAGTTTCAGCCAGATTGAGAAACTGACCAATGAATGTAATTCTTGTATGTGTGGGGAATCTAGGCCCTAAAGATGGGTCCCGTAGGGGGTTCTATAAGAGGGCAAAGGGATTTGTAAATGGTTGGTCCTGAGAAGAAGGACATGGTAGTCATTTTGAGCTGAGGGTGAATCCAGGCATCAGTTAGATTGGGCAAGGCCTGGTTAAGAGGCCTTTCTTAAGCCTCCCTCCCCAGCTCTTGAGACAGATTTCCCAACGAATGTTCCAGAGACAGGGACCCACCATGGCAAGTGGCTCGGTGCTCCAGGCGGCACGTCAGCCCCCCTTCCTTCTTCCTCTCCCGGTTTGCGTCTCTAGATTGGGGACCTCCAGCCCAGTAGGAGAGCGCTTCCCAAACGTCTTTGGTGAAGACATATTTTTTTCTCCCAAGTCCAATCCATTGTGGATGATATTCTGTAATATACAATAAAGATGATTTACTAGGAAAATGAAATGTACACACAAGCCCAAATTATTTGTTTATTTATAAGGTAGGGATTATCAAATTGATTATATTATTTTGTTAATTAATTTATTTTTTTCGGCGATGCTGCATGGCATGTGGGACCTGATGTCCCCGACCAGGGATCGAATCCGTGCACCCTTGCAGTGGAATCGCAGAGTCCTAACCACTGAACTGCTAGGGAATTTCCCCGAATTATTTATTAGCACACTCACCAGACATAAAATTTCTCTGTCAAATGGCAATAAAGTTTCTAAATGCTACTCTCAAATTTTGTTCTTAAAACAGTCACACCTCAGGCTTCCCTGGTGGCGCAGTGGTTGAGAGTCCGCCTGCTGATGCAGGGGACACAGGTTCGTGCCCCGGTCCAGGAGGATCCCACATGCCGCGGAGTGGCTGGGCCCGTGAGCCATGGCCGCTGAGCCTGCACATCCGGAGCCTGTGCTCTGCAATGGGAGAGGCCACAACAGTGAAAGGCCCATGTACTGCAAAAAAAAAAAAAAAAAGGTCACACCTTGAGCAACAGGCCTTTAGAACAAGACAGACGCTGTCTTCCCATCTCCCTTCTGGGTTTCCCATCTCCTTTGTCCCAGCTCCCCACCCCAGAGCTTAACAAGTCCATTAATTAGGCCACCACTTGCTGGTGTCTCTCCTCCCGCTGTCTGCGATGTCATTTTATAAACACAGAGGCTCTAACCCAGACAAGATGGAGGTGAAAGGAAAAAGATAAGAAGCATGGCTTTCTTTACTTTGACTGACATTCATCTGCCCAATTTCCTGACCTACAAATATTATTTCCCACACACTCTTGCAATTTTGAGTTTTACCAGAGTACTAATTAGCTTTCCCTAGAGCTGTGAAAAAGCACATTTACAAGGGGAGCATTTAGATCAGATGTTTTGATATAAAACACTTGTCTTTCCTAAGTAAAAGTATAGGACACTGTTTTTCTTCAGATCGTTAATTCCACCATTAAGTAGCTAGTACTTATTTTTGTTCAACCAGCTTTTTAAAAAAAAAAAAATGGAAGAGAGTTTGAAAGTCATTATTTCTCCCATGAAGTTTGCAGATAAACGCTGACCCTGAAGAAGGGCAAAGTGTAGTTTTGCTCTCCCTAGCACTGTGGGCTTTGCAGGGATTATTTCTGTCGTCACTGAGTGATAGCTTGCTTCTCTGTCTCTTAGGATATTTTGCTCGAGTCCATGGCGTCAGCCAGCTTATAAAGGCATTTCTACGGAAGACAGAATGTAATTGTCAAATTCTAAACCTTGGGGCTGGGATGGATACCACCTTCTGGAGGTTAAAGGTAAATTAAAATTTCCCGTTTTCTCTTTCCAGTTGTTTAAATTTACTTTGTTGAAGACATTCACCTGGTTCAAAAGCGTAAAGGAAAGATTAAAATGCAGTGCGGTGGCAGCCTGTCTCCCACCTTGCTTTGCAGCCCTCCAGCCCCACAACTGCCTTCATCCCTGTACTACATCTCACCAGAGCCCTAGTGAGGATATGTGGGTGGTTTCTCACCTTTTGCTGCTACTAACTGGGCTGTAGTAAACATTCTTGGGTACATTTCCCCTGCACGTGTGGCAGTATACCAGAAGAAGGAGCAAGGATTCTACCCTTGGAACTGCTGAGACAAAAGAACACTCGTGTTTGTAATTTTGACGATAACTTAAGATTTTATTGTCAGCATCGCAGTGTCTTAGGTAACGTTTGGAGATTTGCAAGTCTGGGTAATGATAACATGATGCAAAGCCCTTTTGTAGTCATTCTCTGATTTGATGCCTCAGTTGTTCTATTTGGGTTCAAGGGCAGGTGTAATTATACTCACTCATAGGAAAGGAAACTTGGGTCTAGTTAGTGGCAGAACCAGGACTAAAGTTCTGGTCTTTGATTCCTGGGCTGGATTTTATTGCCAAACCTTTTCCCCACAAATATCTCACTGATTGCAGTTTCTTTCTTTTTTCTTTTTTTTGTAGGTTTGTACAGATTTTTCTTGGTTCTTCTATCAGGTCAGTCACATGGTAGTAATGGGTATGTGCGTCTCTCCAGATTTCTTTTAAAAAAATAATTAATTAATTAATTTGTTTTTGGCTGTGTTGGGTCTTCATTGCTGCACGCGGGCTCTCTCTAGTTGCGGTGAGCAGGGACTTCTCTTCCTTGCAGTGTGTGGGTTTCTCATTGCAGTGTCTCCTCCTGTTGCGGAGCACGGGCTCTAGGTGTGTGGGCTTCAGTAATTGTGGCACTCAGGCTCAGTAGTTGTAGCTTGCAGGCTCTAGAGCGCAGGCTCAGTAGTTGTGGCGCACAGGCTTAGTTGCTCCGCAGCATGTGGCATCTTCCCGGACCAGGGCTCGAACCCATGTCCCCTGCATTGGCAGGCGGATTCTTAACCACTCTGCCACCAGGGGAGCCCCTCTCCAGATTTCTTGCAGGCATAGACCAAGATAGATGAGAGTATATAAGCATAACTTGACCTGCATTATCTATTTTGTCCCTAATTAGCTCACCTGATAAGAAGGTCTTTGGTCATCAGAGCTCCCAGTCTTTCTGTTACTTGAGAATCAGTGTCCTCAACATGGCCCTAGTATCGTTTGCCTCTGCATTCTTCCTTCTAGATGAGATAACTGACATTTATGAAGTGCGTTTACATATATGACGTCATTAGTTAACACAAGAGCTGTGTTGGGGGAGCTTACACATCTGAGGGAAGTGGGGCTTTGAAAGTCTGTGTCTTCCCGCAAATTGGACAGCTAGTGGCATTAGGACGTGGAACCAACATTGGCTCCAGCTCTTCAGACTCCCAATTCCTTCCTCTTTCCTCTGCACACAGCTCTGTGGTTGTTCAGGGAGAGTCTTTTCTGTGGGTCGATTGTGCCTCTGCAACGCCGTGACCCTGGTGTGGTGGAAGCAACTGGAACAGAATGTAGTGTAAGAGTGTGTGCACTGCTGGCGTTACAGGGGCCGCTGGAGAAATCCCTCCTTTTTACCCTTTTGACTTGGTCATATGGTTCGTTTTTTTCCCCATCTTGTAGGTGGGTTAATAATGAATAAATCTGAGATTTTAATTTCTGAGCCAGGTACACCGAGGCTTATGTGCCCCTTCCAAGAAAAAGGTTCTCTGTCAAAGGTGAGGAAGGGGAGTAGCACAGAGCCTTAAAGTACTTTGTGGAAATTTTTTGTTTTATTGATAATTGTATTGATCCAAAGGGATTTTTAAAAATCTCAAGTTTCTCTTTTTTTAAAATTATGCTTGTTTGCTCTTTTTTTTTTTTTTTTTTTTTTTTGAATATGCAGGCCTCTCGCTGTTGTGGCCTCTCCCATTTTGGAGCACAGGCTCCGGACATGCAGGTTCAGCGGCCATGGCTCACAGGCCTAGCCGCTCCGCGGCATGTGGGATCTTCCCGGACCGGGGCACAAACCCGTGTCCTCTGCATCAGCAGGCAGACTCTTAACCACTGTGCCACCAGGGAAGCCCTTGTCTGCTCTTTTATTATTGTTTTTTGTCTTTTCCATTTTGTTGTGAGGTTTCCCCCTGATTTGACATTTGTCTTTAATTTTTATTTTTTATTATTTGTTTATTTGGCCGCTTGCGTACTTGCGGGATCTTAGTTCCCCGACCAGGGATCAGACCCCATCCCCCTGCAGTGGACGGGCGGAGTCCTAACCACTGGACCACCAGGGAATTCCCTTGTTTGCTCTTTTAGAGCTGAGGTTGCACAGGCCAAATCTGGCCAGCCACCTATTTTTGTAAATAAAGTTTTACTGGAACACAGCCATGCCCATTTATTTACATCTTATCTATGGCTCTCACAGCAGGGCTGAGTAGTTACAACAGAGACCATTATGGCCTGCAAAGCCTAAAATCCTTACTTTCTTTTTCCAGAAAGTTTGTTAATCCCCGTTTTAGAGCTATATGTGCCTCTATAAAAGAGCAGGGGAAGTCGTGTCCATCGATCTTATAGTCTCGTGCTCTTTCCACCTGGGATGGCCCCCCTACTGCACCAGCAGAGAGGCTTAGTTGCGAGTCACAGGCTTTCTGGGGCCACTACCGTGTGAGCTTGTATAATCTCAGGGGCCCAAGACTGGACAGTCGAAGACTCATCTTCAGGCAGCAGGCAAAAACAGGGCCAGGGAAAGCTGGTGTCATCATGAGCAAAGAATAAAGGGTGAGTGAAACCCTTTAAGTGGCCTCACTTCTTGGTGTCTCTTGAATTCTGTTTCTGTACAACTAAAGGGTCGGGTATGGAGGGGAAGCAGTCTCAGTTTTGGCCGCCTGTGAAGTGGTCAACTACCTTGGATCTTGGAGTCTGAGGGCCACCCTTCCTCGTGGCTGTTTCTGGCTTCCCCCCCGGTGGCTGTGCCCTGCCTTGGGTATCTCCCCTGCCTCCTGTGCCATGTGAGCTACTTGGGAGTGGAGTGTCAGAGGGCTGCAGAGAATCGTGGAATAAAAAGTTGAAGCATCACTTGCCAGAGCCATTTTGCCCGTTTCTGAAAGCTGAGAAAGAGCATGTCTGTTTCTTAAAAGTTCCAGGTGTGCCTTTTGTAAGCTTTCCTTCCTCGGTTAACCCTTATTCAGAATTCTTATGAGGATCAAGTGCACGAGTGCCTGGGAAAGCTTTTTATTTTATTTTATTTTATTTTATTTTATTTTTGCGCTCCACGGGCCTCTCACTGTTGTGGCCTCTCCCGTTGCGGAGCACAGGCTCTGGACGCGCAGGTTCAGCGGCCATGGCTCACGGGCCCAGCCGCTCCGCGGCACATGGGATCTTCCCAGACCAGGGCACGAACCCGCGTCCCCTGCATCGGCAGGTGGACTCCCAACCACTGTGCCACCAGGGAAGCCCGGAAAGCTCTTTAAAAAGTCAGAAGTCCTGGGCATCTACCCTGAAAAAACCATCATTCAAAAAGAGTCATGTACCACAATGTGCATTGCAGCTCTATTTACATTAGCCCAGACGTGGAAGCAACCTAAGTGTCCATCGACAGGTGAATGGGTAAAGAAGATGTGGCACATATATACAATGGAATATTACTCAGCCATAAAAAGAAATGAAATTGAGTTATTTGTAGTGAGGTGGATGGACCTAGAGTCTGTCTTAGAGTGAAGTAAGTCAGAAAGAGAAAAATAGATATCGTATGCTAACACATATATATGGAATCAAAAAAAATGGTTATGAAGAACCTAGGGGCAGGACAGGAATAAAGACAGATGTAGAGAATGGACTTGAGGACACAGGGAGAGGGAAGGGTAAGCTGGGATGAAGTGAGAGAGTGGGATGGACATATATACACTACCAAATGTAAAATAGATAGCTAGTGGGAAGCAGCCACATAGCACAGGGAGATCAGCTTGATGCTTTGTGTCCCCCTAGAGCGGTGGGATAGGGAGGGTGGGAGGGAGATGCAAGAGGGAGGAGATATGGGGATATATATATATGTATAGCTGACTCACTTTGTTATGATGCAGAAACTAACACACCATTGTAAAGCAATTATACTCCAATAAACATGTTAAAAAAAAAGTCAGAAGTCCTGTGTGAGATGTGGGACACTATGCTGTCCTTCGTTTATTTGCTTTTGATTGTCCTTGTGGTCTTCTGGAATTTTAGACTGTTCTTAACACTCTATACCTTGTGAGTAAAAGTTCTTGAAAGGTGTTGTAGAATTTCTTAGAGAAAGTTATTTCTGTGTATCCTTTAAACACAACCTCTGAATATCTTCAGATAGCTTTTACATAGCCCTGCTCTGCAGTCAGGTAGTAGGTATGTGTTACAATTCCAGGAGTGAACAGCTGAAGATGGTGAGTCCAGGTCTCCTCTGATGTCAAGAAACCGTATTTTCCCTTTGTTTTGTTTCTTTCTTTTTCTCTTCCTCCTTCCTTCTCTGTCCTTCCCCTCCTTCCCCCAGACCAGATCCCCTGAAATGTTAACTGAGGACCATTTTCCATGTGGGTGGATCTCCCAATTCTGTTACTTGCCCTTAGGGGTCACCTTCCTACCAGGAACTGCTTCCTGATGATTTCCGCCCCCATCATTCAGTCCTCGGGGGGGGGGGATCTGCTGCCCCTCCCAACCTGTCCTTCATCTCTAGTTGTTGTCTGTGTAAATGGTGCTCTTACCTGCCAGTCTGCTCATCAGAAACAAGGAAACATCCTTACCCCTCCTTTTTCTTTATCCCATCCTACACCAAAGAAGCCACCACCAGGTTCTGGATATCAGCAGCTTTCTTTTTCTTTCCTCTTTTTAATTTTTTTTTTTTTTAAATAAGTAGCTCTTTATTTCTGGGATATAAGTGCAGGTGGGCATGAGGATATTAAAAGAGTAGCAGGTTATGGAGCACCTTGTTTCTTGCTAAGTCTTAGGGGTGTGAAGAGCTGTTGCAGGCAGAAAGGGGTATTTTAGTCTTCACAGCTGGCGATAATAGAACTGAGGAGGACAGGATGCTTTTGAGAATAGTCAGCAGGGCTGAGTGATTTTTTTTTAATTGAAATGTATCAGTACTTGACATAATTTTTTTTAATTGAAGTATAGTTGATTTACAATGTTGTGTTAGTTTCAGGTGTACAGCAAAGTGATTCAGTTATACATATAGAGAGAGATACAGACATACATATAGATACCTATTCTTTTCCAGTTCTTTTCCCTTATAGGTTATTACAAAATATTGAGAAGAGTTTCCTGTGCTATACAGTAGGTCCTTGTTGGTTATCTATTTTATATATAGTAGTGTGTATGTTAATCCCAAACTCCTAATTTATCCCTCCCCCTTTCCCCTTGGGTAGCCATAAGTTTCTTTTCTCTGTCTGTGGGTCTATTTCTGTTTTGTACATAAGCTCATTTGCATCATTGTTTTTAGATTCCACATATAAGCGATATCATGTGATTTGACATATAATACTATGTTAGTTGCATAGTATGTATTACATAGTGATCTGACATTTGTGTACATTCGGGCTGAGGGATTGATTGGACAGGGAGGAGGAGCTGGATAATTCTAGCATGACCAGTAGGTGACTGGATGGGGGTGTAGCCACCGACTCAGCTAGGAAAAGCGCGAGGTGGGGGCTTCCCTGGTGGCGCAGTGGTTGAGAGTCCCCCTGCTGATGCAGGGGACACGGGTTCGTGCCCCAGTCTGGGAAGATCCCATGTGCCGCGGAGCGGCTGGGCCCGTGAGCCATGGCCGCTGAGCCTGCGCGTCCGGAGCCTGTTGCTCCGCAACGGGAGAGGCCAAAACAGTGAGAGGCCCGTGTACCGCAAAAAAAAAAAAAAAAAAGCGCGAGGGGGAAGCAGGGCTGTGTGTGTGTGTTTCACACTTTTTAAAACTGCAGCCACAGTAAAAAAATAACAGTACATCCCTAGCCAGGACCCACGTCTATGTACCTATGTCTGTAAATAATAAGGGCACACACATGGTACTTACTAAGGGCGGGCCCTGTTCTGAGTGTCACTCAACGTATTTCCTCATTAATCCCCACAACCGTATGAGGTGTTATTTTCTCTACTTTTCAAATGGTGAAACCTTGGCCCAGGGAGTTTAGTGACTTTCCCAAGGCCTCACAGCAAACAAGTGGTGGAGCTGGGATTTGAACCTTGTCCCTCCAGGCTCCAGAGTGCCTGCTGTTTACCACCCCACTATTCTCCACTATCACAGAAAAAAATAAATGTATCCCTCATTCCACGTGATGCTTTCTGATATTTGCTACTTTATTCTATTTCATGCCTAAACTGTTGGTCACAACCCACCACATTGGTTTCTTGACCCTCTCTAATAGGTCTCGAGCTGCTTTTTTAAAAGAAATGAATGAATGAATGAATTTTTGGCCACATTGGGTCTTCGTTGCTCCGCGAGGGCTTTCTCTAGTTGTGGTGGGGTGGGGCTACTCTTCGTCGCGGTGCGCAGGCTTCTCATTGCGGTGGCTTCTCTTGTTGCGGAGCACATCAAGCTGCTTTTTTGAGAAATACCCTTATGTCCTGCTTCTAGTCTACCTCTTAACATCCCAGTGACCATTCCCCTGATTCAGGCTCCCCATCACTTGACCCCTGGACAGCGGCAATAATCTCCTTTTTCCCTCCATTTGTTCTTTATGCCGAGACCAAATAACTTGAAAAGTACATTTCTTACCATATCATTCCCCTGATTTTAAATCCGTAAGTATCCCATTGCTCTTCAGGCCCTAGCACTTGGTACATGAAGATGATAGGTACATGTTTGAGTAATAAATAATTATAGAAAGATTACTGTGTGTTTTTTCTCAGGATGAAGATCTTCTACCAAGTAAATATTTTGAAATCGACTTTCCAATGATAGTCACGAGGAAGCTGCACAGCATCAAGTAAGTGTGGCTTTGGCTGGAAGCAAGAGCATGGTGAGATTCAGAACCAGGTCCTGGTAGACGGCAGGTCTGAGGCAGGAGACCTCATTTTAGGGCACTGCTTTCCTTTCATCCCCTGCTCCCTCTTTCTTGCCCCCGGGACACTCATTCCAACATATCGTGCAGTCTTCAACATGAAATATACCCTCCTTTGTGACTCTTCTATCCGTTCATGTAATTTCTCTGAACATTTAAAAAATGACCTAGAGTAGATTAATAATCTGAATTTAAAAATTTTTATATTGGACTGTAGTTAATTAACAATGTTGTGTATTAATCTGAATTTTTATGTGTATTTTGCTTACTTATCGTCAGGGTATAGAAAGGTGCCTGGCCCAGAATAGATGTGTAGTAAATATTTTTTGAATGAATGAATGGGAAGCTGAAGTTAATCAGTTATTTTGGGCTTGGCCTATGGGATCTTAGTTCCCCGACCAGGGATCGAACCCGCGTCCCCTGCATTGGAAGCACAGAGTCCTAACCACTGGACCACCAGGGAATTCCCTGTTTTTTTGCATATTTTTGATTGGGAGAGTTATCACATAAATGTTACTAAAAACACTGGAACATTTGGCAAATTCTTGCTAGCCTGTCTGTAGCTGTTTCTAAGTACGTATGTCATGATCAGTTTGTGATTTGATATCAGATTCTCTGTGTAAAGCTTAGCTGACCTAACTGACTTGTATCCCCTGGACTTTTACTGTATGTGCCTAGGGTCAAATGTGATTAAACAGATGACCCTTTGGCATGGCCCTTCCTTTGAATAGTAGTGATACCTATTTGCCATGTCTGTAGTGGCTGTCTGCATTTTAGCAGTAAATGAGCTGCTTGACTCGCCTTTCTTTTCCTCATCTACAGATTGAAACCTCTCCTGTCAAAGCCCATTTTAGACTTACATTCAGAGGACACACTTCAAATGGGCAAGTATCCTTAACCTAAATAATACAACCTGGGCTATATAACAATTTTTGCTCTTTTTCCCCTTTTCTTTTTAAAGATGGTGTGTGTGTGTGTGTGTGTGTGTGTGTGTGTGTGTGTGTGTGTGTGTGTGTGTGTGTGTGTGTGGGTGCGAATACACATATCCTTCTGCTGATACATTTTCACTTCCACCACAGTTACTATGAAGGAATTTAAAACAGTTTTGATGTGACTCTTCTTAGATGTCCACAGGTCCCCACTCTTTAAAAATAATTTAAATTCGTTGTGAACATTTCAAAAAGGGGAGATTTTTCCTGAAAGTCTTGATTTTCAGTTTTGCTTGGAAACATCACATCTAGCTCCTACATGGCAGTCATTGAGCAGCGGCCACTTTATTTAGAAGGGTCATGTCTTCTCCAGTTCTGACCCCACCACTCCCTCTTGTTTTACACCTGCCCTGCTTCCTGGTTTATGTCACCTCCTTGGCCCCTGCAGTCAGTTTGTCCCCTCAAGTTTTAATTATGAATGTTTACAACACCACTTTCCTCATTTCTAAGCCTTTTGAATTATGGTAAAACTCTTCCAGAATCTTCCATTGTTTTCAGTCTCTATCTGACAGAGAGGTTCCAGGGCCTTATTAATAATTTGGGTCAGAAAACATGCTTAGAGAGGATGGCCTTCTCGGATGGTCGACACAGATAGCACAGCAAACATCAGACGATTAGATACGCTTCCTCTTTTACACAACCACAGTGCTTTAGTCAGCCTCCTAGTGATCAGATTCCCAATAAAGTTTCCACAGAAGATGATATCTCCCCTATCCTTTGTTTCCCTTATACAAGTTGTAAGTAGAAGCTGTTCAGGCTTTGCCATTTGCTGGCCTATTTGCTTTCTGTACAGTTTTGCTACTGTAATTTTCTATGTATTTGGTGTCAGAATGATTATCTGCAATGAATGTGCTAGTACTTTGCTAGGACTTTGATCCATCAATGTAGAAATATATGAAGTAGAAAGTAAAGACTTTGCATAATCCCTCCTCCCACCCAAGATAACCAGTGTGCAGAGTATTTTCTACTGCAGATGAACAGTCTACCCAGAGAAAGGGAAATATCACACATAATAAAGTACACACACAGATATAATCCAGTGCGTGGCACATAAAATGCTCAGTAATTTTTTGTTGAATGAATGTATATACACATTGAATAAATATATGTTGTAGTGTAACATATATTTGTTGAACTAATGGATCTATACTTCTGTATATAAATATAGGTTTATATGTAATTTTAATAAAATAAATAATTTATACATGCTGCTTTGTGACTTGCTCTTTTCATGTCCTAGTAAATCATGGCTGTCTTTTCATGTCAGAATATATAAACCTACCTCATTATTTCTAATGGCTTTACAGTACTCCTCTGCATGGAAATTCCGTTTTATTTCATCTTTTCCCTACTGATGGTCGTTTAGATTGCTGCCTTTTTATATTCAACAGTGTTGTAGAAAACACATATATATGTGTGTATTTGCAGGAATTGCTAGCTCAAAGAATTGGACATTGTGAATTTTAAAAGCTACTACCAAACTGATCTTAAAGAACATTTTATTAATTTATGTTTTCATTAAGAGTAGATGAGGATTCTCTTTCTCTACACCCTCACTATCACTGGATATTATCATTTTAAAAAATTTCTACCAATCTGATGGGCTGTAACAATGTCCCATTGTTTTAAAATTTTATATAACTTTGAATGCTTAGAGTCCAGTGAGATGGAGTATCTTTCTATAGTTTTATTGGCCTTTAGGAATTTCTTTGTAAATTGCCTTTTCATTTCCTTTGCCCATTTTTTTCTTCAGTTGCATTGTTTCCCCCCAGCCTTTTCTTTGTTTTTCAATTTATAGGAACCTTTTATAACATACAGGTATGTTCTTTGATAAAAGCCTCTTGTCAACTTTTTTAAAAAAAAGTATTTATTTATATATTTATATTTATTTGGTTGCACCGGGTCTTAGTTGCAGCAGGCAGGCTCCTTAGTTGCGGCTCCCCCCGGGCCCCCCTCAGTTTCCTTATCTGCAGAATGGGGGGAGTAACACTGTCACCCATGTCACCCAGAGTTCTGATGATCAAATGAGATGATCTATGTGAAAAGCACATTATAAACTGAAGCTCTGCACAAATTGCAAAAATTGTAGTAATTTATTTAGCTTTACTGAAATTTAATATCTCTAACTCTAGGTACTTTTGATGCTAAGTATTTGCAAATCACATCCAGTGATTTTATATTTATTTATTTGGTTGCGTCTGGTCTTAGTTGTGGCAGGTGGGCTCCTTAGTTGTGGCTCGCGGTGCCTTAGTTGTGACATGCGAACTCTTAGTTGTGGCATGCACGTGGGATCTAGTTCCCCAACCAGGGATCGAACCTGGGCCCCCTGCATTGGGAGCGTGGAGTCTTATCCGCTGCGCCACCAGGGAAGTCTCTTGTCAGCTTTTTTTATTGTATATTTTTTTCTGAGTCTTTTGCTTGTTTTTTTTAATCTGTGTTTGTGTCTTATGTGGGTAAAATTTCCAGTCTTGTCCTTTATATCAATAGTTTTTGATCTTGCCATCGTACTGAGAAAGGAATCTGAATAAAAATAAATAAAAACGTGAATGAAAATCTGAGAAAAGTGATAGATGATAATAAAACTGACAAAAATTTCATTTAAAAATTACCCTTTTCATCAAACCCCTGGGGCTGTGATTGTAAGAATCACCACTATTTATCAATAGGAGAGAAAAAGCGCTGACAAATTAAACTGATACATTATCGACTATTAGATGCATCCAGATTTCAGAAATGTTAAAATGTGAAAAATATATGCATCTTAGAATTGATGATAGATGTTTTCTTAAGCTGAACTATGCACAGAGTAAGAAATTAAAAGTATGTAAATGAGCACACAACGAAAAGTAAGTCAGGATGAGTTCTTAAAAAGTAAGTCAGATTCTATTACTTTCCTGCTTAAATCTTTCTAGTGCTGAAGTTTACATGGTTAATTGGGTGTCTGGATGCCTCCTGATTTTCTTTCCTTTTTTTAAATATTTATTTTTATTTATTATTTATTTGGCTGCGTTGGGTCTTAGTTGCGGCACGCAGGATCTTTAGTTGTGGTGTGTGCGCTCTTCGTTGCGGTGCGCAGGCTTCTCTCTAGTTGTGGTGTGGGCTCCAGAGCCCGTGGGCTCTCTAGTTGTGGCACGCAGGCTCTCTAGTTGTGGTGCAGGCTCTAGAGCACACGGGATTAGTTGCCCCATGACATGTGGGATCTTAATTCCCCGACCAGGGATCAAACCTGTGTCCCCTGTGTTTGAAGGCAGATTCTTAATCACTGCACCACCAGGGAAGTCCCCTGATTTTATTTTCGACTACAGTAACTATTATCTCACCACACTGCCCTCCTGCTGTCCTCTGAATGTGCCAAGCTTGCTCTCACCTTCAAACCTTTCCTCTTCCCTTGGCCTGGAACTCTTTACCTCTTTCCCCCTATTTTTGCTTAATGGGCTCCATCTCATCACCCAATGTCCCACTCAGCTGCCACCTGCTACTCTAGGCATAGTTTTCTCTCATCCTCTTTTATTTTCTTCATAGCTCTTAATACTCTGATGCTATCTTGATTCTTCATTTGTTTAATGATTCACCGTCTCTCCCTCCTTGAGGGAATAAGCCTCAAGAGCGCAGGGACCTCTCCTATCTTGTTCATTGCTATATCCCCAGCACCTAGAACAGTGCCTGGCACACAGAGATTATTGATGGAATAAATACATACCTGAATGCTTGAATGAGTGAATGTTTGTGTCTTTGTAATCCATCTCAACTCCGATGTGGAACTGTCTGAGTATAAAGTAAAAAGAGCAACAAATCAAAGCATTGCAGAGTGGTGTCAGGTATCTCAGCTGAGCCGTAAGAAGAAGAAACTCTCTAGGGGGAAGATTGTCTGGCACAAGGCAAGCTTAGGGAAAGGAGGAGCATGCGAGGAAGCCGAAAGGCCAGTGTGACTGGAGCTGGCAGTGGGGAGGGGTGCATGGCTCAGGATGAAGCTGAAGAAGGCGGGGCTGCATCATGCAGGATCTCCTCGGCCAGGCCCAGTAGTGTGGGCTCTCTTCTAAGGGAGGTGGGACCCTGTTATGCACTCCCAAAAGACTGCACCCCGCTTTGTAGTGTTCCCCACACTTGTCCACTCTTCATCTTCCCTGCTGGATTGCAAGCCCCATGGGGGCAGGACCGTGCCTTTTTGTTCATCAGTTTCTTCCAAGGACTCTGCCCAGGACATAATAAGAGCTCAGTAAGTATTCCTGGGTGGACAGATGGACAGACAAACAAGCAAAACTTCTCTGTGGTCCAGAAATCCACCTGAGGCTGTCTTTATTTTACAACACTTTTTTTTTTTAATTTTAATTTTTTAAACTTTTTATTTTATGTTGGAGTATAGCCGATTAACAACATTGTGATGGTTTCAGGTGCACAGCAAAACGACTCAGCCATACATATACATGCATCCATTCTCCCCCAGACTCCCCTCCCATCCAGGCTGCCACATAACATTGAGCAGAATTCCCTGTGCTATACAGTAGGTCCCCGTTGGTTATACTTTTAAAATATAGCAGAGTGTACATGTCAATCCCAGCTTTTTTATTTTTAAACTAAAATGTTCTAGGAAAATCTGGGGACCTAAAAGAACACTTTGCAATCCTAATAATAAGTCTGTCTTTGAAGACATATAATGAATGGGATTGATGGGACTCACTACAGGTCAGTAGCACATAGGAACACATCTCTCTTGAAATGCTGACTTGGAGGTGATGGAAGAGATCATGACTTGTATGCCCTGTGGATTCTGTGTGTGTGTGTGTTTAACTACCATGTTACATTGTATAAATCCTCCACTTTCTCCTGCCTTTCATAGGTGTAAGCTGAATGAGGCAGATAATTAAAGCCTATATGAGCTTTTGCTCTGTAACAAACCACTGCAAAGCATGTGGCTTAAAATAACAGCCGTCTGGGGCTTCCCTGGTGGCGCAGTGGTTGGGAGTCCGCCTGCTGATGCAGGGGACACGGGTTCGTGCCCCGGTCTGGGAAGATCCCACATACCGCAGAGCGGCTGTGTCCGTGAGCCATGGCCACTGAGCCTGCGTGTCCGGAGCCTGTTACTCCGCAACGGGAGAGGCTACAACAGTGAGAGGCCCATGTACCGCAAAAAAAAAACACACACAAAAAAATAACAGCTGTCTGTTTAGCTCACAATCCTGCAGCTTGGCAATTTGAGTTGGGTTCATCTGGGTGGAGCTTCTCAGCACCTGCCCGGATTTAATCATCTGTGGTCTGGTCTTCACAGAAGACCTCCACGATGTACCACCATTGAGTTAGGCCAAGGAGTGCATGCCCACTTTCCTTTACTAAGTGCCTCAGTAAATTTTTCATGATGACTCTAGGTTAAAAGACATATCAGCAGTTCTGTTTATTAATAAGTTGGGTTCAAGCATTGTAAGTATTTATGTCCTAACAACTTTTTGGTCATTTGAAAAAAAAGCCACTTACATTCTAAGAACAAATACTCTCTTAATTTCATTCTTAAATAACCACACTTACTTCTAATGGGATATGTGCTCCTGTCGGGCCCTTTATGACCTCGCCTCGGAGCCAGATTGGACACTACCACCTGTTTCTCTTCCAATATTGCAAATGATGTTTGAGCAGTAGTGGCTTTTTCATCACAGTCACACCTGAGAAATCAGCTTTGCAGGAATACGGTGTCATTAAAAGGAGTGCAGAGAAGTCTCCTGTAGAAACTGTGACTGCCTTGAGCTGGTGGTCTGCTTGTGTCTGGTGCATGTTGAGTATCTCTGGGTTTCCCTCAAAAATTTAAAACATCCTGTTCGGCCCTTGTGAGTTGGTTGTGCTGCCCCAGGGCACCTCAGTACAGTTTGGGATCCATGGAGCTCAGCACTTTGACATCGCCCTTAATCTTAGCCATAACCGTATGAGGTTGCCATTGTATGCATTTTATACTTAAAAGTAGGCGTGAGCAGTATGTCATACGACTAGGAACTGGCAGAGTAGACATTTGCTGTCAGGGATGTTTGAGACCAAAGCCCATTCCTCTGCAGGTGTACTCCAAAGAGAGTTTTCATCTTGGGAACCATGTCCTGGATAAAAGCTACGGCATGTTAAGTTGTCCCTATCCAAGAATAATTAGAACTATTTAAGGATTTTAAAAATTTAACGTCGACTAGTGATTTTGAATTTTTGTGTGTAAGTTTAATGCAGGGTTTCTTAACCTCAGCCCTCCTGACACCTGGGGCCAGATAATTCCCTGTTGTGGGGCTGCCCTGCACAGTTTATAATATTTAGCAGCATCCCTAACCTCTGCCTATTAGATGCCACTAGCATCCCCCAGTTGCGACAACCAAAAATGTCTCCAGGCACTGCCAGATGTTCCCTAGGGACAAAGTTGCCCTGGTTGAGAACTGCTGCTTGAATGAAATGATGACCAAGCCTGAGTAATAGGATTTTCATACTTGTCTCTTCATTCTGGCCATATACAAATTGGTTCTTAATTTTTTTAAAACGCATCATGGTGTTATGTTTTCAGGGGTTCTCCCTCTTAAATCCTCTTAGAAGTCAGTCCTCTAAAGATTGATCACAGAAGGAACTACTAGTAGCAGTTCGGAGGTTTTCAATCAATGTTAATTGGCTTTCCAGAATTGGGCAAGTATGGGCTATTCCTTTAGAAAGTTGTTCTTATAAGAGTATCACACAAAAAGCTTTTAATCCTCTCCCGTTTTTCTCTTAGGAAGTAGAAAATAGAAAAGAAGGAAGGGATTGTGGGTCTCATTTTGATGAGCAAGGTCTTTTTCTCACCCAGTCTCAGAAGCATTCCAAAGGTATCAAGGTTTTTTTGTTGTTCCCATGGTCTCTTGCTAGAGTTAGATTTTATAAAAATGGCATATCTTCCCAGAATAGTTAGTAAAACTCCTTTGAAACTTGCCCTGAGCCTGTATCCTCTACCAAATGCATTCTGTTTCTTGTGAAATGAAGGTAAGGCATCCTTCAAGGGCGGATAATTAGACCTTCTATTTCTACACAGCTCGAGTAGCCCCTGACTTCAGAGGAGCATGGGGATCATGATGGGTGTGTGGTGTGCGTTATTAGAGCATCAGATCTATCATTAGTGGGACCTTGGGGACATCACATCCAGCACTTCCCAGGCAGTATGCCAGCTTGCCAGGGCACACGGATGGGCCACTGCTGGCTATGCCCCAGGTCATTGACCCTTGCTCAATTTTGACCTTGTGCTCAATTTTTAAGAGTAATCATGACCATGTGCCATTTTTGTCTTGTGTGCTACCTTTAGATCCATATCTCTGAGTAAGATGTGTCTTCCGTGAATTGCACAGTTCAAGGAAACCACATGCTTCAACATTCTGATGGTCTCTTTGTGTGTGTGTCTGTGCGTGTGTGTGGTCAGGGATGGAAAAACTCATCTTGAATATATATGTTATTTGTAAGAAGGCACACAGGCATTTGGGAATCACTGCTTTTTTTCACAGCAGGGCAAGCAAGTGCCTTCACATCCTTGATATTCTTTTCTGGACTCAGGTGTTATGGTGCCTGGGACTGACTCTGGGTTTCCCAGCCTTGCCCTTTGGTGGTTTCCTGACATCTAGCAGATTCCTAGGAGGTATTTCTTATAGCTTATGGGGTGTGGCCAAGTGTATTTGAACCCGCTGAATGGGGTTCTCAAGAAAATAAGGGAGAACCTGCTTACATGCTGTTTCACCTTTCCCACACTTTTTGCTGTGGGTTCTCAGGAGAGAAGCTGAGTTCTTAGCAATGATGTAGGATGGCTGTAGAATGTCCCAGCTTCTTCCGTGGTTTGTACTTTGAGGAAGTTGAGTGAACAGTGCTTCAGGTAAATAATCAAGCAATTTAATTTCTTAATTTTTATTATAATCTATTTTTAAAAATAGAGAGTTTAAATTGAAAAGAATTTCAGGCCTACACAAACATAATTTGACTAGATTGATGAACCTCCATGTACCCATCGCCTAACTTTATTGCCAGTCTCATTTCATCTGTACTGGTGGTTCTAAAAGTGTAGTCCCAGGCTAACAGCATCAACCCCATCTGGAAACTTGTTAGAAATACAGATTTCTACTTTTGAAAAATCTGAATCAGAAACTCAGGGGCCGGAGCCTGATCAGTCTGTTTTAACAAGACCTCTGGGCGAATCTGATGCCTACCAAAGCTTGAGAACTACTATACATACCATTCCATCCAACCTCTGGTGGAATATTTTAAAGGAAATATTTTATTTGTAAATTCTTTAGTACATAAACTATTTTCTTTTAAACACAATAGCTCACAAATTGACAAAACATTTAGAGAGCAATTGGTACCAATATTTAAATAGGCTTACTCTTTGATCTCCTAATTCTTCTCATCATAACCTTCGTAACTGGACAGACAAGTCCTTTGTGACATGTATACAAGGATGTTCGTTGCAGTGCCTGAGATGGAGTAAACTTGGAAATACTGCCTGTCTAATATTGAGCGATTGGCTAAGTAAGTTGTTTTATCTACTCCGTGGAGCATGGTGAAATCATAGAGAATGATGTCAGTGATACTATTGTTAACTAGGAAAAGCTTTCAAAACAAGTATTGGGTGACCCCATTATCTTTTTTTGTGCAGGGTGTTTGCGTATGTGTGTGTGTGTGTGTGTGTGTGTGTGCGCGCGCGCGCGCGTTTGGGGGAGGGAGGGAGAGAGAGAGAGAGAGAGCGAGAAAGGATGTGTCCGTGTTGTGTATAAGAGTTTAAGCACATAGAAAAAAGGCTAGAATGTTATACACTAAAATACTAATAGTTGTCTTTGGAAGGTATGATTTTTAGTTAATTTTCACCCTCCTCTTACCTGATTTTTTTGCCCATAATGAGCATGGATTTTTATTTTTATTTTTTTAATAAATTTATTTATTCATTCATTCATTTATTTTTGGCTGCGTTGGGTCTTCGTTGCTGCGCGAGGGCTTTCTTTAATTGCATCGAGCGGCGGCTAGTCTTTGTTGTGGTGCATGGGCTTGTCATTGTGGTGGCTTCTCCTGTTGTGGAGCATGGGCTGTAGGCATGCGGGCTTCAGTAGTTGTGGTATGCGGGCTCATTAGTTGTGGCTCGCAGGCTCTAGAATGCAGGCTTAATAGTTGTGGAGCACGGGCTTAGTTGCTCTGTGGCATGTCCGGATCTTCCCTGACCAGGGCTCAAACCCGTGTGCCCTGCATTGGCAGGCAGATTCTTAACCTCTGTGCCATCAGGGAAGCGCGAGCATGCATTTTTATAATGGAGAAAACAATACATTTACTTTAGTTTTGAAAAAGTCACATCCATTGAAATTATAATCTCTTCTTGATCAATTTCTGTTGAAATTATAATCTCTTCTTACATTTACAGATGGGCACATATTGGATTCAACAAGATATGCCATCATTGGAGCAGATCTCCGAGATATACCTGAACTGGAAGAGAAACTAAAGAAATGTAACATGAATACACAGTGAGATTTTTTTTTTAACCTCTTTTTGAGATAAGGCCAGTTGGAGGTACAGCATGATAACATGTACCATTTTTTTTTCATTGCTACTTAGAGTAGTTTTCTGAAATTTTTTGAGGAGCAATGTTCCTTGAGTCTGTTTTCCCATGAGAATCACCTGTATTGCTTTTGTAAAATACTGATTACTAATATAAGTTTGAGGGAAGATAATTGTATGCATAGAAACATATAATTGTAACATATAAAGAAAGGATTAGCATCCAGGGTATATAAAGAATACCTACTATTTTTTAAAAAGTCCAGTAGAAAAATAGAGAAAGCATAGATCACCAGGCAGCTCAAAGAGGAGACGGGGTATCGTATTAAAATGGTATTGAACTTAAGTAGTAATCAGATGAAATTCTGTTTTACTACCACCAAGTTGGCAAAAATGTAAAAGTCTGATAGTATCAAGTGTTGGCAAGGATATCAGGGGAAAAGGAATGGTTGTCCACCACTGGTGGGAGTGATCTTGGTGTGACCATTGCAAGGAATGATCTGGAATTATCTAGTAAAATTGTCAGTACCATATGAATTTGCAGTTCCATTGTTGGGTGTGTCCCCCCGAGAAGGTCTACATGTATGTACAAGGAGGATGTTCATTGCAGCTTCTGTTTTTAGTAGCAGAAAATTGGAAACAACTTAAACGTCCATCAGAAGGAGAATGGATGAATGCTATGTAAAATGCGTGACTTTGGCGAGAGCTCAAAAACTTAATGTTGAGTTTTTAAAAATTAAATTGCAGAGTGTGATACCAAATGTGTAAAATCAAACCCCCCCCCAAATACTGTATTTTCATGATTACCTATATACATAACAGAAGTATTTTTAAAATGGACCAGAAGGGTTCACACCAAGTTCTTGAGAGTGGGAGGCAGAGGAGGGGAGTGAGATGTGTGGTTTTAGCACAGTGATGCTGGTCAAATAGATAAAGAGCTAGTGGGAGGAAAAGGCATAGCCACCTGGTCTAACGTAGGTGAAGATGACACTTTCAAGGATATTTGAGGTGAGTAACTCAAGGGAGAGGTTTGGAAGGCAGGTAAGAGAAAGGGAAAGTTATTTTAAAGAATAAATTGAAGTTATTTTAAAGAATCAGTGGCAAACGTTGAAGGAAATTAGCAGCAAGGGAAATCATTGCTGGAGGAGAGGGAAGGGAGGATGTAGAGCATGGACTGAGCTTAACTAGCCTTTGAGGGAAGAGAAAGAGAGGGAAAGGGAAAGAACAGGTGCAAATACAGGTGAGCTTTGGGCAATGGAGGGGTGGGAAGTATAGGGGGTTAAAGTGTGATCTTCCTAACACTTCAGCACAGTGATGGCCGTTACCTCTACATTTTGAAGTTCTTGCTTACGTGTTTAGTCTAGAATCATCAACCAGGTTGTCATTCTTAGGATTTACATTTCCACCAGCTCAAATGTCAGGGACAGCTCTACTTGACCCAGTGTTGTCAGCTTTATTGTCTGAGTCAGCTTTATTGTCTGAGTCTGTCTCACCAGGTGTTCAGAAGTAAGGTCAATACACTGTAAAGAGTATTTGTGCTTCTTTTTTCCTTTGGGGAGACCCTTAGGTGGTTCACTGATTGCAGAATGTAGTGTGTTTTCTTAGATTTATTTTTTAATTGAAATATAGTTGATTTACAATGTTGTAATAATTTCTGCTGTACAGCAAAGTGACTCAGTTATACACATATATACATTCTTTTTCATATTCTTTTCCATTATGGTTTATCTCAGGATATTGAATATAGTTCCCTGCGCTATAGAGTGGGACCTTGTTGTTTATCCAGTCTATATATCAATATAATAGTTTGCATCTGCCAACCCCAAACTCCCAGTCCGTCCCTCCCACCACTCCCACCTTAGCAACCACAAGTCTGTTCTCTCTGTCTGTGAGCCTGTTTCTGTTTCATAGATAGGTTCATTTGTGCCACCCTTTTTTTTTTTTAATTTATTTTTGGATGCGTTGGGTCTTCGTTGCTGCGCATGGGCTTTGCTCTAGTTGCAGCGAGCGGGTGCTACTCTTCATTGTGGTGCGCGGGCTTCTCATTGCGGTGGCTTCTCTTGTTGTGGAGCATGGGCTCTAGGCTCATGGGCTTCAGTAGTTGTGGCTTGCAGGCTCTAGAGCGCAGGCTCAGTAGTTGTGGCACACGGGCTTAGTTGCTCCATGGCATGTGGGATCTTCCCGGACCAGGGCTCAAACCTGTGTCCCCTGCATTGGCAGGTGGATTCTTAACCACTGCACCACCCAGGAAGCCCTGTGTCATATTTTAGATTCCACAAACTTCACTTAGTATGGTAATCTCTAGTTGCATCCATGTTGCTGCAAATGGCATTACTTCGTTCTTTTCTGTGGCTGAGTAGTGTTCCATTGTGTATATGTACCACATCTTCTTCATCCATTCATCTGTCGATGGACATTTAGGTTATTTCCATGTCTTGGTTATTGTGAGTAGTGCTGCTATGAACGTAGGGGTGCATGTATCTTTTTGAATTAGAGTTTTGTCTAGATATATGCCCAGGAGTGGGATTGCTGGATCATATGGCAACCCTATCTCTATTTTTAGTTTTCTGAGGACCCTCCACACTGTTTTCCATAGTGGCTGCACCAACTTACATTCCCACCAACAGTGTAGGAGGGTTCCCTTTTCTCCACACCCTCTCCAGCATTTGTTATTTGTAGACTTTTTAATGATGGCCATTCTGACCGGTGTGAGGTGGTACCTTACTGTAGTTTTGAATTGCATTTCTCTGATAATTAGCAATGTTGAGCAAGTAGTGTGTTTTCTTTTAGCTGAAGGGAAGTCTTAACTTTCAAGGACACCACTGGATTTCTTGGGGGCATATGGGTTTGTGAAGTCAGCAGTAGATTGGTTAAAGCTGATACCAATGGGCCTGGAGCCCTCTCAGAATGAGGAGAGCATGAGTCTTAGAATCTCACCCTGGGTTTCTGTCTTACTTCTCCTGCTCACTAGTTGTTTAATAGCGGGGAGTGTTTTTTTTTTTTTTTTTTTTTTTTTTTTTTTTGCTCCTTGTT
>NW_006775554.1:2525257-2572311 GCF_000442215.2 Lipotes vexillifer
TTTTTTTTTTTTTTTTTTTTAATCTTTTTGAGCCTTAGTGTTTTCATTTATTAACTGGGCTAAAAACTATCTCACAAGATGGTTTTGAAGATCAGGTAACGGCATGCAAAAACAGTTGAACAGGAATTGACACGTGATATAGGCCCTGAGTCAGTTGCCTCTGACTCTAACTATAGTTGCAGTAACCATCTGTTTTGGCAGATGTGCTGGAAGGTTAGGGAAGTAACTGGGTATAAATTGGGCTAGCTCTTGATAGGGAAGTTTGCCTCGCTTTTGGAGATCTATAAAATGGATGAAAAACAATTGTTGAAACAAGTATTCGAATTATCTATTTCTCCTTGTGGTTCCATTTGTATTCTGTTTTCCTTTATGGGCTGTCTTGTCTTTGCTTTTCTTTCACTTATATTTTGAAAAATATTAATCCTCTTTTTTAATATTGCTAATGGCTACCTCTTAGAAAATATATTGTAAAAATGTGTAACTTCATTTTTAAATAATTCAAATCTACAAAAAAGTTACAAAAATAATACAAAAAACTCCCATATAGCCGTCTTTACCTGGCCTGGGCTGAGGTGGGTGGCTCGTCTGCTGGGGGCCAGGTTTAGGTGATGTGCCCTGGGGTTCAGTCATGTGTGGACAGTGGGCAGGTCAGCTGGGCTGCCTCATTCTCATCCACAGGACCTCCCCTCCAGTGGTAAGCTAGCTTGGGTTCATTCACATGGTGGTTTCAGGTTTCCAAGTGCAGCAAGAGAGCAAGCACCAGTGTGTAAGTCATTTCCGAGCTTCTGCTTG
Organism: Lipotes vexillifer; assembly: GCF_000442215.2. Taxonomy (NCBI): domain Eukaryota; kingdom Metazoa; phylum Chordata; class Mammalia; order Artiodactyla; family Lipotidae; genus Lipotes; species Lipotes vexillifer. Next base: position 2,526,050 of record NW_006775554.1, read on the forward strand.
TATCCTGTCTGTTGCTGTTCCATTGGCCAAAGCAAGTTACATGACTAACCCAGATTCCAGGGGAAGGGAAATAAGGTTCACCTCCTTAGTGGGAGAATCTGTGGGTTCACATCGCCGCACTGTGGGTGCACGGTAGGGAAGACTCTAGCTATTTTTATAGTTTACCACACACATTTAACACATTTTCACCAGCAAGACAAAACTCATTGCTGATTGCTCACCTTTTTACAGTGTAAAACTTCGGGCTCCGATGCACTGATTGTTGATGTGAAAACTAGTGCTTCTGGTTTTCCTGGGGTATGAAGTGCCCTCCCTGTAATGTGAGTGCAATTTGAGAGTCCCGTTTTGATGAAAACATATTTATGTGCCCTTTTTTTCTTTCGTTAAGATTGCCAACCCTCCTGATAGCTGAGTGTGTGCTGGTTTACATGACTCCGGAGCAGTCTACAAACCTCCTCAAGTGGGCAGCCAAGAGTTTTGAGACTGCCATGTTCATAAACTACGAACAGGTAAAAGGAAGCACAAGGAATTTGCCTTCTGCTTGGGACTCCAGTGGTGGCTTTCTCTCTCTGAGCACCCTCGGAATATGTTTTCACTTACTCTTTTCCTTCTGCCTCCAGCCACTCACATATCTCCTTTATTAATCAGTTCCCGCAAACCTAGTACTCCTGAGCTCTTGACTGCCGGCCAACTTTTAGCCAGAGTATTTGGAACTTCTGTCTTGTCCTTTAAGAAAGTTGTTTGAGTTCTTATCATTGTGTTTCCTGTAAAGTCATAGCCTTTGATGGAAGGAATTTTGGCTATCATCAGTGTAGGGGTAGCAAACTCAGATGCCTTGAGAGGCAGGCAGTGATGCAGATGCAGGCAGTTGGTTAGGTGTTATATAGTGTGGAGTGATGGGGACTGTGGTGAACTGGGGCACCCATGTCCCATTTCATGGGGTGCCCACTATTCAGTTCCAGCCAACTGTTACCATGTGGAGTGAGCCTGGAGTTGCCTGAACTCCCAGTTTTTTAAGAAAGTTTAGGAATGCAGGATTTTAATGTAAAATTTCCTACTTTCTGAAATCACTGAGCTTGGCCCTCGAGCTCCCTGTTTTTCTCCTTTGATCTAGTGCCGAAAGGGGTTATGTTTTAGGGCTTCGGAATAATTCAGATTGGATCTGAATCTTGGCCCTAGCTCTTATTATTGACTGTGTGACCTGAGCAGAATTGCTTGGTGGTTGGGAGTCCATGCTCTGGAGGCAGACTGCCTAGCTGTGTGACCTAGACAAGTTACTTAACCTCTCTGTGCCTGCTTCCTCATCAGAAAAGTGAGGATAATAATATCCCGACTTCATAATTAATAAATGAGTTAATAGGTGCACAAGCATTTACAGCATTGCCTGGCTATTAAGTAAGCTATTATTAAGTTAGCTAACATTTGGATCTCTCTGATAGAGATACCTACCTAGATACCTAGGTATCTAGGTATCTAGGTACATAGATACCTAGGATAAGAATACCTACCTCTCAAGTCTAAATAATTCAGATTAAATGTGGCAAGTGCATTCATTAAAAAAAAAGAATACCTGCTTCTCTGGATTATTATGGGAATTCATGAGATGTTGAACAGCAGTGGACTAATGATAAGCACTGAATACACTTTAGCTTCTTTTATTGTTTATTTTAGTTTAGCTTTATTGATTTTATTTTGTTTTTTACCTCATTTTATTTTATTTTTATATTTTATTACAGATAAGGACAGTACAGGACCTTGCCCAATGTCACATAGCTATGGAGAAGTCTAAGGCTAGACCTTGATCTCCTGGCCTCCTGCCCACCCATCACCCAGTCCAGGTTCCTGTATAGGTGGTTCTTGGTTGTTTGATTTTTCTTCCTTTTCTCTTTAATTGGAGGCATTCCTCAGACTCAGTCTTCTGTCCTAGTGAATGGATATAATGGTAGCTGGCCTCATCGGTCTTTAGTATTGATGTGGATAAATCCTGGTGACCTGTCTTTGCTTTCAGGATACCATACCTGGGGGAAAAGGAATTCCACTTCCCATGTTTCCACACATTTCGGATGTGTACCGTTTCATTCACTCTGCTTCATTTTTGTATTCTTTTATTCAACAAACCTTTATTCAACATCACATGAGAGACAATGGGTTAAGTGAGTTTTGACTAGAGACACTGTCACTTTGGAACAAGCCTGAGAATGTGCCAGTTTTCAATATGTTGACCACAGCTGTCTTTAGATGGGGTTAAACCCTACCCAACACCTTCATTTTGTGAATAATAAACTTTTAACTTAATTCAGTTCTTTCCTAACAAGTACAGAATCATCATCCTCACATTTGTCAATCGCTCACATAACATGTATTATTTTTTAATTAGTGGTTAAATGACAAAACCACATGGATGACGGTTATTTCAGTAATGATAATTATTGCACATTCTTAGAGTCTGATGACTTGTATAGCAGGCGCTATTTGAGTTTCATATATATTAACTTATTTAATCATCACAACAACCCTCAAGGTAGGTACTAGTACTATCCTAGTTTTACAGGTAAGAGGACTATTGAACCAAGGGGTTAGGCATCTTGCTCACAGCCTCACAGCCATTAAGTATCAAGCCAGGATTCAAACCTAGGCAATAAAATGAAGGAGTTTGTGCTCACAGATATGCTTGTATCCTGAATGAATAGTGTGCAATCCTATCATTAGTGCCACATAAGCCTTATGCATCCCCCTAATAAAGAGTAACATTGGATTTTGTTTTGCAGCGTTGGCATTGGTGTTGGCTTATGAATCCGGGAATCACTTCGTATATTGTTAAAGTGCTGAATTTTTGATACCTTGTACATGACAAAATAACAGTGTATATGCTATCAATACAATAATGTACATAATATATATATATATATATTTTTGGCCTCACTGCATGCGGCTTGTGGGATATTAGTTCCCCAACCAGGGATCGAGTCCACGCCCTCGGCAATGAAAGCACGGACTCTTATCCACGACCACCAGGGAATTCCCATGTACATAATATTTTGTTTTGTGACAGTTGTGCACATATATAAATTATGTTTTATAAACCAGTTTTTTATTCAAAAAGTAATGCCACATGCAGAATAAAACAAAAAATCATATAGTTCGATAGGGTAGACAAAGAAAAGTAAGTCTCTTATCTACCCAAGACCTCAGCCTCTAATCTGGAAAGCAACCTTGCTGTATTCCAGAATTTTCCTGTGCATATATAAATGTGGAGAGAGTTTCTTTTTTTTTTTTTTTCCCCCCCTAAAGGCAGATGGGAGCATACTATACACATTCCTCTGTACCTTACTTTTCAAGAGTTTATCTTAGGGATCATTTCATATCTGTCTGTCTGTTTATCTATCTATCTTCCTTTCCTGTTTTCACAGCTATATAGTATTTCATTATATGAACATGCCAGAATTAATTTAACCCCAAATGATGAGTATTTAAGTTCTTCCCAGATTCTTCCTATCATACATAATGCTGCAGTAAATGTGCTTGCATCTTTGCATTCACGTGTGAGTCTATCTATAGGACAGGTTGCTGGCAGTGGAATTGTTGGATCCCAGACTGAGTGTTTGCAATGAATGGACATTGCCCAATTGCCTTTCGAGGGGCTCTACTCCATCAGCATGGCACTCAGGATTCTGTGACCTGCAGTTGGTATTATCAGCCTTGACTGGTTAGAAATAGGATGCTGTTGTTTTAATCTTGCATATTTAACAAACAAAGAGATCCTTATGGCAATGCCCAGCCTCCTCTGTCCCTTCCCAGGTGAACATGGAAGACCGGTTTGGGCAGATCATGATTGAGAACCTGCGGAGACGACAGTGTGACCTGGCGGGAGTGGAGACCTGCAAGTCATTAGAGTCTCAGGTCAGAGGGCAGAGACCAGGACGTCCTCTTGTACCATTAGCCAACCGAGAAAGGGCACCCTCCCTTCACAGACAAGAGAATGTGAGAGTCCCTCGTGAGTGCCTGCCTCCAGGCAGCTAGGGCTCCACGTGGGGGAAATCCAAGCCCTGTCCTGCCATCTTGGTATGGAAGATGCAGATTTACATTTCCGACCCCCTGTTATCTTAACTTCTTATTATGCCATTTTTCAAACAACATAAGAGTAGAGGGAATAGTTTAAATGAACACCCATATTCCATCAGCCAGCTTCAATAATTTAATAACATTTTGTCATTATCGTTTGATTTATCCCCCCGCCTCCAAATTTTTGTTGGTGGTGTCGTTGGAATATTTTAAGGCAAATCCCAGACAGTATATCATTTTCTCCATAAATACTTCAGGGTGACTCTCCTACCAATAAGGAGCTTCTGGGCTTCCCTGGTGGCGCAGTGGTTAAGAATCCGCCTGCCAATGCAGGGGACACGGGTTCGAGCCCTCATCCGGGAAGATCCCACGTGCTGCGGAGCAACTAAGCCTGTGCACCACAACTACTGAGCCTGTGCTCTAGAGCCCATGAGCCACAACTACTGAGTCCACGTGCCACAACTACTGAAGCCCACGCGCCTAGAGCCTGTGCTCCGCAACAAGAGAAGCCACCACAATGAGAAGCCCGCGCACTGCAACAAAGAGTAGCCCCCGCTTGCTGCAACTAGAGAAAGCCCGCGTACAGCAAAAAGAGACCCAAAGCAGCCAAAAATAAAATAATTAACTAAAAAAAAAAATGAGGACCTTCTACCCCCCAGGATAATGATGATACCATTATCACGCCTTACAAGTCGACACGAACTCCTTCATAGCATCTAACACCCAATTCATCTCCAGTTTTCTCCAGTCGTCTAAAAAAATGTTCATAGTTGGTATATTTGAATCAGGATCCAAACGTGGTTCCCACTTTGTACTTGACTGATCGATCCCTTAAATCTCTTGGAACCTGTAATAGTTCCCGCCCCCACCACTCCCCCACCTTTGAAAATATTTTGCTAAAGTAACACTTCCTACCCCTGCCCCCATTTAAATACGTTAGTTTTTACATGGCTTGTGTCACATTACCACTGGGGTACTTTAAAAAACTGTTGCTTATAGAAAAGTTTCTTCCTTTATTTCTGTTTAAATATTATACTTTAGTGTGCATTTTCCCCCATTGTAACAATGCGTGTTCAGTATAGAAAATGGGAAAATTAAAAAAAAAAAGCAAGATGATAGTGGCCATGGTGGGCTTTTGAAAGAGGAGTCCTCTGAGGGAAATTCTGTGTGCATGAAGAGTGTCTCGGGTCCTATGACAGCACGTTGTCCTCTCCCTTTCTCTCCACTGCACATTTTAGAAAGAACGGCTCCTGTCGAGTGGGTGGGAATCAGCATCAGCCATCGACATGATGGAATTGTACAGCAAATTACCTCGTGCCGAAGTGAGCAGGTATGGGATTGGCAAGAGTTTGCTCTGTGGCAGATAACTGTGAATTAAAGGCATCATTGTCTGTATCCTTTAATGTTTAAAACAAAAACAAAAAAAAATTCAACCCTGAACTAGACTTATTTTGAAACAAGTTAAGCTGCTGCTAATGTAGATTAAACATTGATAGCTCCTTGAGAGTAACTCATTAGCTATTAGCCAAGATAAGGTTTATGCCCAAACAGATTATCTTAGTTGAAATAAGCAGTTACACCTCTGCAGTGGAAATCTTGCACAATCCCTGTGTTTTGGAGAAGCGGGAAAATGACGTTGCCCAAGGGCTCCTAAGGGGGGAAAAGTCTGCTTATGGATTTTTAAGTGGACTTTTCCTCTCATTATAAAAGAAATACATGCTCATTGTTCTAATAAAACAGTTTTCGAGCAGTGTAAAGTGCATGAAGTATGGAGCAGTTGGGAGCTCTGTAGCACCCTCCAGAGAGAGCTGGGGTATATTCTTTTTCTATGTGTATATAAAGATAAATATTTATCAATATATAGATTTATATTTTTTGAATCAGTAGATTGATATTACATGTATTGGTCTGTAAACCACCATCCTTTCAAAAGCTTAACAATAGATTGTATTTATCTCTACATGTCAAGATGTTCAGGGTTACCACATCCTGTTTAGTGGTACCTGTTCTTTAGGTGTGGATATATATTAATAACAGTTTTTAAAATTTAGGTGTAATTGACAGACAACATTAGTTTCAGGTACACAACATAATGATTCGATGTTTGTGTATATTTTGAAATGATAACAATAAGTCCAGTTACATCGGTCACTACACATACAGGATTATTATTTTTTTTTTTTAAGGAGAACCACTTTATTTTGAGTAGTAAACAAAACTCCATTTAGAACATAATAAACAAACCTTCCATCAGTTTCTTCACAGTTAGTCCAAAGAATAAAAGATCTTCTAAAGAAGATCTTTAAAGGAGATTTAGCTGAATTTGTGGGCATTTTTGGTGCATATTTTTTGTTTAAAAAGGTGTACACAAGCCAAGATTTCAGGCAAATGATGAGCAAGAAGTTTCCAGTGGTTCCATAGTGCGGGCCATCACATCTGAAGCAAGGTCCTGCAGTAACACCCCACCATGTGCAGCAAATGGCAGGCAGGACATGGCAGCAATCTTCACTACTTTCCCAGATTTTTTTTTTCTTGTGATGAGAACTTTTGAGATTTACTCTTAACAACTTTCAAATACGCAATACAGCATTATTGACTATAATAACCATGCTATACATTACTTCCCCGTGACTTCCGTATTTCACAGCTGGAAGTTTGTTCCTTTTGACCCCCTTCACATATTTTGCCTGCCTGCCCTCCCATCGCCCACCTCTGGCACTACCAATTGTTTTTTTTGTTTGTTTTCTTTTAGATTCCACATGAAGAGAGATCCTACAGTATTTGTCTTTCTCTGACTTATTTCCTTTAGCATAATGTCCTCTGGGTCCATCCATGTTGTCACATGTGGCAAGATTTCATTCTTTTTTATGGCTGAATAATACTCCATTGTAAATGTCAGTATATATACCACATTTTCTTTATCCATTCATCCATCAGTGGACACTTAGGTTGTTTCCTTGATAATAATAATTTTAAAGTAATTAAAAAGTAATGTCTATAGCTGGGCATTTAGTTATGTTGCAGACAGCAGCCTTTGTCCTAACAGAGATGGGGAAAGAGGCGGGACAGGCTTCGGTCTGTCCACCCCAGGCCGACCAGCCCTCCCAGCTCTGCAGATGCCTCATAGTTTGTGTCTACATTTGTCAAGGGCTTTTGCCAGATACTCTGTATAAAGAGAAACCGGAGGCTGGCCTGTTGATTTAACAGATGCCTACTGTGCATCATGCCTGTCTTTGCAGAGTTCACCTTCTAGGGAGCAGCTTCACAGTCTAATGTGTCCTGATAGTTGAACTTGGTCATGACGGTGATGGAACCTTGATCGTGATGCTGGTTCCTTCTCATACCAGGAAGCCTGCTTTGAGGTCCTCTGCTAAGATTAGTTGGGAAGCCACCAGAGTACTCCTTGGATAGTCATTCTTACTTCAGATGTGACTCTTTGGCCTGCACACCAGGGCGGGAGCTTAAACACAAATGCAGAAACATGCACAAGCGTGTACATCTATACACTTTCCTGCGCACGCACATGTGCACAAACACAGACACACACAGCCTGGATGAATGGCAATACCGGCATGTTAACAGTGGCTGTAAATAGTGGAATATGGATCACCTTTTATTTTTCTTCTTTACTCTTTTTGGAAATGCCTGCGTTGTCCCCACCGCCCCAGTGTGTGCATATCTCAACAGAAAACATTTTAAAGAGCTGTTTCGTATGTTTCGTATGTGTATATAATTAAAAGTTTACATTTAAAATGATTTTTGGAAAAAAGTCATATAAGCACATGATGGGGAAAAAAATTAACGAGAATAAAGTAGTACAGAGTGAAAACAAAACAAAACACCCGGTTCCTCACCCTCACTACCATCATCTACCTTCTGTTTCAAGAGACAACCACCATTACCACTTTCTTCTGCAGTTTCTAAAATTAGTCCATGCATATATAACCATATATCTCCCCCACTTTTTCTTTACATAGATAGTAATATACTAGGTACATTACCTCCTAAACAGCTTGCTTTTTAAATTCCATGATAGGTCTTAGAGGCTGTTCCATGTCAATTCATATAAACCTACCCTATATGGCTTCACAGTATCCTATTGTATGAATGTGTTTAATCTATTCAACCCATCTCTTCTACTTTAAAGTTTGTTTTTTGTTTTGTCTTTTTGCTGTTACTACATTGCAGCTGTGATGCTGCAGTGAGATTTCTTGAACACCTATAGGGTAAATTCTTAAAGCAGAATTGCAGAATGAAAGGATGTACATTTTAAACATTGATAGAGGTGGTCAAATTGCCCTTCAGAGAGGTTATACTATTTTGTCATCCTGCTAGTAATGCAGGAGAGCACCTCTTTCCCATGTCCTTGGTAAAATGTATATCAACCTTTTAAAAAATGTTTATTTATTTATTTATTTTTAAGGATGTATCAGCCTTTTTTATCTTTGTCAACTGTTAGCTGAAAACATTTCATGTGTTTTAATTTACATTTCTTTTCACATAAATGAGGTTGAAAAGCTCTTGTTTTTCCTTGCCAGTGAACTGGTCTTTTACCCATATTTTAAATAAGTTTTAAAAGATGTTCTTATTGAAGTGTAACAGCTCTTAATATAACAACGAAATCTACCCCTTGACATTTCTATTGCAAACATTTTTTTCTAGTTTGTCATTTGTCACTTTTGACTTTGCTTATGGGATTTTTTCTCCTTTTCAATAAAAATAAGTTAAAATGGGCCCACACCATGCATACTATTCTGTAGCCTGCTTCTTTTCACATAGTATATCCTGAACACCTTTCCATGACTATAAGCATGGGTCATGGCCTTCATTTTTGATTGGATACATTTGTACTGTTGTCTCTTCATTCTCTCCACAGAATAGAGTCCCTTGAGTTCCTGGATGAAATGGAGCTTCTTGAACAACTGATGCAGCATTACTGCCTTTGCTGGGCCACCAAAGGAGGAAGTGGACTGGGTAAGTGACTTCACTTGTATTGATTTAACCTAGAAAGGGGGAATTTTTTTGTCTCCAGAGAACATAAGACTTGACGGGAATTTTCGACCCAGGAAGAACTAGGGGACGAATATATATACGTGGATCTGATCCACAAACATAGCCAGAGAATCAGCTGTTATATCCTCCGTGTTTTTATAGCACAAAACCCAGCAGAACTGTTTAAATAAACCACATGTATGAAAACAAACCAACAGCCCTTTAGAAGACTGTGGAATTTTCTCAGCTGGATGGTAAGAGACCTTGAGTCTTGTAATCATCTTAATAAAAGGACCCAATGATTGTCTTTTTTTTTTTTTTTTTTTTTTTTTTTTTTTGCGGTCCGCGGGCCTCTCACTGTTGTGGCCTCTCCCGTTGCGGAGCACAGGCTCCGGACGCGCAGGCTCAACAGCCATGGCTCACGGGCCCAGCCGCTCCACGGCATGTGGGATCTTCCCGGACCGGAGCACGAACCCGTGTCCCCTGCATCGGCAGGCGGACTCGCAACCACTGCGCCACCAGGGAAGCCCATGATTGTCTTTTTAATCAACTTGTAACCAGGTTTACTAGATGTTACACACACAGATCATTATATCTCTCCAACACCCCTGCAGCTGTGGGTTGAACTTCTCTTCTCTTATATTTAAGATGAATTTCCCCGGCCTGGAAGAGTAGGGCCATAGGGACAGAGCGTGGAGCCTTGTCTCAGTGTTTCTTGTTGGCTTGATCTTGATCGAGTTCCTCCTTTACAGCTGCCCCTTGTTGACCTTGCTTCCCCTGGGGGATAGCCCTTGGGTGGCTCTCCAGCCACTGGAGACCATTTTAGATCTTGGTCCTGGCCTTTAATGTCATAGGTGCCCTTAAGCTTCCTATCGATGTGTCTGACACATGGCTTTAGGCAGGTAGTCCATACGAAACAAAGAACTTGGCAGAGTCAAGGACTGTCTCCTGTGTGAAAATTGCAGGTTGTTAATCATCCCCCTTGGGCTTATCTTTCCACTAGTTTATAAATTTACCCAGCTGGGCAGTTCAGCCCACAAAATCCATTTAAGTTATTTTTTATTTAAAAAATCATTTATTAGTGTGTTTTTGTACTGCTGTCCTCCCGCACTTTTAAAAACAGTGTAATTTTTAGTAGGGACTTTGGAAACTTCTAAAAAAGTATGGCAAAGAAAAAAAAATCACCCGTATGCCCATCACTCAGAGATAACCTCTGGCAGCTTTTCCCTTCCATTCTTTTCCTAGCTGTTGTTTTGTTTTTAGCAGAGTTGAATTTATCTATTTATGTAACCTTGATTCCTGATCTTTTTAACTTAATATTATAAGCATTTCCCCTTGCATTTTAATGGTTTTATAAATATTCTGTCATGAGACTATGTCTGAATTTACTTAACTTTCTCACACTTAAAAAAATATAGGTGGTTTGTAATAGCATAGAGCTAATTCTAGTTTCTGTAAAGTAGCGATGTATTGAGCATTTTTATGTAAGGGGCTTCTTTTCCCCACTTTGTGCCTGGCTGTTTTGTTGTATCAGTACAGTAAGTCCCTTACGTACAGACCTTCAAGGTGCGAACTTTCAAAGATGCAAATTTGCGTTCCGTCAACGTCATGCGTGAGTGAAATTACAGCTTGCCCTCCGTCTCCTATTGCTGAGGATCCTTCAGCTCTACCATCTCCCACCTCCTCTCCCTCCTCCAGTCAGTAACTCTTCTTGCTTGTTCACTCGATGCCAGCCCCTGTATGCCAGCTGTTGTACTGTACTACTGTACTTTTCAAGGTACTGTATTGTAAGATTAAAAATGTTTTCTTTATTTTTTGTGTTTGTTTTTCAAGTACTATTTGTGTGAAAAAAAAAAGTATTATAGACCTGTAGTACAGTACTATATAGCTGATTGTGTTAGTTGGGTACCTAGGCTAACTTTGTTGGACTTAACAAACAAATTGGACTTAACGACCGCGCTCTCGGAACGGAACTCGTTTGTATGTAGGGGACTTACTGTACTTATATGTGTGTGGGGAAGAAAGAACTGTGTTTGCTTGAAGTTCAGCATTTAAAAGGCTAAGTTCCTAAAGAATAGGCTCTAGTGCAAAACCTAGACAGATTCATACTAAAGCAACCCTGCAAGCAAGACTCTAGAAGATCAGGATGATTCTCCAATAATATAACTGCCTGCTAGGGCGAAGCTCAACACGCTGCAGAGGAGGACACTAGAATTCAGAGTCTCCTCAACTTACTATCTGCCATGTCAGTATACGATAAAAAAATTACTAGACATGTGGAGAAATAAATTGCCTACACTAGTCTTTTTTATTACTGAATTTGACTCAAAGAGAAAAGGGTGAACAAAATTGCTAAGGCTAGTCACTAGCCCTTTGGCTTCTTTCTCACCAAAAACAGGCCAATATTAATTTTTAAATGTTTAAGGTAAAAAGCAGAACACTCAAGAATGAACTCCTTAAACAAGATGTCTGAATGAGAAGTATTATTCAGAAGAAAAAAAAAGTTCAGCGTTTAAAGGATAGACTTTCAGGTTTACTGCAGAGAGCCCGTAAACTCTTATAACATTTCTCAATCCCTCCAAAACCACCCATAAACACAGTCTCATCCAACCTCCTGTTGCCTTGTGAAGTCTCATCTTACACAACCAGGAGGCCAGGGCTGCGGTGATCACACGTGTGGCTGGTGCCCCAGAGCCGGTCACTGTGGGCCTGGGATCCGGGGGTCACATTCTCCCACCTCTGGCTGTTTTCTCTGCCCCAATCCGTGAGAGTCTCTTCACAGCTTCTGTGTGTTTCCTCCCAGGCTTGAAGGAAATAACTTACTGATCTGTTCAAGACTCGTGCTGAGCCAGAGCTGAAGCCACTGACCTTTCCGGAGTTGAGTCTCCGAGTTTCCTGAGTGGTGGTTAGGCCTCGGCTACCAGTCTGCCCCGCTCGCCGAGAGACCTCACTGACTGAGGTGCTTGTACCAGTTCCTGTTCCTGTCGGCTTTTACCGTTTAAATAAATCTCAGTTGCCATTGCCGGTGTGTTGGTCCTCTGCTGTTTATCCTTTGCTCCCCTGAGTGGGCTGCGGTTCACCTCTGTGTCAGCTGGAACCAGAGGTCCTAACCCGACCTTGACCTTGGCTCACTCCCTGTGAGTCAGACTCATTTCATGCCCTTGCGTCTATTGTGGGATTTACTCCTGTGTGCTCCTGTTTGCAGCACCCGACATTGCACTTGGCACCTTGACCAGATGTTGGAGCTCGTCTCTGCTCCCGTTTCTGCCCTTTCATGCTTAAATCCGCCTTCACCTTGGTCATTGTGACAGGATGAATGATGAGCCCCTGATCCCTCCAACTGTGAATATGTTACCTTATGTGGCAAAAGGGGCTTTGAAGATGTGATTAAGGATCTTGAGATGGGAGATTACCCAAGAGCCTCCAAGTGGGCCGGATGTCCTCAAAAGAGTCCTTCCTTATAAGGGAAGGCAGGAGGGTCAGAGTCGGAGGAGAAGGAGGCATGTGACGCCAGAAGCAGAGACTGGAGTGATGCGCTTTGAATGTGGGGGAAGGGGTGGAAGTGGAGGAATACAGGCGGCCACCAGATGCTGAAAAGGGAGAGAGAACATCTCAGAGCATCCAAACGGAGCCAGCCTTGCTGACACTTCGACTTTAGCCCAGTGAAGCTGGTTTCAGATTTCAGACCTCCAGAACAGTAACAGAATAAATTTGTGTTGTAAGCTGCTAAGTTTGTGGTCACTTGTTACAGCAGCAGTAGGAAACTAATACAGTTATGATACAGATTAAAAGGGGCCCTGGAGACCTGGCCTCCAATTCAAAGACATAAGGCCTGTCCACACCTAATGAAATTTTTGGTTATGTGACTGGGGCTGTGAACCTGAGCCTGTGTGTGCAGAGCGGCAGTGAGGCAGCCCACTGGACCTCTCCCGTCCGAGAGATCACGGCCCCTTACTAGAGACTTGCAGAGTCTCTAGGTCAGCTTACCCTACAGTGTGACCTGTCCCCCGTTACACAGCAGCACGCCTGTTGACAGGGGTCCAGGTGGTGACACAGTGTGAAATGACATTGAATCACCTGGTGAGAAAGTTACTGCCTTTTCAGTAAGGTCTTAAGGACCTTTCAGATCTTAAGAAGTCCAAATAGAAGATCTCAGGCTGGTGCTGGTGTGTCTTTAACACTAATGCCATATTTACTAATCCGTTGTTTTTGAAACTGTGTACTAGGCCACTAATGGATGGTGACTCCATGTAGGCAATCAAGTCCCTCATTTTAAAAAGATACGGACTAGAACGGAGAATGTCATAGCACATCGTCTGTAGTAAGGGTGAGTACTTTTTTTGTAACTTGTTTCATTTTTATGTGTGTATACACTACCATGTTAGCACTGTTTCTAATGTTTTGTTTTTTAATTGAAGTGTAGTTGATTTACAATGTTGTGTTAATTTCTGCTGTACAGCAAAGTGATTCAGTTATGCATATGTATACATTCGTTTTTATATTCTTTTCCATTATGGTTTGTTACAGGATACTGAATGTAGTTCCCTGTGCTATCCAGTAGGATCTTCTTGTTCGTGCATTCTGTATATAATAGTTTGCATCTGCCAATCCCTACATCCCAATACTTCCCTCCCCCAACCCCCCTTCCCCCTTAGCATTGGTTTTGGTTTTGATCACAGGTGGAGGTCAGAGTGTTATAGCATTTCTCCAACTGAGGGAGCAACAGCATTTGGCTAGAATTTTATAAACTTTGCTTGGCTTCAATTATATCTCTGTTTTTCCTTGCATTTAGTTTTATGGAGTACGTTCTGATCAAGGCTAATGATACGCCATTACTATTGATGGTTGTGTTATAAAATATCCGTTAAAGTACCTGTCAATTTCATTTTAAAAGCGAGCCCATTTAAAGACCGTCACTAAGAAAATAATGGTAGAGCTACTGTACAGACATGCAGAAATCAGGGAGGTGATGTATTTGGAAATACTGAAGTTGAGAAGCACCACATGACAGAATGGTTATCTTATAACATTATAGAAACCTTACAGTTTCTCACGGGAGTGTAGGGGGTGTCAGGGGCAGAGGATCTCACCAAGGGTTAGCTTTCATGCCCTCCCTCTCCCATACCTCCCACGACTGAGACATGCATTCCAAAGTGTGGTTTTGGCTTTTTGAATTGGGACTTGGAACTCATTTCCCCCAGGAGTGACTGCCTCTCCTGTTCTCCCACACACTCATCTAAAACCTCTGGTAATCCTTTCTACACACACTGCTGAACTGAACCTGCCCTTGGGAAGGACATCAGTGACGTTGAAACCCTCACACCCAGTGACCCTTTCTCCGTCCTTGGCTGTCTCAGCTTCTCAGTAGCATCTGACATGGGCAACCATCTCCCTCCTTGGAACGTCCTCACTGCCAATAAATGATGGAACTGGATTTGAAACCAGGCAGGTTGGCTCTAGGACTTGTGCTTTTGACTACTACATTATATATATCCCTTCTCCCCTTGCCCCAGACAGCACATAAAAACTCCCCACCATCACCATTCCTTGAGGGTGTGGTTGCCCTGATGCCTCATTTCATTATTTCTGATAAATTTTCACAATTTATTTCATTGGCTTATTTCCTATTTGGGGACTGTCCCAGGTGCCATTGTTGAAAAGTGATCCTTTTCTCCAAAAATCTTAGTGAGGCTTTTGAATATTTAGTAGAAGAAATGGCGTTGTTAAATAAAAAAAAAAAATCTATGTTTTCCTCTAAGAGTTTTATAGTGTCTGGCCTTACATTTAGGCCTTTAATCCATTTTGAGTTTATTTTTGTGTATGGCGTTAGGGAGTGTTCTAATTTCATTCTTTTACATGTACCTGTCCAGTTTTCCCAGCACCACTTATTGAAGAGGCTGTGTTTTCTCCACTGTATATTCTTGCCTCCTTTATCAAATATAAGGTGACCATATGTGCGTGGGTTTATCTCTGGGCTTTCTGTCCTGTTCCATTGATCTATATTTCTGTTTTTGTGCCAGTACCATACTGTCTTGATTACTGTAGCTCTGTAGTATAGAATAATGGAATACTACACAGCAACCAGAAGAAATTAAGTTCAGACATGCAACAAAATAGATGAATCAAAAATAAGTACACTGAGTGAAAGAAGCCAGATAAGAAACAACACATGCTGTTTGATTCTATTTCTATTTTTTAAATTTTTAATTTTTTGCACAATTTTTAAAGGTCACACTCCATTTACAGTTATTGCAAAATATTTCCTATGTTCCTCGTGTTGTACTATACATCCTTGTAGCCTATCTCACATCTAATAGTTTGTACCTCCCACTCCCCAACCCTATATTGCTCCTCTCCCCCCTCTCCACTGGTAACCACTAGTTTGTTCTCTCTATATTTGATTCTATTTCTAGGAAAATCTAGAAAATTCCAACTAATTTATAGTGGCAGAAAACAGATTAGTGATTGCCTGAGAACAGGAACAGGGTCATGAGGAAAATTGGGGGATGATACACATGTTCACTGTCTTGATTGTGGAGCTGGTTTCATGGGTGTATACGCATGTCAAAGCATCAGTGGTATATTTGACCGGTAATTTATTGTCTATAAGTTGTACCTCAATAGAGCTGTTTTAGAAATAATTTTAAAAAACCCAAATGAGTCTCTCAAAAGAGATTTCTGTTTCCTTTTTTTAGCTACTTTTCCTCTTATAGAGATATTTTTTCTATAAAAGCATAAGCTCTGGAGTTAGCAAACCAGTTCTGACCCTAATTACCTCTGACCTTTAGTGAGTCACTAGATCTTTGAACTTCAGTTTCCTCATCTGAGAAATGGGAACAACACCCACCTCACAGGACTGTCATGAGGAGCCAGCAGGGTGATGTTTGTTAAATGCTCAGTACAAGCCCTGGGATAGAGCTTGCTGACTGTTAACTTCTGTTGTTATTGATGACAGTTCAACTATTGGAGTGAAAAACAGCAGAGTGAAAGCTTCTGATTTTTAAAAAGCAGTTTCTAAATTAGCACATTTTTATATTTTATGGGGATAAAATGTTACAGGCGACAACGTAGAGATTGAATTCAGTGTTCTCTTCTTAGGTACCATTGGTTCACCTACAGATTTCCTCTTGGTTATATCCAGAAGGTAACTTCCTAAAATAGATTGGGTTTATTTTTAGCTTTTTATTGAAGTACAATGTACACACAGAAAAGTACACACATCATTATTGGCTTGATGAATTTTCACAAAGTGAACTCACCCTGTGGCCAGCATCCAGATCAAGAAATAGAAAGTGATAGATTCCCAAAGTCTCCATGTGCCCTGTCTGAGTCACTACCTCCCAAAGCTAACAGCACAGTCAGCTTTGCTTATTCTCAACTTTCTGTTCCACTGTATGCGCTCTTTTGCGTCTGGCTTCTTTCACTTTGTTTGTGAGATTCATCCAATTGCTAGCCAGTGCGCGTGATTCACATTTTCATGATACTTTCTCTCTTACACCCTTTAGAAACATTACGATATCTTTGTTGAGACTTGAAGGATGAGAAAGTTTTTGTCAGAATTAAGGAGCAGTTTGGGTAAAAGAAACAGACTGTCCAAAGGCTCAATGCTGAGTAGAACAATGGGATGTTCAGGATACTGAAAATAGACATTAATTCTGGGGTAGATGTTTTCATAATTATGACCATTCAGATAGTTCTCAGCTTTTTCTACCAATAAATGATACTGAAATCAATGTCCCTGTACATATACCCTAACCAATTGGAGTTTTTATTTCTATAGGATCGATTTTTGAAACATAAGGCTCGCTGGGTCTAGGGGTAGGTGAATTTACATAGTTAATAAATATTGCAAGATTGTGTTACAAAATATTGTCGTAATGCACACTCCCCCCCAAAATGCATGGGTTTGCCTATTTTCTCCCTCTTTGTCGGTACTGGATGTTAATCACGTTTTAAAAATTTTCTGTTCTGTTGCTTTCCTTTGAATTTTTTCTGGCTATTATCTTTTCATGTTTGCTGACCTTTTGGATTTCCTCTTCTGTAGAGCTATTTAATTGTAATAAGTATTACTATCCAAATAGTAGAGAAAATGATAGAACCAAAAAAAAAAAAGTCAACAACATGAGAACATTCTGATTATCATATGAAATATGCTCATAGTGACAAGCTCTTCAGTAAATAGTAGACATTATTACTACCATTTTAACTGTTGTTCCAAACATGCAGATGGCGAGCAAATGAACCCTTACTGATGAGACTTAGTGGACTGCTCCTTCAGTCCAGTGACTTTTTGACTGTAATAAGTTCTGACGTAGCCAGCATGTCTGATGTCTGGTTACCAGTGACTCCAAAGACATCAGCATTTGAACTGGACACTGCAGGGCAGAAAATAGGGTGCTGGTGGCTTCTACAAGGAAGGAAGGAAGGTGCTCAGGTTCAAAATAAACCTGCGATCTGAGCAGTGAGAAAGGTGAAAACTAGACTCATTTTCAACAACAGACTTGCCCTGAGCTCCAAGTGAGTGATCATACGTTAAAAACAATGGCAGAGCTATTTAGGTAGAAATAAAGCCACAGTTTCAGAAGACATTGAGGGGTCTGAGACAGGCTGGGACCTGGGGTCCTTTGCTGCAGTGCTTGAACCTGGACAAATGTCTCCTGGAGCAACAAAATACAAAGAAACTATACGGGACTAAAAATAACTGTGAGTATGTGCAGTTGGGGCAAATTATGAACAGCAAGACACAAAAAGACCAAAATCCAACTGCCACTTCTGAGGTGCTGGGGGCAAAAGCAGGGTCCTGAGCATGATCCTGCACACAGCACCACCAAGGGGGTGGGCAGACCACCCTAAGCTACCCCTCTGGCCCGACCCACTAGTGCACCCTTACATTCACCCTATTTATGGAACCAGCTCGCCGCACCGCCCTCCCCACCTCCCGCCTCAGGGAGCAAACAAGGGAACCTGTTAACTTGTTTTCACTCCCTCCTGCTGCAGCAGGAGTCCCAATAAAGCCTTGCCTGAATTCCTTGTCTGGTCTCTTATCAATTTCTATTGATTAAAGAGTCCAAGAACCCAGGTCAGTAACAGTTCTGCTTTAAGTTTCTGTGACTGTCCACAGCACACAAATCTCAGGATCAGCCTGAATTATCAAGAATCTGCATTACTACAAATAGGGACTTGTTTTAAGAAGAAATTATTAGACCGAAAGCCCAGTGTCTTTGGTATATTGGGAGGGAGCTTATCAGCCATAAATGTTCTCTGCTGCAAAGGATAGAAAATTCAACCCCCAGTGCCTGAAAGAGAAGGACATGTATTATTTGTTTCAGAGGCTCCCAAACTTTCTTGGTTCATGGTGTTCCTTGGACAAAAGGAATACCTAATAGTTGTATTTATTAGTTAGGTCCAAAAAAACACTTAGTCTTTATGGCCTAACTACCTAGTGGCCATTTAAGAAAATACACGTACATTGAAAGGAAAAATATCTTATTTCTGTTTTATTTCATTCTTAAATAACTATAATTAAATAACTCAATTTAATTGCATTCTTAGTAACTTTCATTTTTAAATACTACAGTTGCTTACCGTGGGATAGGTATGCCTTTGGGGCAGTGCACAGGTTCTCAGGCCTTGGAGTCAGATTGGACACTGCCACTCTCACTTCCTTTTCCACACTGATTTTCATGCAGCACTTGTTTTTCTTAATTATTATTATTAATATGGCAACACCCATAAAACCATGTTTGCAAAGATATGTTGTAATTGAAAGGAATGTAGGGCCATCTAATAGAAAACTGTGAACTACCTTGAGCTAGTAATTCACACCCTGTCTGACAGATATTGAGCATCAATTTATTTCCCTTGAAAATTTAAAATATCTCACAGCCACTTTATGAATTCACTCTCTCTGGGGTGCTCTCTGGGAAGTGCATGTTTATTTAACAAGAAGTCTGGAGTAGCTGGTCTTGGGGTTGTCTGGGACCTTGGTGGTGTCATCAAGGATCCACACTTCTGGCAAGTTGCAACTTATGATCTCAAGGTGGCTGCCATGGCACCAACATCACATTTTTTCCACAACAGTGCGTCAAAGAACCACCTTGATTAAGCAAAGATAGACGTGTTGAGGCCCCAAAGTAGGGCAGGGCAACAGCAATGGGAATGGTCCAGCTAAACATGACAAATGTCTGGTCAGCAAATGTCACAGCCATGGCATTACTGCCAAGGACGTCTGAAATGCTCAGAATGTCCCTGGCACAATTTAACAAGGCCCATGACAATGATGGCAATGAGTGCCAGGACCATGACATAAGTGAACATGTCCTGCACATGTGTGCAGCCATCAATATGAGAAAGGAGGATAGAGTGGTTTGCCAGGATAAGATGCAACCTGCTTTTATACTCCATTTGGGCCTGACAGGTGCCGACAGATGCAGATATATCTTAAAATGTTTCTGTGCAAACAAAGATAAAAACTAGAGGCTTTGGTCATGTCAACCAGACCTGGGATTGGAAGGCTGAAAAGTTTTCCAGTCAAACAGTTTCTTAGGAAGACATCATTTCCCTAGTGTACTAGTTATTCTGGTGGTTTGGGAGACCAGTGCATTGCATATGGAGACATCAGGCCACACAAAAATCTCACATTGTGGAAATACATTGTTTTGCTTGAATGACATTCAGATTTTCTCAGGAGAACCACTGGTTTTGGAGCTACTGAGTCCAATCCTGGCTCTCGTGGGGGAGGGGCATGCAGCAAGTACTGACAGCTAGTTGGCCCAGGAGTCAGGGAGGAAAAATATCTGGATCTGAGATTTGAGTGAGCAGTAGAAGTTGGCCAAGAGGGCAAAAGAGAGCTTCAAGCAGAGGGGATGGCATGGGCAGGGAGGGGGTGAGGGTGCAGGGCTCACCTGACAAATCCTTTATGGTGGTTCATGTGGCAGGAGTTGAGTCCAGGGTAGACCTGTGTGGCTGCTATGGGAGTTGAGTTTGGCATTGACTGCCACAGAAGGTGCTAGAAAGTTTGAAGTCAGGGAAGGATGGGATTAGATTGACAGGCTGGGGAACAACAGCAACCACCATGTGGTGTGGTAGAAATTTCTGGGTGTTCACAAAATGCCTTGCTTTTTCCTTCTGGTCACACCGCTAGACTGTGTTTCCCAGACTCTTCTGTGGCCAGGTGAAGCCATGTGGTTGAGTTCTAGTCAATCAAATATGGAAGGAAGTGGTATTTGCCATTTCTAGGCCTACCCCACAAACCACCCCCTGCACAGTTCTCCACATTCTTTTCCCCCATTGGCTGGCTGGTGCAGATGATCTGAGGACCTAGATGGTGGATCTCCAAGGTGGAAGTAGCCTGGCTCCCTGAGTCACCATGTGATGAAGGGCCTGCTCTGGACTATTCTGTGAACAAGGAATCAATTTTTACTATGTTAAGCCATTGAAATGTTGGGGTTATTTGTTACGCACCTACTCTGACTAATGAGAACCATAATAAGAGCTACTAGTTGTTGGGCACCTGCTCTGAATTGGGCACTGTACTAAGGGCATTGTCTCACTTAATCTATACACCAATTCTATGGGGATGGGTACCACCATTAGCCCACTTTTACAGACAAGGAAACTGAGGCTGAGAGAGAAGCTAGGGGGCACAGGTGGAGAAGCTTGATCCCCAAACCTGGACCCAAGTGCCAAACTGTGCCTTGCTGGTTGCCAGTTTTAAAGGAATGGATTGAAATTGGGTGAGGCATCAGACATAGAGAACAGACTTGTGGTTGCCAGGGGAGTGGGTGGGAAAGGGATGGACTGGGAATTTGGGTTAATGGATGCAAAATATTTTATATAGAATGGATAAACAACTGGGTCCTACTGTTTAGCACAGGGAACTATATCCAATATCCTGTGATAAACCATAATGGAAAAGAATATGAAAAAGAATATATATATATGTATAGCTGAATCACTTTGCTTTACAGCAGAAATTAACACAGCATTGTAGATCAACTATACTTCAATTAAAGAAAAAAAAAGAAATTGGTTGAAGCAAGAAGACCAGATGAGGAGTTGTTGTAGTAATACCAGCTGGGAGTTCCTACCTTTGAAGTGGGAAAATAATAGATTATTGTGAATATTAATTATTGAAGGAATGCATGTGTGGTGTCCAGTGCAGGGTCTGCAGTTGGCAGGTATATAATGAATATTTAATTTTTTTTCAAGAGCCTAAGTAAGAACCGATGAAGGCCTGGGTGAAAACAGGAGAGAAATATTCCAGGAGCAGCACTTGGCAGGACTTGGGCAAAGAATGAGGGAGATGGGGGAGCTGAGGGTTGGACAACCACCTTATGTCGCAGGGAGGAGGGGAATAAGAAACATCTTGTACAATGTGCTGTGGGTGCAGAGGAGGGAGAGAACAGGTCTCAGGATAACCAGCAAGAGAGCAGCCCCCAAACCTTCTGAGATATGCAAATGTTCAGTAGAGGCGCTGCATTCCAGGGCCTTGAGCTGCAAAGAGCTCTCAGCAAACTGTCAAACCCTTGTCCAGAGGCATCTACTTCTGTCCCGAAGCAGATGCTTTTCATCTACACGATCTTGAGCAGGTTCTTCAACTTCTTTGTGCCTCATTTCTATCATCTGAAGATGGGGATAAGAAGTCATAGGACTTAAAGGGTTGTTGTGAACATGTGCAGAGCGCTTAGCACAGTGTTAGATATGTAATGAGTTATCAATAAATGGTGGAAATTTTCATTAAAATTCTCTTATCCCTGACATTACTTCTCTATCTCTACATACAATGCTCAGATAATAGTTATATGAACATCAAAACAGCATCTTTGTCTGTCTTGTTCACCGCTACATTTCCTGCCAGCTCTTAGGACAGTGGCTGGTTCACAGTAGGTGTGTAAATATTTGTTGAATGTATGAGTAAGGAAACCCATCTCTCTTTCCTTCCCTTCCTCCCTTCTTTCCTTTCTTTCCATCCATCCACCCATCTGCCCATCCTTCCATCCATCTCTTCTTCCATCATCCATCCATCCATCCATCCATCCATTCATCTATCCATCCGTCCATCCATCCATCACCTTAGAAAGGCTTAACCCACAAGTTTTTTTCTTTCAATTGTGAGTGTAGTGGCTTTACCCACAGGTTTTTTTTTCTTTCAATTCAAAATATGTGTAACACAAAATTTACCATCTTAACCATTTAAGTGTATAGTTCAGTGATATTAAGTACATTCGTGTTGTTGTGCAACACCTCCAGAACCTTTTCGTCTTCCCCAACTGAAACTGGGTACCCATCACACAATAACTCCTCATTCTCCCCTCCTCCCAGATCAAGGCAACCACCATGCTACTTTCTGTCTCTATGCATGGGACTACTATAGGTACCTCACATAAGTGGAATCACACAGTATTTGTCCTTTTGTGACTTAGCCCACAATCACAAAAGCTGTGTGGTCCTGGGAAACTTAACCTTCCCGAATTTCCACTTCCTCATCTGTAAAGTGGCTGTAATAATAGTACCTACCTCATGGGGTTGTTGTGAAGTTTAAATGAGATAATACATATAAGGTACTTAGACCAGTACTTAGAAAGTGCTCAGTAAATATTAGTTCACATAAATACATATTCTAAATCAGCAGGCACTGGTATTGTGCTTATCATGTGTCTGACTCTGTCATAAACACTTTATGATCTTAACTTATTTAAGCCACACAACCCGATGTCATTGGCACCACCACTATCATCCATGCTGCACGGGAGAAAAAATAAGGTGCAGAGAGGGTAAGCAACTGCTCAAGGTTACTCAGCTGGTTCACGGAGGAGCTGGGATTGAAATCCAGGCAGCCTGTTTCCAAAGTCCATAGGCTTTACCATTGCCTCTGCAATCTCCAGAGATGGTCATCCGTCTACACCCTCAGTCCTGGATCAGCCTATCAGCGTGAGTCTGTGGAGGTGTCGGGGCCTCAGACACAAGGAGGTGTCCTTAGAAGTCCATGAAAAAATCACTGAAGATGAGTTTACTGTTACTTCCCATGTGTGGTCCTGATCCAGCGGGGCCCTCCTCGTGTTCACTCACACACGTGGGTCTCCTCTGGGCCTCGGTGGTGACCAAGGGAGCTGGGGATCAGGGCCCTCCATCTCCTGCTGGGGCAGACCTGGAGCCCTCCCCAGGTGACGCAGCAAAGCCGACGCCTTTTGCCTTTGTTGGCAGAAAGCTCAGCAATCCTTGACCACCCCCTGCCCTACCTAGTTAAGGTTAAAAACAGTGTTTCCTCTCCTGGGCCTCAGGGCCACCTCCTACTGGGCTTTATTGCTTTCTTGACACCCTCGGGAACCTCTGTAGCCCTTTAAAAGGGGCAGAGCCTGTAGTGGGCTGGCAGCCCCGGTCCTGGAGATAAGAGTGTCCTGTCCGGGAGAGCAGGTGTGGGTTTTCCAGCCAGCGCAGGCCAGAGTCCCGCCCTGAGTCACCTCTGCCCTGATGTCTGCAGAGGTGAGTACACTGCTGGCCTCTTCCTCTGCAGCCTGGCCATCCAGGCGGTTGCTGAGAATTAATTCAAGATTGGGGCACTGGGGGGCTTCTTTCTGGGCTCTCCTCCCATCCGTGTCCCCCTCCGTTTCCCCCTCTTCAGGCAGCTGTATCCATGTGTGACCTGGAGTTTGGTGGCGTCAAGGTGAAGGAGCCCAGCGAGGGGGGCAGGTGGCGTGGGTGCTGGTATGAGCGGTTTGTGCAGCCCTGCCTGGTTGAACTGCTGGGCTCTGCCCTGTTCATCTTCATCGGCTGCCTGTCAGTCATCGAGAACAGGACCGACACTGGGCTGCTGCAGCCGGCACTGGCCCATGGGCTGGCCCTGGGCTTGGTCATCGCCACGCTGGGGAGTATCAGGTGGGAACAGCTCTGAGCACTCCGCCTGGTGCCAACCTGGGGAGCCAGGCAGGGAGCAGAGCTGTGGGCAGGGACCCCTGGGCACATGCCCAGGATCCCCAAAGCAGTGTGGGTTAAAATGTGGGTTGGGGGAGGGGTCAGGCTGCTTGGGTTTGAATCCTGGCTCTTCAGCCTATGAGCTCTGTGGCTTTGACTGAGTCACTCTCCAAACCCAAACTTCCCACCTATGAAATGGGAACAGTGGGAGTATTTTCTAAATCTTATTTCTCAAGCCAACACATGAAGGAGAAAGGCCGGGTAACTCGTCCAGAGTCCCATGGCAGAGCCAGGAGGCAAACCCAAGCTGTCTGTCCTAAGCCCAGCATCTCCTGGGGGAGGCACGAGAATGAAACGATGTGAAGAGCTTAGTCCATAGTAAGCGCTCAGTCACTGTTGGTTGCTGTGTTATTGTTACCTTAAGGACGGGGTTTTGCTCCAGCCTAGGGTAAGGCAGAGTTATGCAGAAGAACCCGCTGGCCGGGCAGGGAGGCCTGAAGAGTTCCCCTTGCATAGCCCTCCCCTGGACAGGAGCTCCACCGGGAGGTCGTGGGCTCCCAGGAGAACCAACCACAATGACAGATGTCTTGGATGGAGTGTCTGGCAGTGGCCTCTAGAACCTGGTTGGTCTGTATTTAATCTCACACAGAAAACTGATCTGAGTAAGGAAATTGAAATACTGTTTCCTAGAAAAGCAGAATGGAAAGAGAACTTTAACATTTCTCTTTAAATATCTAAGAGAAGCTGCAGGTGGGATGAAAAACAGTCTTCTGTTCGACGACAGGTCTGGGGTTGAAGGCAACCTTTGTCACTGCTTAGCTGGGTGACCAGGGCAATTAGTTGAACCTCTCTGTGTTCAGTGGAATAAAAGGGGATGGTAATAATAGCTGATATTTATTGAGTACTAACTGTATGCTAGTACTCTATATGAACATGTATTAATTATCTTTGCAACAGCCTTTATGAGGTAGGGATCACTGAGGCACAGAGAGGTTATATAAATTGCCCACGGTCATACAGCTGTTCGGTGGCAGAGCTAGGGTTTGAACCCAGGCCAGCTGGCAGGAGAGAACATCGCTTTGTGCTGCAGGAGACTGCCTATCTGAAATGCCAGCCTTTTATTCAGCCATCTGTTTTTTGTCAACAAATATTTATTCGGTACCTACCGTGTGCCCGGCACTGACTGAGGTTATTGGAGCGCCCGACACAGCACCTAGCACCAGAGTAGGTGTTCAATAAGTATTTGTTGAGCAAACCATGGATGAGTAAACTAAGAAGGTGTCTTGATTGTTTTACTGTTACTGAGTGTGAAGTGTCCCAGCCTTCTCCTGGTCGAGCCACACTCTGAGTGACAGTGTCTCTCCCCGTTTGGGCTGGGGGACCTGGTGATGAGGCTGATGGCCGAGAGGGTTCTAAGTCTCCCTCCTGCAGGAGGCCACCCCACCTCCACCTTCACCTCTCTGCTTTGGCAGAGCCCAGGCTAAGCTTGGTCATGGACCTGAATTGAGGCCAAGTAAGCCTGGCTGCCCCTCTCCCCGCCGGTCAAGTCTGAGATCAGCTGGTGCTTCCTGATCCTGCAGGAAGCTCACCCAAGGGCCTGTGCACAGAGCTGCACTGGACAAGTTGGGGCAGCTGGTCCTGAAATGTCAATATGTTGGACAAAGTCCCTGTGTCCAGAGCCAGGGTCCTCTGTCCAGTCTCAGCTCAATGCCCTGTGTCCATTGGGTGGGCAGGCCCATTGGTGGGCTCTAAACATCTGGGTTGACATGGGGGGGCCTTGGGGTCACTGCCCCTCTTATTGGGTGTGTCCTTCCCAGCCAGGCACCAGGGGGATTGGTGAGCCAACCTCTCAGGATAGTTCCTTCATCTGAGTAGGACTGGATAGGATGCCAATGGGGGTAGCAGGGCACTGGGGGGCCTCTAGGCTCTGGGGCTTGGACTGGTTGAGCATCTTGGTGAAAAGGGAGGCTCCTGGCCCATGACCTCTGGAAGGACCAGCCAACTTGAACCAGCCCTTTGACCTAGGTTCGACTTTGTCTAATCCCCTTCACAACCCAAACTCCAGATCCCAATCCCAACTTAATCATGAACCTCTAGCCTTGATCCTGATTCCCAGTGCCATTTCCAGGAACCTCTAATCTCAATTTTACAGGCAACACTAGTCACACTTTCAGACCCAAAATAGGAATTTTACTGGTTGAGTTCCACCAATAAAAAATTTCATTGGTTGAGTTCAACCAATCAGGAGCTGTTGTTCAGGGCCTGGTTTCTTCTAAGGGGAGGCCAGGATACCTGTCTTGGGTTGTGAGTTTGAAGCCTGGGGTCTCATTCTGACCTGTGGCCACGGCTCTGAAGGGCTGGATGCAGCTCTTAGGGGCTCTGGAAAGAGCTGAGGGACAATTTCCCACCGTATTCTTGTCTGGGCCACCCTGGGGTCTGGGTGTAGGACAGGAATGGTGCTGCCCTCCCCTCCCAGGCTCTCCCCCACCACTCGGCACCTCGGGAAAAGTGGGCGTAATTTGGTGCCTGTTTTCTACCTGGGCTGCCCTTGACGGAACTCCGGCCCCGCAAGGCCATCTGGGGAGGTGGTGGGGCTGCTGGGGCCCAGTGCCTGGGCCTTGGCCTCACGACTCCTTCTGCTTTTGTGGGTGACAGTGGTGGACACTTCAACCCTGCAGTGTCCCTGGCAGCCATGCTGGTCGGAGGCCTCCACCTGATGATGCTCCTTCCCTACTGGATCTCCCAGCTGTGTGGGGGGCTGATTGGGGCCGCCTTGGCCAAGGTGGGTGATCCCCCAGGGGGCTGGGCTGGGGGCCTTTGCTCTGACGGGGCTGCTGGGGTGGGTGAGGGGCAGGGAGTGGGGACCGTCCAATTCTTTTTTAAAAAATTGATTGATTGATTGGCTGCGTTGGGTCTTCATTGTTGCACATGGGCTTTCTCTAGTTGCGGTGAGCGGGGGCTACTCTTCTTGCGGTGCGCGGGCTTCTCATTGCGGTGGCTTCTCTCGTTATGGAGCACGGGCTCTAGGCGTGTGGGCTCAGTAGTTGTGGCACGCGGGCTCAGTAGTTGTGGCTCGCGGGCTCTAGAGCGCAGGCTCAGTAGTTGTGGCGCATGGGCTTAGTTGCTCTGCGGCATGTGGGATCTTCCTGGAGCAGGGCTCGAACCCGTGTCCCCTGCATTGGCAGGTGGATTCTTAACCACTGCGCCACCAGGGAACTCCTGTCGAGTTCTTTTCCTGTTGCCTCCAATGGGATTGGGTGGACCTTTCTACCTCGGAGGGGACACTCAAAGGGCCTTTGGTTTCCTCCAAACCCACCCTGTCTGTCTGTGTCTGGACACAGCCCTCCCTAGACAGATCAGGAAGCAGAATTCAGGACTCAAGATTTCTGTTCCTGAGTCCATTTCTGGATTTAGATAATTCTATTTTTTCATTCATTCATTCATTCACTTCATTCATGCTACAAGCATCTCACTAAGCACTGTCTGAGGGTACAGGATATACAGGGTTATTCTCCTTGAGAAACTCCTGAACTAACTTCTCTGTGTGTTCTCCAGTTTGCCTGCCTTTAAACTGAGTTACTCTACCTTTAATGGGAGTTAATGCTCAAATTACTGGAATCCTCCCATTCCGCTAGGAAAGCTAGCTCTTACCCTCAGCCACAGAATGTCTATAGCTCTACACATAACTCCATGGAAGGACTTCCCTCCTCCCTCTTTGCCTGCCTGACTTCCTTGTTTCCTTCTCTCTCTTTCCTTCCCACTGTTCTGAAGTCTCAGCCAGGGACCCTTCAAATTGGAAGCCTTGCTTGGCTTGTGTTGGGGGTGGGATTGGAGGGAGTGGGGAGATGGGAAGGGGTGAAGGCGGCACCCTGTTAGCTTGCCTGGGGTTTGGTCTGTGGCTCTAAGCGCTGCCCATTGCAGACTTTGGTCTCAAATCCCATCTTGCTGTCGTCCCTGCCCTGGTCTCCCTGTGCCCCCATTTGAGACCCTGCTCCCTTGTCTGTTTAGAATGGGGCCTGGACCTTGCTGCTCTGATTCCCAGTGGAAAGCAGTGCTGGGACTCTCCCTCAGGCCTGGTCACTTGTAAACTCGTCCAACATGATGGAGACCACTGTGGGGCAGAAGTGGTCATTCACTGGGTGCCCTCCCCACTCCCCGAGCACTTGATAGAATCCTCTCATTTAATCTCCAACTTGACTGGAAGCCTGCATCAGTCCTTAAAGAGCACTCCCCACCTGGGCCCAGGGCTATTACCATGACCACGCCTCCTTTACAGAGGCGGAAGCAGAGGCACAGAGAAGGCAATAATTTGCCCAAGTTCAAATGAGCTGGGGAGCAGCTGAGCCTGGATTTGAGTCCCGGGTCCAGAAACTTGTCTGTACTTCAGTCTTCCCTCCCCAGGTGTCGTGATGACCCCAAGGCCGATTTCCTGGGAAGCCAATGGGGCTTAAGCTTCAGGGCTCTTCTCATCCCTTCGAAGGGGCCTTTTAGGGGGCTGGTAATGTGTTTACCTGGGTATATGTGTTTGCAAAATTTGTAAAAATAAGGTATTTTAGTATTCTTTCTCAAAGAGGGTCATATAAGTTACATACCCTTCAGGCCTACAATACCTGGAGCCACAGCTGGGTTATCCCCATTTACAGAAGAGCAAAATGAGGCTTAGGGAAGTCCAGTAGCTCAGGCAAAGCCGCACAGTAGGAACTGGTGGAGCTGGGATGTGGGTCCAGATATGTTTGACTGCACATTGGACAGGACCCTTCCCTGGCTCAAAAGGATGGGGCCCCTCCCGTCAGCTCCCAGCTGTCTCTCCACCCCCAACATGAGGCTGAGCACTGCTCTCTGCAGGCGGTGAGTTCCGAGGAGAGGTTCTGGAACGCGTCTGGGGCAGCCTTCGTGACAGTCCAGGAGCCCAGGCAGGTGACGGGGGCAGTGGTGGCAGAGATCATCCTGACGACACTGCTGGCACTGGCTGTATGCATGGGCACCATAAACGAGAAGACGCAGGGTCCTCTGGCCCCATTCTCCATCGGCTTCTCTGTCACTGTGGACATCCTAGCAGGGTGAGTGCCCCTTGGCTGTGGGACCACAGTGCTCAGCCTTGGGCCGAGGCTCGCCCCTGGAGGAGGGCAGGTCTGCTGAGCTTACCTGAGGGTTGCCAATAGAAGCCACACAGGTAATGTAAACGGGGGAAGTGGGCTGGCAGGAGGCAGACAACAGGGAATGGTGGGGACTGTGGCATCTAAGGAGGCCACCACCACGCACCTCTGATAAGTTATCGCTGTGTGGGAATATGGGCTTGGGGTGACCCTTCTAATTTCATTCTAGGGAAGTCAGAAGACTGGATTTTTCTGTGAATTTTCTACTTTTTGTAGTATCAATAAACCACTTCTGTGGACTGTGTTTATCCTGCCAGCAGGCAGCCAGGTTTTAGCCTCAGACTTACAAAGAGCTTCCACACCCATTGTCTCATTTATCTAGAGCCTCTCAGTAGGCTTGGGAAGGGATTAAGGAGACAAAGGATTATTTCTTCCCTTTTATATATGAGGAAACTAGGGCTCAGAGAGGACACAAGTGACTTATTTAAGGTCATTGGGAAGTGGCAAATTAAATGAGAGATCTGGGACAAGGGCCCCTGCTAAATATAGGGGATGAGGGAGCTCCTTCCTACAGGCCAACTCCTTCCTTTCTTCTTGGATACAGGACCAAGTGTAGCCTTTCTCTGCTCTGCCTCCAGCCCTAAGTCATCCTTTGGGAGGTAGAGTCTGGGGAAATGCATGTGCAGAGCTGTGGCAGTGCTTTGATGCCTCCTAGTGGCTTTTGGTTCACTTATAAGCCTACTGACTCATCCAGTTGGCTTTGGCTGCTGGCCACAGGTGGGGTCTGTGAGGGGTGAGGCCTGAGTGAGGACCCCAGCTTGAGCGAATGGGTCAAGGGAACAGACACCGGGACTCGAGAGGTGCTCTTGGGGAACAGTCCCTCTTTGGGAGATGCTGGGTCCCTAGCTTGTGGTGCAACAAAGGCCTCAACCAGGTCAGCTAGATTAGAGTTGGCACTTGCACGTGAAATATAGGAGAAACATGGGCTCTATGACATATGTACTTTAATCTCAGCTGAAACACAGAGAGGTTAAACAAAGGTCATAGCTAGAAATAGCTGGGCTGGGTTTTGAATCTAGGTCTGCTTGACCCTAAAGTTCATATAGCTGAAAACTGCTGAGGAGGAGTAGATCCATATTCCTTCCTGCCATCACTGAACAGGCACTACTTGCTGCCCATTCTTCTAGAAGGGTGTGTGGGGAGTGGCAGACTGTAGGGAGGACTCTGGGGAGGGGGTCAAGCCTTTCACTTTGGAACCTCCCAGACTGCCATGATATGGTAGTTTAGAGGAGGTTTCTGGGTAGCGTGTGACTTAGGCCTACTTGGGGAAATGAACTTGGGTGAGTCGGGGCTCCTTGGCTGAGATTCTGCCTACCATTGTGGCTGGGTGTTTGTAGGGGAGCTGTGTCTGGAGCCTGCATGAATCCTGCCCGTGCCTTTGGACCGGCTGTGGTGGCCAACCATTGGGACTTCCACTGGATCTACTGGCTGGGCCCGTTCCTGGCTAGCCTGCTTGTAGGAGTGCTCATCAGGTAGGAATGTGGCACGGGGTCATGGCCCATCTGGTGGGCATGGTGACAGTTCCCAGAACATCCAGGTCTAGAGGGCTAGGGTCTCGCTTGGGTTTGGAGGAGAGAAGAGGAAGCCTTCTTCAGAGGCAAAGATTACGGCTCTGGGACCTTTGGTGGCAAGTGATAGAAATCCATCTGAACACAGCTTTCATCATAAAGCGGAACTCCTTGGCTCACGTAATTGAAAAGTTCACAAGTGGCCCTGGCTTTGATGGGAGCTCAGACAGTGTGTTCAGGGCTTGGTCTTTTTAGGCTCTACTGTCCTCTGGGTAGATTTCATGCTTAGATAGGCTCTCCAGTAGAGGCAGAGATGCCTACCAGGCACTCCAGACTTACATCCTAGCAGCTTAATAGTTGGAAACAGAGGAAACAGAACAACAGGTCTTACAAAGGTCCTGGCTCTGCTGTTCTCTGAGTTGGACTGGTCCAGCTTGGGCCATGTCTACCTCTGAATCGATCTCTGTAGCCATGGGGCCAGGCACTCTTATTGGCTATGTCTGGAGCATGAATCTTATCCTAGAGTTGGGGTGAGGTCAGCCTCATCTGAACAACTGTATGGACTGAAAGTAGGGGAGGAATAGCTCCCCAAAGGGGTGCTGTACAACTCAAGGGACCCTGTCCACGTAGAACACCATGTTAGTGGTGTCCGCAAGAGCATGCATGTCATGAGATGCCAATCACATAAGACACAATGTGAGCAGTGCTCCCTGGAGCTGAGCAATGGGTAATAAGGTTGATAGTGTTGTCAGAAGGATAATATCTGCTTGACTGCTTCTCCTCCAGCTGTCTTCTTGTGAACCTCAAGGATCCAGAGTGTCCTTCCTTTCTGCTCCAGGTTGTGCAGGGATACAAGTAGGTACAGTGCCCGCTGTCTGGACAAGGGCAGGCACTGGGCTGAGCTGATCTAGACTGCTTGCATTGCTGCCTGTCTGCAGTCCTGGCTTAGCCTATGGATTAGTGAAGAGCATCACAAATAATTCTCTGATGCTTTGAGAATGGTAGAGATGGGGATCTTCAGGAAAAGGGTTAGGGACCCAACAGGAAAGAGTTTCTCCCTTTCCCCAGGGAGATCTGGCTGTTGAGGCTGGAGAGGCTCAGGAAGGCATCTCTCTGGAGAATTCTGGGCCTGGAGACATTTGATGGAGGGTTGGGTCTCTCCCGGAGATGCAGAGACCTCACTGGGCCACCTTTTTTGTAGGTTCTTCATTGGAGATGGGAAAACCCGCCTAATACTTAAGGGGCGGTGAAGCTGAGATGGTGGAATTCCTGCCGCCCTGGGGGCCCTCAGTGGACCTGTCCTGGACTGCAGACCAGACAGGTCTGCATTTCCTGCCAGGGTAGAGCTCTGAGAAGTGACTGATACGCTTCCCCTGACTTGGGTCTGGCTTTTCAGATGTGCTAGTTCCTTCGAATTCCTTTGTGCTCATCAGAGACCTCAGCCTGGGGAATGTGTTGCCAGCAATGCCCAGAGACAGATAGAAACAAGCACAACAGAAAAGCTTTTCTTGACAGGGAAGGTCCCAGGAGCAGAAGAATGGGTGGAAGAGGTGGCCGTTTATGTGTCTCCGCTCACTTCCCTCATCCCCTTACTCCTTCTCTTGTTCCCCGATTCCTCTGGTATAGAAGGGGCTTCTTTGGTCTGTTTCCTTGCGGCCTGTGCTGTCAATCTAGCTTTGCAATAAATAGTCCAATGTTTCCTTCCGTGTGCCCACTGGCTGGTCTTTCCTTTCAGAAATGGACACCACTGCGGGGGAAACAAAAGTTTGGGTTGAGCTTTAGCTGTCCAGAGTCTAATTAGCTCGAGCCCAGCTAAGAGTCTAGGGCCAAGGCAGGTACTTAAAGTGCAGACCAACCCAAAGCCCGTCTCCCTTTCAGCCAGAGCCAAGGGAGCTCTGTCTGGAGCTCAGAGTCCATTCTGGAGTCCAGTTTGGACTCTGGTCAGAATCAGTTCCAGATCACAG
This sequence comes from Lipotes vexillifer, assembly GCF_000442215.2. Classification (NCBI taxonomy): domain Eukaryota; kingdom Metazoa; phylum Chordata; class Mammalia; order Artiodactyla; family Lipotidae; genus Lipotes; species Lipotes vexillifer. The sequence continues at coordinate 2,558,645 of NW_006775554.1, forward strand.
ACCTCAAGACCCTGCTGAAAAGCCCAATGCAGACTCCAGGGCATGGTTTAGTGCCCAAAGCTATCCAGGACATGGACTGACCCACTCATGGCACTCCAGCCGGGGATGCGGGTGGGTATGGGGGTGGACCAGAGCTGCAAGGATTTCCCAAGGAAATATATAATGTGGCATAATACAGGTCTGGAGAGACAGAGGCATTTAGTTGGAAGATATGAGTATCCTGAATAAGTAAGGATAAAAAAAGAATAAAAAGACACATTCTGAAGTTCACACCTTAAAAATAGAGTGTGTATCTTCTCTACAAGAATCTATGGGTAATTTATGGAAGGTGATCATTCTAACACCGCAGAGGGGTGCTAGGGAAAAATAATTCTCAACAACGAACAAAAACATCACCCACTTCTACCAGACAAGCAAAATACTGACCTGAGTAAAAAGGAAGAAAATGCTCACTGGAGAATATTACCAGTACAATGAGAGATTGCCTGTTGAGAAAATGGACACTACCCAAATATCCAAGACATTTTGGAGAAAAAGAGAATAAATAAATTTCAATAACAACAAACCTAAAGAGAAGAGCTACTCAGACAACCTGTGTTCAGTGGTGTGAAGGTAATTGTAAAAATAGCTACTGACACTAATTGAGCACCTTCTACATGCCAGGATCTGCTTTGTGTTCGAAACGTGTGGTAATTTATTTCATTTTCACAACTGTACAGGTACATATTATTGTTATTATTTTTCATGTTACACATGAGGAAAGTGAGGCACAGAGAAGTCAGATTACTTACTCAGGGTCACTCAGGGAGTGGCAGAGCTGAGATTCAAATCCCAGTGGTCTGGCTCCAGAGTCTGGGCTCTTATACTGTTCATGTAATCTTAAGACATATAGCTGCACTTAAAGACAAATAGCGGGGGCTTCCCTGGTGGCGCAGTGGTTGGGAGTCCGCCTGCCGATGCAGGGGACACGGGTTCGTGCCCCGGTCCGGGAAGATCCCACATGCCGCGGAGCGGTCGGCCCGTGAGCCATGGCCACTGAGCCTGCGCGTCCGGAGCCTGTGCTCCACAGCGGGAGAGGCCACAGCAGTGAGAGGCTCCTTGAACCATTCACTACCTTGCTAATCCTGAATAAATCACACATTACTGGGCAGATAAAGACATACAGATATACACTCTTAATGAAGAATAGTACCACATCAAAAAAAAAAAAAAAAAAAGACGAATAGCGAACATTAACTCATGGGGTTAAGAACAAACAGAATTGTTAACGGGAACTGTGCAATAATAGGAAGAGCTGTTAGGGTTAGTCAGGAAAGGATGAGTCTTTGCTGGAAGAAAATCTAGTAAGAACTTGTAATTTATCCAGTAGATCAAATGAATAGGCTGAGATAGGAAAGGATGGTAAATGATGTGCTCAAAGAACCCAAGTGAAGAGAGGAAAGGCGAAGAATGAAGGCAAATTCAAGACCCAGCGTACGCGCTGATGGACCTACTTCAGTTAAGTAGGACTCGAGTCGGCGGAACCTGGGTTCAGATCCCAGCTTCACCACACTTACTAGCTGTGTGACCCTGCCTGGGCAATTTATTTAAGCTCTCTGAGCTTCAGTTTCCTCAGCAACAGGCATATTGTGTGGGTCCAATGAGTTAATGCAATGGGAAGGACTTAACATGGCACCTAGCGTACAGTAAATGTTCAGTAAAAGTTTGAAATCAGAAACAACACATTAGAAAACTCACAAAGAATGAAAAACATTAAAAGTTACTACATCCTTTGGTGAAATAAATAATGAAATCAACCTTTGGTAAATCTAGTAAATAACTATATATATATATATATATATATACATGTATATACACACACCCATACACACACATGCATACACGTGTACAGCTAACATTTATTGTTTACTATGTGCTCGGCACTGTGCAGAATCCTTTCCATGCATATTCATTTAGTCCTCGCACAACAATCCCATGAGGTATTATAGTGGGTTGAATAGTGTCCCCACTTAAATTCATGTCCACTTGGAACCTCAGAATGTGACCTTGTTTGGAAACAAGGGCTTTGCAGACCCAAGTAAGGTAAGGGTCAAGACGAACCATACTGGATTAGAGTGGGCCCTAAATCCAATGAAAGTGTCCTTATAAGAGACAGAAGAGGACACAGAGAAGGTGGCCATATGGAAGGACCGAGGCAGAGTTATGGTATCGCATGATAGTACCAGGAGTCACCAAGAGCTAGAAGAAGCAAGGAAGGGTTCTCCCCACAGCCTTTGGAGGGAGTGTGGACTGCTGACGCCCTGATTTCAGACTTTTGGCTCCCAGAATGGTGAGAGAATAAATACCTGTTTTTTTAAGTCACTGAGGTTGTGGTCATTGCTAGGGACAGCCTCAGGAAATGAATACAGGTAGCCACTCTTACTCTTCCCATTTTCCAGAGGAGCAAATGGAGATCCCAAGAGATGACATTACCCAGATGACACATAGTTGGTACATTGGTGGAGCCAAAATATAAGGTACGTTTGACTGCAGGGTTCATGATCTTTGTCATCACAGGTTACTATTGCTGAATAAGGGACAGTATGTGGCCTGACTGCCCCTTAGTCCCCCATGAAGAGGGGGACAGAAGGACGTGTATGATAACTCTTCTCACTCCTAACTTGCAATTGGATTTCAAGTCCTGCTCTTCATGTCCATTTCTAGACCACAAGCTCTTTAGAGGAAGATGGATGTTAATTCCTCTTTGTGATTCCACATTATTTGGCTCACTGCTGTACAGAAGGGACTGAGTACTTGTTGACTGAAAGAATGGCATAGGTGGATCCTAATGACTTTCAGATTCATTCTGACCCTACAGAGTAGAATCCAAAATTGACCCAGATCACCTAAGTTTACCTCCACCCCACCTCCTGTCTTCTCAGGAACAACGAGGTCACAGAATTTTAGGATGTTAGAGCTGGAAACTCTATGGCAGTAGTAAAAAGCAGTTGTTATGAGTTTGGATTCTGAGAAAGATCCAAGTTTAAATCTCAGAACATTGGCTTTTTTGCTGTGTAAGTTTGAAGAAGTTATTTAACTTCTCTCAGCCTCAGTTTCCTTAAAATGGGAAACCTGCCTCAGAATGTTTGTGAGGATAAGTGTTTGTAAAGCATTAGCACAATGCCTCATACCTAGTACGTGGACAATGTGATAGCTCTTATATTTATTACTGTCTAATCAAAAAAAAATTTTTCCCCGCACTGTGTGGCACGCAAGATCTTGGTTCAAACCTGTGCCCCCTGCAGTGGAAGCGTGGAGTGTTAACCACTGGACCGCCAGGGAAGTCCCTCTAATCGAAGGTTTTGAAATGTGCAGGTATCAGAATCATGGCAAGGGAGCGGAGCTCTGGCAAGAAGATCCTAAACGGACTTTGCACGCATGTATTTTCTCAGTCAACTATCTTCATATAAGGATCTTTGGGCCTCTTTAGGGGAAAATGTTGGGAAGCATTCATGCTGTCCAGTCCCAAAACCCAGAGAGGCGAGCTAAATAATTTGACTATAATCACACAGTGATCTAGTGGCAGAGCTCAATTAGAATCCAGGATTTTGGACACACGCTCTAGTGTTCTTTTCTACTGCAGCAGGCATGTGCTGCTTTATACCCTTGGAGCACAAGTACTGATTCATTTCCTTTTGTGAGAATTGGCTTGAGTCCTCATATTCTGTGTTGTTGAGAAGCCTAGTATTATGTTCTCGCATCTTCCCTCACCAGACTGTCCAAGAACTCTGAGAGTTTAAGCAAAATCCAAAGGGGAAGTATGCCAGTCTTCTACCTTCATGTCCTAACTTTTAATTTTATTTTTATTTTTTAAATATTTATTTATTTATTTGGCTGTGCCAGGTCTTAGTTGCAGCATGGGGATCTAGTTCCCTGACCAGGGATCGAACCCAGGCCCCCTGCATTGGGAGCATGGAATCTTAACCACTGGACCACCAGGGAAATCGCTTTATTTTACTTTTAATATTAAAAAAATTTTTTATTGAAGTGTAGTTGATTTACAATGCTGTGTTAGTTTCAGGTGTACAGCAAAGTGATTCAGTTTTATATATATATACTTTTTCAGATTCTTTTCCATTTTAGGTTATTATTTATTTTTGCTGTGTTGGGTTTCGTTTCTGTGCGAGGGCTTTCTCTAGTTGCGGCAAGCGGGGGCCACTCTTCATCGCGGTGTGCGGGCCTCTCTCTATCGTAGCCTCTCTTGTTGTGGAGCACAGGCTCCAGACGCACAGGTTCAGTAGTTGTGGTTCACGGGCCTAGTTGCTCCGCGGCATGTGGGATCCTCCCAGACCAGGGCTTGAACCCGTGTCCCCTGCTTTCGCAGGCAGATTCTCAACCACTGCGCCACCAGGGAAGCCCCATTTTAGGTTATTAAAAGATATTGAATACAGTTCTCTGAGCTATACAGTAGGTCCTTGTTGTTTATCTATTTTATCTATAATAGTGTACATCTGTTAATCCCAACCTCCTAATTTATCCCTCCCCACACCCTTTCCCCTTTGGTAACCATAAATTTGTTTTCTGTGTCTGTGAGTCTATTTCTTGTTTTGTAAATAAGTTCATTTGTAGCATTTTTTAAGATTCCACATATAAGTGATATATTTGTCTTTGTCACTTAGTATGATAATCTCTAGGTCCATCCATGTGCTGCAAACGGCATTATTTCATTCATTTTTATGGCTAATATTCCATTGTATAAATATACCACATCTCCCTTATCCATTCATCTGCCCATGGTTTTCCTGCTCTAACTTTTTACTTCGTGCCTGCTGCAGCTGCCATTTTATAGCTGAGTCAGTCACACTTGTCTTGGCCAGGGTGGTTTCTAGAAAGAGGGGTTGTTTACTGACAATTGCACAACTTCCACACCAAGCACACCTGTGTGCTTCATGGGCTCCATGCTCATGTATCCAAGCAACTCTTAAGGCCTGGCCTTTCGGGCCTTGCCCCCCATCCCCTCTATCCCCACACTGCCATTTTCCTCCAGAGTCCTACCACCTCAAAGTGGGTTCAGGCATTCGCCTCTCTTGGGACCCAAAACCATTGCTTCCGCTCTGAGTCCCTGGACCCACCATGGTGTTTGGAGGTTGTGACTAGCTTTGTTCCTTTTGGTGTTTGAAACACAAAGCATTCATTCTCCTCCCTAAAAATCTAATTGCCTTAACTGGTTTATAGGAATTGAAAATTTGTAGCCTTAGAGAGTTTTTTTCCCCTTAGAGATTTAAAGTCTCTCATCTAACTCCCAGACGTGAGTCAGTGCACAGACTTAAATCTCTATAAAGGAATGGAAGATCAGGTAATCTTGTGGAAGGATTCTGATGTAACAACGCACATGAATATTCTGAGCCAGTTTTTTCTTTTTAATATTTATTTAGTTTTTAGCTGCATTCAGTCTTAGTTGTGGCACACAAGATCTTTCATTGCGCTGCGCGGGCTTCTCTCTAGTTGTGGCACGTGGGCTGAGTAACCCTGTGGCATGTGGGATCTTGGTTCTCTGACCAGGGATCAAACCGGCATCCCCTGCATTGCAAGACAGATTCTTAACCACTGGACCAGCAGGGAACTCCCTGTTCTGAGCCTTTGTCTCTGTTTCCTCTAAAAAGGTTGTGGCCATTTACTCAAGGAAGATATAGAAGATGTAGAGGGACTCTCAGATACTGACCCTGAGCAGTTATAATTCTTGAGAACCTTGGGTGCTATTGCAGTTGGCTGCTTATAAAGTCCAGGTGAGAGATACACTTTGTCTGGAATGTACCTCATGTCTAGGTGAACTGGCTCTAAATCCATCCTATTGGTTCTTCTTACAGTTTCTAAGTGTATAGTTGGAAATACATCCTCGGCAAGTGACAAAATCTCTACGCTGACTCTATGACCCATGGAGTTGGAGTTGTTATGGGAAGAAGGGCTAAGTGGAAGCCACTGGGACTCTTTAAATCAAATAGTAAACCAAAGGCACCACCGTATCTGGGGAAATCATGTCAAAACTTGTTCCAGCAGCAGAGGCTGTGGTTGAGTGCCCCTCCAAGAACACACGTAGTGTGTGCCTCCAAGACTAACTCCACTCTAGAATTAGAGACAAACATTTTCTGGGACAATGGCAGTGACAACTATCAGAGGACTGCAGCACAGGAATAGCTGTGGACTCCCAAGAGATCCCTGCTAGCTGCGGGGAGAACAGTGGGCTGGAAAGAAACTGAAATTCTCTTGAGCTACGAGGATCAGCTTTTATTATCCCTTGGATAAGTTCTCTTTTTCCTTGATAGAAGACAGCCTTCAAATTATGGCAAAAACCAACGGGAGTCATTTATTTTAGACATTTATTTCACATACAAGTTTTCAAGAAGACATCTAAGTGAACATTAATACAAAACAATAAGTAGACATACATTTATACTTGGAATGCATTCAGAGGTAAAGGCTTATCACTACACAAGTCACTCAGACGCTCCTTGCATTTGGGGCTTCCCCAGCTCCCTCAGAGTTGAATCGTGTCTGTCACTGGGCACCAGAGCTCCCAAAATAGGCTTTCTCCACTGCAGCTACCTGCCACTGCCTATCCAGGTGACTCAGGGGCTGCCTGCGGTTGAACATGAGTGATTTGACCTTTCTCCTCACTGAGCAAGCTCCTGGACTGCTCACAGCATCCTCTTGCTAAACTATGGGGTGGATTCATTGTGGCCCGAAATGCTGCCTGTGGTGGCGAGCCAGGGCAGTGGCCTGGTCTTATAACCTTTTCCTCTCTACGTGATGCCCCATAGCCTCACAAAACATCAGAGCCAGAGCGGTCTTGGCAATCATGCTCAACTTCTCTTCAGATAAGGACATCAGGCCCAAAGAGAGGCTGATTTGTCCAGCAACACTCAGAAAGTGGTAGCGACAAGAATGAAACTTGTCTTTTGGCTTCTGGTCTAACGCTCATTCTACGTGCAGGCTGCCCTGAACTGTTTAAGCATGTTGTGAAGTTTTCCTCTTTAAAAAAACTAAGGTTTCCTTCCAGATGAATAAAGTAGGCTGTATGTGTATAATAAAAATGCCAGTAAGAATCATGGCATTTGTGGAAGTAACAAAATAAGCCTGTGCAGGGATACAACCAGGTTCCAAAGTGCCTCGGGTAAAAGGTCAGAGAATAAAATGCCTACTTGTTTGCACCACTTTAAAAAAATAGGATTTGGGGTAATTTTTAAAGAAAAAAATACAGTATTAGATAAATATAGATTTAAGTAGTTGGCTGAGGTGAGTTGTAAGCTGTTTTTGTAAGTTTCTTTGTTCCAGCAGCCAGAAGAGAGAAAAGCCGTAAGTTGTTAAAAAAAAAAAAAAATCAGTGTTTGTAAGGTAAAAATTTTTTTTTTTGCTTTAGGATCAGAGCTTTCTCTGGTACTGAGACCTGGGAAGAAACTTTCTCCTACGGATCTTCATAAAGGCAATTTATGTGAAATGAGACACAGTAATCAGAGTATGACTGTTCATTGTGACTTTCATGCTCCACCTTAAAAAAGATAAAATACAAACTGCCTTTGGTCTAAGATGGTGGGTAGGACTTTCTATTTCTTCAGAAGCAAAGTCCAGTAAGTTAATTTAGTACAAGTTCAAATAGTCCACTTACAACTGGGAAACGGTAAGGGAACCCAAATTTCACCTTAGCTTGATCCCAGACATATGACAGACAGAATCAGTTTATTCCACTGGAGGAGGAGTGGTTCTTGAGCCTTTCCTGCCACTGGGGAAACTGAAGCGACAGAGGTAGAGAATATGATTTTAGGCAATTAAAAAAACTCTTTTTGCAAGTGAAGGTGATTTTTTCATTAATAAACTAATTATGTTCCGTAATTGACATGAACATAATTGACATTACCTTTTGCTGCAATACTTCTTCCATCATATTGCAAGTTCCTTGAGCACAGACACGATGCCTTTTTTCATTTTCATATCCCTCACTGTGCCTAAAACACAGCCTTACACATAACAGTGCTTAATAAATATTTATGAGTAAATCATGTACTTTCCTGAATCATGCTTCGATATAATGATCAATCCTGCGTACCTATTACTAAGTGGTGATTTCTATTAATGTGCGTCGTCTTTAGAGTTAGAATTCCAGAACATCGACACAATACAAGCACACGCCCACTGGCACCACACACACCTCACTGTGCTAGGCACACTACCAACAAGAAACTGCACTTACCATTAGAAGTCTATAATTCAGACAACACAGAGGAAATCAACCTACTGAGATGTGAACAATCCTAACATTCCTAACAAATGTACGAAACATTTATCAACGTTTACCTGAGTCACCTGCCTTCCAACAGGCCACACCCGATTCTGGCACCGTAAGTTGGATTTCTTTCTACGCTGCCTACCCTCCTCGGTACTTTGCTGAACAAGTTTCAGAAGATTCAAACACACTCAGATGTCTTCAAATAAGAGAGCATCTGACAAAGGAAAGGAGATAAGATCAAAAAAATTATCTACAGCCCCGACTCTGGTTATCTTTCCACTAAACTTATGACTTCTCCCTCCCCAAAGCAAAGCCCCCCGAGGTTACCTTCATCTTAAGGGTATGAATGCCACTGGTCTCATCCCGGAGTTAACAGCTTTGGATGACCAAATCCCTGGTTTGCAATGTCCATAAGTGAACTATCTCCCCATCTGAACCCTTCCTTCAGTATTTATCGGGCCAGTGCTGGGGGTTGTCAAAGACATCTTTTAGACCAACTGGTAAATGTGGAAAACGAAAAGTGTTCTGGACTGGAAGTTTCAGTAAATATTTCCACCTTCACTCATTGAGGTATAGAGTTGTATAAATTACTCAGGGTTCTACAGAGAGGTTTATGACCACATGAACAGGGACTAGAAGCCTCAGAAAAGAGAATGGTAAACTTAACAAGCAGCTCTGGAGTGCTGGTCTGGACCAAGGTGGCCATCTGATCTAAAGCAGGTCTACGGAGTCCAACTGATCTTATAAATATTGAATGTTGCAGGTCTCTACCTCACTTCCTTCCCTATCTCCTTAGAGTTTTAGAAAACTATCTAAAATTATACAATATTATACTGAAGCGTGGGGTTGGGAGGCATAAAATATGCCAACATTATCAGTCATATTCTAGATAAAAACCAGAGAAGTCACACATTCAGAACTAGAATGTGTCTGAAATTCTACTTTAATGAGACACACCATGAGCATGCACGCTATTCAATCTGAGGAGGGCATGGTAGTGCAGAAGAGTCAGACAAGGGCACCCAGAACAATTAAGAGGTAAGCGTAGGACTTCGGAGAAACAGTAACAGGAACTGGATTACTTATAGGCTGGAGAAACAGCAGCCGAGGGGCTCTCAGTCTTCAGGTACAGAAAAGGTTAGTCTACAAAGGGCGATGGGTGATCAGTTGCTTCTCATCTCTGTGGAGGGCAAGGCATTATTTCAGTGACAATACAAGGATTCTACCTTAGCTATTTAGATCAACTTCTTGACACAAAAAAGGTACACTGCAACAGACTTCTGATGGAAACTATAAAATCTTCAATCTCCTTTTGTGAATATCTTCAAAACCAAGATGGATCTGATGTGGTTCTCATCAGGCTCCTGAAAGTTCTACCCAAACAGGAAACTCTGTGATCAAGTTGCATCGCATGGGATCGCATGTGGTAGACAGAGAATGAAAAAACGTTGAGCATTTTTTATCTCCTTGATAACAACTCTCCCATACACTGAAGGATCTTAGATGTTGCTGGGTTTGGCAATCCCATGGCAGTGGCCTCGACATACTCAAGAGAATTCCATTGTGCACTCAGACACTGTATCTTCTTCACTTTATTACAGGAAAAGTTGAGACACACAGAAGGAGAGGAACAGACTGACTGATCAAGTTAGAGGCAGAGGTGAGGACAGGATCCAAGTCTTTATTTATATTCTCAACCTTATCTTGGGAATTACACTTTATAGCTAAGAAAAGATTGCTTCCAAGAGTGAGATTAGGGTAAAATGGCTAAGGGGACATTTAGGAAGAGAAGAGATCGTCATCAAACTGTTTGCCTGAATTCATCAGTCTTTCCCTTGTGTGGGTTCTCTGGGGCATAGAGCGCTGGAGGGTATGGGAGAAGCTTTTCTCTCACATGAACCTCCCGATGTTTAGTGAGAACAGAACTCTTACTGAAACGTTTGCCACACTGCACGCACCCGTAGGGCTTCTCCCCGGTGTGTACTCGCCGATGTTCTCGAAATCTCGTACAGTTATTGAAACTCTTCTCACAATCCACACATTTGTAGGGATTCTCACCAGTGTGGACTCTCCTGTGGGCACTGAAATGAGAACTGTTGGTAAAGCTTCTCCCACACTCTCCACACTGGTAGGGCTTCTCTCCAGTGTGGGTTCTCTGATGTATTATGAGACTCGAGCTCTGACTGAAGCATTTTCCACACTCTCCACATCTGTAGGGCTTCTCTCCTGTGTGGATTCTCTGGTGGGCACCGAAGTTTGAGGAGTCGTTAAAGCTTTTCCCGCAGTCAAGACATTTAAAAGGTTTTTCTCCTGTGTGGATTCTTTGGTGTCTGATTAGACTCCTGCTTCTACCAAAGCACTTCCCACAGACACTACACTTATAAGGATTTTCCTTCTGGTGGGTCATCCGGCACATGAGGCGAGCACTCCTTCCAATGCTTTCTCCATATTTGAGAAGTCGGTAGGGCCTTTTCCCCATGAAAGGCCTCTGATGCACGACAGCTTTCCCTAAATCTCTAGGCTGAGACATCAGTTTTCCCTGTCTGACTCCTTGAAGGTTTTCGCATTGTCTTCCTGCGATGCATTCCCTTTTACAATATTTACCTGGATCAGCATTCTGAGAAACAGCCCTTTTAGGCTTTTGTATTAACGCCCTGTGCTGCTCCATGTCCTTATATATTACCTGTGTTGCATCCTCCTTGATACCACTTCCAATTTCAAAATCTGAAAAAAAAAGACAATAAACATTTCAGACCAGTCATGTATCAACATAAACAACATGGCCTACAGGCCTTGTCTGTTAGGACCCCTGTGTGCTTCACTGGCCTCAGGCGTGGGGACTCTTTCTGATTCACTGAGCCTTATTTGCTTTCAGTTCCACGAATAGCCAATAATACCCAGCACAAAGTAGGCCTTTGGAAATGTTTTCAGAGTTTAATTATAATCCAAGCCATTATCCCCAATCTGTATCCTGATTAACATGGGAGCAACTTAGTTCATCTCCCTGAAATTCCACTACAATTCATCCTGCTTTCAAAATTTCTCATCTATAATGAAAGTACACTACACTTCATTAGTGGTTAGATTCTAATGATCAAGTCCAAATTCCTCAATGGACTTCTAAGCTCATCAACCTCTAGTCATACTCTATCCAAGAGTATTTCTTTCTTCTCAAATGTTGCTGTCACTTTGTTTTTCTGGCAGTCTCACACGCAGACCACACTAACTCAAATCTTAATTCTCACTGCTCGACAAACCAGAATTATCTTCTCCTCACTCTTTCATCTGCATCCCACAGTACATCTTGGATCCCAGCTTTGCCGAGAAGTTTTCTGAACAGAGAGCATGATGTAGTGAAGACACAGGCTTTGGAATCAGACAGCTCTGGTTATGATTCCATCCTGGTCACTTATTAACTGTGTGGTTTTTGTATTAACTTTTTATTATGGAAAACTTAAACACAAAAGTAGAGAACAGTACATAAACTGAACTTCCATGAACCACTTACCCAATGATCTACTCCTGGCCAATCTTGTTTCATCTCTATTCCCACACACTCTCTGCTCCCTCTACCCAGATTATTTTGAAGTAAATTCAGACATCGTATTATTTGATCCATAAATAGTTCACAAACTGTGTAACTTAGGCCCAATCCAGGTTTGCTTGATTCTCAAACCCTTCTTATGCATTTTGCTGTACTGTCTTTTTTCTACTTGCTAATTTCAGCGTTACTTTCCCTCCACATATTGAGCTGAAACTGCCAACATCCCTCAGTCCTAAGTGGGGTGGCTGTGTCCTGGGCTGGAAGAGGAGGGCAGCCATCAATGAATCCCCTGACTTAGGTCAAAAGCCCTAACAATGTCATCTTCTGAAGCACTCTGATTGGGTCCAACATTGTTCTGGGATTTGGAGGAAGTTACAGCCTAGTAGTTGCCTCAGACAGAGCCTGATAATTTGATGACAGATCTGGAGCTCACCTTAAAAAACAAGATTCACAAGAGAAGGACTTTGTTTCCAAAGTTATCAACTTTAACAGTTCCAGTTACAGGGTTAATAATTTCAGCTTTCATTCCCATACAAAAACAAATTCCTGTATAAATACTACCAGAGAGCATATGTGTGAACTTCCTTTTCTGTTGTTTGTTTTGAATAAGCATAGAGTACAGGAAGTTTAGGTTAGAAAGACAAACTCAGATTAAGGATGGTTGTGGAATCTTAATACAAGTCTAATGGAGAAAACTGGTTTGGAGACTTTTACAATAGTTTAGGCAAGAGACAGAGAAACGCTAAACTAGGGTAATGGTTATGGTAACTAAAGAGGGGGGCGGATGGGAGTTCTACAACAGCTGAAAAAACATATCATCTGCCTGGATGTAAACAATGAGAGAGAAGGCATCAAAAAAATCTCTACCTTTTAAGTCTGGATGACCTGTGGGAGGACACAGGGAAGAGCCATAGTGTGGGAAGGAAGATGCTGATTTTAATTTTGAAAATTTTAAGTCCAGAGTGCTGGTGAGATGCCTGTGAGGGCATCCAGCAGTCAGCGGGAAACCCGCAGGTGGAGCGCAGTACCAGAATAAAGTCTTTTTCTCTCTGCCTATCCTTTTTCTCATGCACATCACACATAACTGAGACATTTCTGTTTTGAGCTTACTGACACACCTCCTTGATCTGAGTTTTTCTCACGTTTAATTCCAAGTTCTTCTTCCCCACAATATTTCTAGGAGATATTAAACATTATCTGCCCCATACACACCAAAACCGAGGCTGAGATCCCCAAAACCAAATCACGAGAATCCAAGTTCCTCCCTTGAACAGAAGCACCATAAGAACAGGGACTCTGTTTTATTCATCGATACCTCCCCCTTTTCCTCAAATGGCACAGGACACACGAATATCTGCTTAATGAATAGACCTTCATGAGCGATGTGCCAGCTCTTCTGATCTGTCAGTAAATCCCACTTCCTTCTTCTTTAGACCACAGCCCCTCATGATCCTTACCACTCGGGCTTTGCAGTAAACCTGGAGGTCCCTGGAATTCTGGCTCTGGCACAATTTCCTCCTCACTCAGTCTCTCACTGCTGGAATCTTCAACTATTGCCTCCTGTGAGTCCTCCTCAGGTTCCCAGCATGTAGGTTCCTGGGGTTCAATCTCAATGTCCTCTCTTTCTTGAATTGAGGGTGACGGGGCTTCCTCTGGGGTGCTAGTGGGAGGGGCAGATGCCCGAGAGTTAATCAGGGCATCCATCTCCTTGTAGAATGCACAGGACTCTAGCACGTGACCATTTTTCACTTTGCGGTAACTCTTCTGAAGGCTTTTGAACTTGGTCCGGCACTGTTCCGGTGTCCGGAGGAAGCCACACTCTTGCAGCTGTTCAGCCACGGCCCCGTACAACTTGCTCTTCCG
>NW_006775554.1:2572382-2661929 GCF_000442215.2 Lipotes vexillifer
TTCCGATGACAGGCTTGCAGTGCTTCATAAAACCGAGTCTCACGGAGGATGTCAAGGAAAGTCTTGGTTTCCTCGTAGCCCCAGTGCACACCTGCCATTCAAGGATAAAGTTCAAAGAAACAAGGTGTCTGAAGCCTCTATACATTACAAAATATAAGAAGTACAAGAAAACAAATCCCATTCCCTGGAACTATCATATGCCTGGGAATAAGGTTTGCAAGAAATGAGAAGGTCTATATAAAATAACTATAATATTATATTGAAAGACATAAAAGAACTAGAAAGAATGGAGAGACACTATGTTTCTGGATAGGAAGATTCAAGTTGTACAGATATCAATTGTCAAATGAATCTATAAAGTCAAAATCCCAATAGGATTTTAAAATTAAAATTGATGAACTGATTTCAAAGTTTACTTGGTAGAATAAAAATGCAGCCCCCCAAATCTGCCATTGCTATGGTTCTTAAGGATTTAGCTGTCTGTCTTTTAAAAATTGTTAGGAATAATGGGCTAGGACACCCAGCAGGAACTTTTCCTCCAAATTCCCTATCATTTCTTTAGCCCGTCTTCTTTGAACAGCAGAACTATGTCCAGAGTAGTTTTTGATGTTACTGAGTCCTCTACTTTGAGATGAAACCATCTGTAAGACAGGCAGATGTCCTGCTTTTATAGCAGAATTAAGCTTTTCAGGATATGTCTGAAGACAGTTTGTTAAACATGCTTTTTGGGTGTTTTATAATCTGTAGTAGGAAAGTCTTTTCTGTCCTCCATCTTACTGGGTGGTCTCTTTCAGTCATATCATTGGATTCCATATTTGAAACCACCTACCCTCATGTCTATGGATTTCCAGAATGATGAATACCTGTATAATGCATTTTCCCATCTTTTTCCTGAGACCTGTTTGTTTTGAATAGATACAGTCATGAGTACAGTCTCAGATCTCCCAGCCTGGTTTATTTTTCCATTCCACCTAAGAACTTATCATCTTTTCATAAAGTGGAGTACAGAAACATTACTAATAACTGTGACACCAGGCAGTGCTTTATTGCATTTTAGCATCTGCAGAATGCCTTCATCTACATTATCTCATTTAACACTAACAACTACCCTCATATTCTTAGCTATATTTTAGACAGAAAACTGAAGCTCAAAGTAGTTATATGATATGTCAGCTGTCATATAGCTACTAATTGGTGGTTTAGTTCTGCATGTCCCAGGCCCCAAATTTCAACACCATCTTTCTTTTGCATAGTATCTTTTTTTTATCCTTTTAATTTCAATATCTCTGAATATTGTTTGAGATGTATCTCTTGTGGTTCTGGGTTTTTGAGCATAAGCCACCCATTCTCCTTGCTTTGGCCCTGCAATAAGCCTTTCTCTGCTTCAAAAAAAAAAAAAAAAAAGATGTATCTCTTGTAAGCAATATAGTTTTAAAAAATATATCTGATAATCTTAGACTTTTAAATTTGTAATTAATGATATATTTGGATTTACATCTATCATCTTACTGATTTTTTTCCATTTAATGCATCTACTTTGTGATTCTTCTTTTCCTTTCTTGTCTTCTCTTTGAATTTCTTTTTTTTTAATTCTTTTTTTGTTGTTGTTGTTAGTTACATATTCCTTTATGGACTATCCTTGATAGTATAATAACGTATCCTTGACTGTTACAATCTAATACAATTGACTGCATTGTAACAATTCTCAGATAATGTTAGATCCTTAGAACCCAGGACTCCATTTGTCTTCCTTCCACAGACCCCAAATACTCAAAATTCATGCTGTGCTCTAACCCAAGAAAGAACCCTTCATGGCTGTTACTCAGACTGCACTGGGGGTAACAAAACACCTGGGAGTACTTTCAGTTATATGGCCAATTACAGTGATGAGTGGCAAGGTGTGCGTGACAGAATTCCCTGGGTTTGGTCACTTCTGGTCTACTCCTTTTTCCACAAGACCACATCATCCAATTTCAAACCAGAAAAAAAAAAAGCACCATTCTTACCACTCAGGTTTTGAAATAAGACAGGAGCACCACGAAGCTCAGACTTCTGGATAAACTCAACACCCATTTCATCACCATCAGATTCTTCTGTGGCTTCTTCCTCCTCCACCAAATTGATCTGTTCTTTAGCATTGATACCAATTCTCTTTAGTCTGGGGAGAGACAGAATCTCCTTTGGCTTATCCGTGGATGTAGTATGAGCTGCAGGGTTCAACAAAACATCCATGTCCTCAAAGAAGGCACAGGGTTCTAGCACATGGCCATTTCTCACTTTTCGATAACTCTTCTGTAGACTTTTGAACTTGGTCCGACACTGCTCTGGTGTTCGGAGGAAGCCACATTCTCGCAACCATTCAGCTACAGCACCATATACTTGGCTGTTTCGGGGACAGGCCTGAAGTGTTTCATAAAAGCGAGACTCTTTGAGAATTGCAAGAAAAGTCTTAGTTTCCTCGTAACTCCAATGCACGCCTGCTATTTTTTCATCTTCCAGACCCCACTGCTGCTGCTCTCTCCGTGTTTTCCCTGCATTCCTTGCAGGGGTCTGAATAGCATGAACTGACTTTTCCTTGATATAGTTGCTTCGTAGGACATTCCTCTTATTAGAGGATTGTAGACCTATTGTCCATGGCTCCTTTCTTTGCTCCAACTGTGCCATCTTGTTAGCTGTAGACACTGTGTTTCCTAGAGTAAGAGAAATATATTTCATGCTAGAGAGATCATCACTGCATGCCCCAATCTCCTGCTGTAGTATGCTCTCCTGGAATACTTGTTCACACCTACCCTTAAAGGTCTTGTTCAGTTCCTTCTCTAAAGTCTTCCTCAATCACGATCATGCACACTAGTTTCTTACACGAGTTATTTGGCACAATCATCTACTAACTTAGACTACCGTTTCACTTCTCATATATGTACCACTTCCTTCCCCAGCTAGTTCTTAAAGGAAAACTTTTAAGGGTAAGAAGCACGTATTTCATTACCTTCAATTCCCTCTCAGTATCTAACATTGTGTTAGGTTCACAGCGTGCTCCTATGAACCAGTATTCGTTACTTATAAAGTGTGCTTACACCTGCTCCCCACATCCCCTCACTCCCCCACTCAACACACACATACACACACTAGGGCTATGGGAGATGAGAAGTCAAGAACTTTTGGAGACATTCTGGCAAAGTTAATGGGAAAGAGATGTAAGAATAGGAAAGTAACTTAATTTTTTACTTTACAATATGGTGGAGATCAACATGTCTTAAATTGGAATCCGAGCTCCACCACTTTACTTTCTGACCAGGGGAAGTTTCTTAATCTCTCTGAGCCTCAGTTTCCTAGGAAATAATATAATCTATTCAACAAGGTGCTAGGAATAGTAAATAAAGGATCATCTGTAAAGCGTCCAATGCCTAATAAGTATGTAATAACATTTAGTTTCCTTCTATAGAAAACACACATAGGAGCTTCACAGAATTCTCCTAGGGAGGCAGCATCAAATTAAATCCTTGCTGAAAGAACCCTGGGGATGGAGATTTGCTCTTCACTTTCACATGAGAGAAGTAAGTGTAGGGACAATGAAAGTTCAAACATCTACCAGGACCAGGCAGGCAAAGTAAAGGAGTGAGGTGGCTGGAGTGAGAGCCCTGGCATTTTAGCACGAGCTCTTCCACTCAGCTGTGGTCAATGGCTGCTGTGAGAGAAGGTGGGCCCATTGTGCCTGACGTTTGATTTTTTTAAGAGATACTGGAAATCCAGATTTATAAACTAATTTTATATTAAAATTCTGTGCAAGGCCCAAATATGTTTGTAGGCTAGACTCATAAGCCTTTAGTTTACAATCTATGATAAAAGACCGAGCCAGGTGTCTGTGGGCCTGGGCCTTTCCATATGTAATTATTATACATGGAGGCACTGGGCTAAATCTGAATGTCCACAGTATGGTCTCTAACCCACTCATGGCAGATTTTACTAAGACCTCTAATTCATCATTTTACTAGGTCTGGATGCTGTGTGATCCAAGGGAACACTAGGAAACAGCTATTGTGTAGGCAACTTGCCATGTGGCCATCTTTCACTGGCTCCTGTAACAACACCAACAGCAATGACTACCGAGATAACCACACAGGTCTTTGAAGGATGAATGATCAGTGATGAAGTGCAGAGACCCTAAGTAAAAGTTAAAATCAAGGGTCCTGGGACTTCCCTGGCAGTTCAGTGGTTAAGACTCTGCATTTCCACTGCAGGGGGAGCAAGTTTGATCCCTGTTCGGGGAACTAAGATCCCACATGCTGTGTGGTGTGACCAAAAAATTTAAAAAAAATAATAATAATAAAAATAAAATAAAATCAAGGGTCCTACTGTTTTGGGAAGAGTGCTTTGTTACTGGTGTGTCATCTTAAGTTGATCATTTTTTTAAACTGCTTTAATTACTTTCTGATTATAAACAATTGTCAGTTTATCTTTATTCATTCAGTTTGACATGGCCTATTTTGTAATCTCTGTATTTCAGGGTCTAGATGTATTGTTGTCCAACAGAACTTTCTTTGATGATGATGTTCTATAACTGTGCTGTCCAATACAGCTATTGAATACCTTAAATGTAGCTATTGCCACTGAGGAACTGAATTTTAAACTTTATTTAATTT
Source organism: Lipotes vexillifer (assembly GCF_000442215.2). Lineage (NCBI taxonomy): Eukaryota > Metazoa > Chordata > Mammalia > Artiodactyla > Lipotidae > Lipotes > Lipotes vexillifer. The sequence continues at coordinate 2,577,023 of NW_006775554.1, forward strand.
TAATTAATTTTATAAATTTAAATTTAAATAGCCACATGTAGCTAGTGGCTACTCTATTAGACAACAAAGGTTTATAGTATCTATAGTGTGTATTGGTGCACATTTTAGGCCTATAATTTTATTTATAAGTAATCTCTGACTTGTAGCTTACATATGAATGAACCATATTTAGCCCTACTGTTAAAGCAGATGATATAGCTCTTCAAAAGTTTGCTTGTAAAATTACATTTCAGTGGTTATGTGTGCCTGTAAAAATTTGTGCTATTTAAAAAATTCACAACACGCTATCAAGGTTGTTGTACTGAAATTACTTTTTTCCTTCTGTTTATAAGATTTCCATCCACTCAATGAATATTTGCTGGGCACCACCCATATGTCAGGCTCTGTGCACAGTGTTGGGGTTACTATGGGTTAAACAAAAACAAATCCTAAAAGACCTTATGACTTTACGGAATTTTTAGTCTAGTGGATGTAGATAAGTTTATATTTCAATAATATGACAATCATATATAAATCACCCCAATGTTTTAATCACTAAATTATAAGAATGTATAAAAATCTATAATATAAATTGGAAGAAAGGAATGAGTGAGGTATGAGAACATGGTATGCTAGAGGCCAAAAATGACTAGACAACCCATGGAGGTCCTTAAAGTGATAACACTTATAACTATTTTATCATCGGTAGAAGTGAATATATTAGAAATCCCCAAATCTTTTATTTGAAAAGGTATAGAATCCTTACCCAGGGAGACCATGTTCCCAATACTCTCCTTTCTAATATGCCGGTAGAGGTCTCTGTGAGCAGGAATCTGACGCACACTCTTTTTGTAGGAAAAACCTCTTGCCATGTGGTCATCTTTCACTGGTCCCTGTAACACACTAACAGTAATGACTACCAAGATAACCACATGGGGTTTTGAAGCATGAATGATCATGGATGAAGCACAGAAAGGCCCTAAATAAAAATTAAAATCAAACAACCAAGTGTATATTATGTGCCAAATGAAGCAGAAGGTACTATAAAGAATCATAAGAGATGACCCGGCAAGGAATCCCATTACTCAGATGGCTGGGTGCAGTCTCTTCTGGAAAAGGAGCAAGGGGGAAAAGGTCTCTTGGAGGGAGTATAAAAGTTTGAGGAAATCATTGTGACTGAACATCCTAGGAAGTTAGGCTAGAGAGAACAATTACAATTTACCTGGGACCCAACAGGAACTCGTGTGGCTGTTACTTCCTGATCTATGGTGTTCCATTCATCAGCAGGAGCAGGAACCCAGGGAGAAGGCCGAGCTGTAAGAAGAGAAAGAAACCATTAGTGTCGTTGGCTCTGCCATTTTATTCATTCTGCTTCTCCTTTTATGAAATGAGCACGTATAAAAAACTGACAAATATAAATTGTTCATTTTCTCAATGAATTCAGAACAATGCCCCAAACCACGGTACCCTAAAGCAGGGCTCACAAACACAAATGCTTTTAGGGAGTAAGCAGGTAAAGGACATCATGAAAGGGGAGAGGTACGGACTGTGGGGAACTGGAGAGCACATGTCCCACTGAAAGGGTACACCTAGTATTCAGCTCCAGCTGATGCTTCATTGTGAGATTATTGCCCTGGCACAGAGCTTCTAACTTTTTAAAATTTTATTTATTTTATCTTTGGCTGTGTTGGGTCTTCATTGCTGTGAGTGGGCTTTTGCCAGGTGCAGCGAGTGGGGGCTACTCTTCTTTGCAGTGTGTGGGCTTTTCATTGTGGTGGCTTCTCTTGTGGAGCACGGGCTCTAGGCATGCAGACTTCAGTAGTTGTGGTGCGTGGGCTCAGTAGCTGTGGCTCTCGGGCTCTAGAACGCAGGCTCAGTAGTTGTGGCGCATGGGCTTAGTTGCTCTGCGGCATGTGGGATCTTCCTGGGCCAGGGCTAGAACCCATGTGCCCTGCACTGGCAGGCAGATTCTTAACCACTACACCACCAGGGAAGCCCCAGAGCTTCTAACTTTTTCAAGAGAAGCCAGAAAGCAGGACTTTTATGTATAATCTCAAGTCTTAAACCTTGAGAACTAAAAACAAACAAACAAAACCCCCAAACCAGAAACTCCTTGTAGGTGAAACAAAACAATCTGATTTGGCATGTGAGTTACCAGTTCGCCATCTCTAGCACAAATTAATTCCCTATGAGTGAATACTGTCCTAAAAAATGTTAGCATATACAGATCCATAGTACTGAACACTACAGGCAAATATACCCCCAGAAAGGTGGAAGGAAGATATATAAGCTTACATAGTATAAGGCAGTCTGTGGTCTAACTTATACTATAGAATTCACTATCTAGGAAAACTTTAAGAGTAAATATTACTGTGACCAAGAACTCAAAAGCTTGATCTACCACTTTCTATGGAATCAAACTGAATCACTTCCTTAGAAATACATTATTCCCTTAGGCACACATGGCTGAAATCCTACCTCTTCTTTTAGAAGGAATTCACCTTTCTGAGATATCTATCCCTCAGATTTTCTGTCCTCCTTACCCCCAGTAAGGACCTCAACAGAACAAACCACCTTACTTTAGGAATTCCTTATCACCTGAGATGGCAAAATCCAGAAACACCATGAATTTATCAGGTAAAGTAACTGACAGCATCTAATCCATGTGAACAAGGGAACTTTGATGCTGATGAACAAACACTGAAAAATCCAGAAACCATTAATATTTGCAATGCATTCTATCATAATATGAATTTCAGGAGGAATAAGGAGGTGGGGTCCGAAGTGGTGAATCTTGCCTCTTGATGAGGGGTTCTGTAAGTCAGACAGATTTGAAGTTTAAAAATAATCATACCATTATGGAAGAAAGGAAACTAACATTTATTGAGCACTATTATGCACTGACCCTTTTTATGATGCCTCCTTTAATCTATGCTAACAACCTTAGTATTTTCCTTTTACAGATGACAGAATGGAAAGTTTGAGAAGTTTAGTAACTTGACCAAGACCACACAGATAAAGAATGGCAGAGGTAGGTTTTGAACGCATACTGTCTACCTCTAAAGCCTAATTTCTTAATCTCTATGCATTAATAGACAGAGATTAATTAATATTACTTGCCCGAGATAACATAGGGAGGGGGCAGAGAAAGGATATAAACCCATGTCTTTCTACTGTAGGTTCAGTGATCTTTCCATTCTTCTCTTTAAGCCTGACACCATGCTGCAGAGGATGGAGAGATCACTGTGGACTGGGAAGGGCAGGGTCTTCATTTCCTTGTATTTGACTTGATTCATTAACATCTAGGGCAGATATGAACACCAGTTGTCTCTCCTCTATGAAGTCTTATTGTTTATCCCTCTCATAAGCCACTTCTGTGATGCCTTACTGTCAGTCACTTTTTGAAAATAAATCTCATTTCCTCTTCCAAACAGTTTTTCCAAGTTGCATATAGTCAGCCAAGAACACACACACTTATACATGCAGCAGGACTAAAAACCACAAGCTGATTGTAGGATGGAGATTCTTAAATAACACTATGAGAACTTAAGGCCAGTCTGGGCAATCTATGTTTTCTCAGATTCCATCTTTAAGATCCCTTTTACTTATGTCACACATATTCCCAAGTCTTGAAGCTAATGAAGTCTTTCTCCCCAATATTCAATTTACTTTCAAATATGTATTGAGGGGACGTTACGCTGAACAAGTCACAGTGTTACGGCTACAAAACAAATCTGCCATGGTCTCTGCACTGGGCATGCTCTGAGTTCTTCTTACCATTCTTGGGTAAGGGCCGAAGCTCTCTCTTTTGGTTCAGCTGCTCCTGGTGTCCTGAGTGGAGGCTTTCAGCTCCCTCCAGAGACATCACTCTGGGTTGGGTCTCCACCTGCTGTGGCTGAAAGTTTGCCACCTCCCATGCTGCTCCAAGTGGGACTTGCTTCTCTGAGTACACAGGACTGCTAACCTGGGAAATAAAGTCAGTGCCATAATGGGAAAAGGGAGTTAAAGAGGGCTAGATCAGGGCCAAATTCCCCCAAGAAAGATATCAAAGAAGGATAGAAGATGTGAGAAGGGATGAAAATTTCACTCCATTCCCTATGGGACCTCTGAGGGCATCAGGATAATTAGTATTGTCCAGAAGTCTGGGCATAAGGGAATAGGAGAGTGCTCTTTATTAGTATACAGAGGGGCAAAATCTCTTAGGAGTGAAATACAGAGCCTCCCTGTTATCAGACTAGACATTATTTGAGTCCTCATATCTATCAGGTTCACTGAGAAATGAAACACTAATTAATTCAGTAGTGCACTGAAAACTTAGAAAATTAATCTTGACATCTAGTGTCTATTTCTGACCAACACAGCAACTTGCTAATAGTCAGATCTTTACACACATCCTGTGCAAGGTGAAAGTGCAAATCTTGCAGGATTTCATGAGGTTACTGAAAGCGCTGTTGAAAAACAATTAGAAGAGCATGCAAAGCCACTGACAAATAAGGATCAGCAATTAAAATGAAGAAGAGTGACAAGAATGATGACATTGAGGGCACTTCAGAAGACACGGATTGCAATATTAAAGGATTACAAGAGGCCCTGGGGTAACTGATAAAGTCCTTTCTTTCCTTTTTGGGTGGGGGGCAGGGCAAAATAGCCCTCTTTAGGATCAAGCTACAAAAGTAAAATCCTGTGAAGCATAATGTACTGTTCTCTCATATAATTTTTGGGGGAAACGTTACACAAAGACTTAAAACAAATACTTAGATGCATAATGTTTAGTGTCATTTGCAAGATAATAGTTCAACCAAAGCTTTTTTTCTATTTAATATGAAATTCTGATCCCTTTTAAGTAGATTCCCTTTAAAGGTCTTTCATTATTACCATTTATCCTTCCATAATTTGCATTTCCTGCAATGCATCCCTTGCCCATCTTCCTTTCCACCCCCTTCTTGCTAAATACAAAAATCTGGAAAATCCTCTCTCACCTGCTGTCTTAGTCTTCCAGTCTCTTTCTCCAAATGTATTACCAGGGCCACCGCCTCCTCTCCACTTTCTGGACACTGCTTCTGTGCCCACGCCTGAATCTTCTCAGGTAAAATGGTGAGAAACTGCTCAATCACCAGCAGCTCCAGGATCTGTTCCTTGGAACGCATTTCTGGCTTCAGCCACCGGCAGCAAAGTTCCCAGAGTTTACTGAAAGCTTCATGGGGTCCGGTCACATCCTCATAACAGAATTGCCTGAAGCACTTGCGAGAAGTCTCGGACTCAGAGCCGTCCGATCCTTCCAGAATGGGCTGCGATGCCCACTCGGGCTCCTTTTCCACCTTCATTATTAGGCATCCCTCAACCTCCAGGGGCGCGTCGATCTGAGGGTCCAGGGATGCAGCCATGCTCTAAGCCGGGGGTCAACCTCACGTCTAGCTCAAAGGAGACTCGAAGAAACCAAACCTTCGAGAGCTCCCTGCTAATGTTTTTGGAAGTGTGGGAAGGCAGGGAAGTGAAAACGGCAGTGTCAGCAGGAACAGGGTACCCTAGGCTGATTAATCAAATCTATCCTAGGCCCTTGAAAAGGTGAACATGTACCCTAAGGTCCAAGAACTCAGCCTCTTCTCCCAACAAGATGTGTCCCCGCGTTGTGGTTTTCCAGGGTGCATCTTTTAGTGCAATGTCGGAAAGAGCAACGCTAGAGGACTGGGAGAAAATCAAGGGGACCGCGGACAGGAGGGCGGGGGCGGACAGCCGGGCCGGGAGGGGGTGTGTCAGACACCCGGGTAAGGGCCCGGGGGAGGGGAGGCCCCCGAGTGGGTGGGGCCGGATGCGTAGGCCCCGCCCGGCCCCGGGTTCGAGGCTCGGGGCACGGCAGCGCGCCCAGGCCGCTGCGGGTGGCTGGTGGGGGCCGACGTTATCCGAGGCCAGCGCCCGGCTCTTCTGGCCCAAGGTGGCCCGGGCCGTCCTCAGGAAACCTCCACACGCTGAGGAAAGCCGCGAAGCGGTCCTGTCCCTAAGGGGAGAGAAGCCGCGGGGACCAAACAACGATTCGTAGGGTAGCGGCTGCAGGATCCTCGCTCGCAGCCTCGTCTGCTCTGTTCCCGGACTGCGCGGGGGGCGCTGGGAGCAGCAGCCACGCATGCGCCACTCGAGCCCGCGCGCCGCCGGGCTCAGCGGAGGCTTCCTCGTCGGCGAGGGGCTGGGGGGGAGGGGGCGGCGCGGTGGACTCTCGCGAGAGCGCGCAGCGCAGCGACGCGCTGCTGAGACACTTTAGGAATGAGAAGGGTTGCGGCGGCTCTTCCCCGGGGCGGACGGACACACTGCAGGCACTTTGCAAGAGACTGTGGAACAGTGTGAGAAAGGGGAGTGGGCGTTCTCCGTCAGCCGGAGAATCTGGGAGGCGGGGAGAGTCTGTGAGGTTGAGGAGCGCTAATGAGGAGGTGGCGCGAAGTCCTTTCTGACGCGGGGGTGTGAGAACTCGTTTGCCTGGCGGAGGGTTCTGTCACGCGCTGCGAACGGTCGCGTGTTGGAAAGGCTGCTATAGGTGGCGACCCTCGGCGGGACAGCGGCCCTCGCGGAGGGACACGGTGCCGCCCCTCGACCTTCTCTGGGGGATCATATGTGAATGTTCGCGTCTGTGAATGTACCCATCCATGAATGCCCCCGTCCGTTGCTTGCGGAGCAGCGGGGGCTGCTCTTCGCCTCGGGGGCTCTTACTGCCCCGGGCACCGGGGAAGTCGGTGTAGCTAAAACTGTTGGGAGAGGATGTCATCTCTGGCTCAGAGTTCCTCCGACCAGGCCCCAGCTTTCTGCTGGTGGTGGCAGGAGGAGCTGTCCAGTCTCTCAACTTCTGTGAAACCCCAGAACTGTGCCCGCCCATCCCTCCCTCCTTCCCTCCATCCCTTTACTGATTAGGTGCCAGGCAGTTTTAGGCATTTGGCTTATATCAGTGGGCAAAGCAAAAATCCCTGTTCTGGGGTTGGCAGGTAGATAGACTATCAAAAAATAAAACTTAGTGACTTTTTTTCCTTAGAGAAAGTCTTAGTTAAAACTTGACATGCAAATTCCAGCAGCCAAGAGGCATTAGGTGCGAATCTGTTGGGCAGCTAGTACATGCCAGAGGTTGTCTTTGCACAGCTGTCTACAAGCTTATTTTATTTCATTTCTTTGGTCACCTTTTTTTTTTTTTTTTTTTTTCTAGACATGGTGAGAAAAACAAAACAAAAAACACAGCATCCTTTGCCACTTTTCAGCTTTCAGTCTGGTGAGAGAGGCACGTGTTAATCAAATAATCTACAAACCAATGTACAGTTGTAACTGTGGCAGGTACTGCCGACGAGTACATGATGCTTAGAATCTGTGTATATTAGAGGGAGTTGACTTAGGAGGTCTGGGAAAGTTTCTTTGAAGAGGTAAAGCTAGGGATGAGATCCAAAGGAGGAGTAAGAACTGACTAGGCAAGGTCTAATCCTCACAGAAATCCTATAAAACAGGTAAGATTACATCCGTTTTAGAGTTAAGGACATTGACAGCTCAGTGAGGTGATGTATCCGCCCAAGGTTACTTTAGACAAAGTGGCAACCCACAATTCTGAGTCGGCTAAGAACAGGGTCTTTTATATGCTCCTTGAGCCATTTGGTGTTTTTAGGAGAGGTAAGTGTCACAAGCACCTCAGGGACATTGGGGGCAGGGGTCACCAACTCGAAAGGCTGCAGGACTCAGGCAGACAACATAATTGAGTGAAGTAGAGTGTAAGACAGTAGGGAGGCCTTCCCTGGTGGTGCAGGGGTTAAGAATCCGCCTGCCAATGCAGGGGACACGGGTTCGAGCCCTGGTCCGGGCAGATCCTGCATGCCGCGGAGCAACTAAGCCCGTGAGCCACTATTACTGAGCCTGAGCTCTAGAGGAAATGAGAAGCCCGCGCAACACAAGGAAGAGTAGCCCCCGCCCCCCCCCCGCTGCCACAACTAGAGAAAGCCCTCACGCAGCAACGAAGACCCAGTGCAGACAAAAATAAATAAATAAATTTATTTAAAAAAAAAAGACAGTAGGGAATGGGGAATAATGGGGATTGCAGTGAGCTGGAGGCCATCTTTTCTGTAAAGGAAAAAGCCAGGTGAAATTATCACACTTTTAAATAATTGGCAAATACATTTATCTGTCTCCCCCACTAGACTGTTAGCTCAATGAAGCAGGACTTTATTTATTTAACTGTTGTGTGCCAGGTGCTTAGAGCAATGCCTTGCACATAGTAGGCACTCAACCTCATCTGCTGTCCATAAGCTTTGAGTAATTCTTGCCATATGTGCACAGTTCCACAGATTTTGAAGCAAATTTACATTCGCTTTCTTATTTTATCCACCAGCGTCTGTGTTGGCTCCTTATTTACTTCTGATGTGGGTACTGCATGAAAAGCCCCCCAACCCCCTCCGCCAATCCAGGAAATACTTAGGTATGTCTTCCTTTTGTACCTGTCCACCTTCTTCATGTTTTAGCACCTCTCCCTATGTACTTGGCATCATATCTCGACTCCCTCTACTTATCTAGCCCATTTTATGTTTAAAGAATGCTTTGTTGTTGTTTTAGTTCTGACCCCAAACTTTAGGTGTTGACCGTGGGCCCATCATCACAACCAGGGACCCGTTCCCTACCCTCAGCCTCAGCCCCTGCAACTGCAAGCTGCCCCCAGCTGCCTCTTGCCGGGGGAGGTGCATGAAAGGTTTCATTTCTTAGAAACTACTCTCCTGAGACATCTTGCTCCAGAATAAAGTGAACATCCCTAGACATCTGAACTCCCTAGTCCATCATATGATCTTGAGCGAGACAGAAATCTCAAGTCTTCAGGGGCCAGTTATAGCTTAGTCTCCTTAAAGCTCCTCTTTGAGTAGAGGGTATTAAAGCTTGCTCTGCATTATCTCTTAGGTGTAGGATTATACATTCTTCAGGAATCGTTATTTTTGTTTTTTTGTGGCCTCTCAGTGTTACATGCACACACATGTATATGTATATGTTTAATGGAAAATTTCAGACGTATAAAAGAGTAGAGAGAATTAACTCTTGTGTTCTCATGCTCCAGCTTTAACAATTAGCAATTCATGGCCAAACTTGTCTTCCCTTTATCTCTGTCTACTCCCCTGATCCTGGATTATTTTGAAACAAATCCCAGACATCATATTATTTCATTTGTAGCTGTCAGAATATACTGCTAAAAGACAGGGGCTCCCATCTTAAACATAACTTCAATATAATCACAAACGCTTCCCCATAGCATCAACAATTCCTTAGTGTCATCTTTTAAGAACAGCTTATTTGTTTGAAAGGTGGTTTGCAAAGGAAAAAAGGGTCATAGATGCTGGACAGGTAAAAAGAACAAATGTCCTTCATATTTTCTAGTTAGTTATTTATGTTTACTTCAGCTTGGAAATGTTGGCACCTTGGGAACAGAAGAGCAAATTGTTGAAAAATTGTTGAAATCAATATGGGTCAATAAATGAAGCAGATCATGCTACTCAGAGACATCTTGGAGGAGTGGTGGTTTTCTTAAGACCCCATCCTCTGAGTTGACCCCAACCCTGATGTCATGCTCTTCCCATGATCCCTAGGGGAACATTCACACCAGTCTCTCCTTGGTAGTACATCTGCGGTCACAGCTGTTATTTTACAAGTAGCCTTAGAGTGACCTTTGGCACCATTTCCCGCTGTCCGTGGTGCTGATCCACCAGCCTTTGGCCAGCAGCCAGAAGAGCTATAACTTGCTTTTGGCCAATGGGATTTAATGTAGGGTTACCATAAAAGTGAACATTAAATATACATTAAAAAGTTCCAAGAAGTGCTGTCAGTGCTTATGCTCAGTTAAAAAAAATCCAAGCTGAAAGTGAAAAGTGAAAAGGCTGAGTATGTGTGTATTAGTGTGCCTATTTCAGACATAGTATAAATATTTTCAAATGTGATTTCTTAACCACATTATAACTAATTGAAATAAATTTCCATTTCATAAATTAAAAATTGCCTCTCCCACTGGTTCACTAATGGTGGTCAGATAGTTGACAGAATAACAACCATTAATATTTTCCAGTTCTTTTCACCCCATTGAGCAATACAATAATGAAAAATTCTCTTAAACAAATTATTTCTTAATATGCATATATAATAGTCAACATTTTTTTTTCTGTATCTCTTTCTCTAAGGCACCATGCTAGGCACTAGTGGGATAGACAGAGACATAAGACATAACCCTTTTACTCCAAGTATTAACAGTAAAATGGGGAAAATTAGTCATACAATTATCATATATTAGAATAAATGTGGTGGTGGAGGGATGCATGAAGGCCTGTGACAGTGCAGAGTATAACCTCTTTGGCTACCAGACAAAGCTTCATAGAGGGAAGCTGAGTGATGTTTAGCAGGAGGGGGATAGAGAGGCATTCCAGAGAGAGGCAAGGTCATGAGCATGACTGGTATTTTCACGTAATGGTATGAAGTTGAGTGTGCTATGAACTTAGCACGGGGGAAGGCAGTGGTGGAAGATGAAGTTGTGCACACAGGCTGGAGAGAATTTGGACTTTATGATGAAGGCAATAGAAAGTGTGCCCATTTCTGTAGGAAGGTGAGGGCATCTCTGTATCTTTGGGAGAGTTCTCTCCCTTATAGACTCCTGGGCTAGATCCACTATGGAAAGAGGATGCTTTCCATAGTGAGAGTACTCAGCATACAGCAACTTGAGTAAGATGATTTCTAGGGTCTATTAATTTTTCTATTCATCCACCCATCCATTAAGCACATATAGAAGCTAATTATGTTTCAGGTAAAGTGTTGAATACTGGACACAGTGGTGAAAGACATACATGAGTCTTGCCCTTAAGGAGCTTACATTCTAGATGGAGATTGGAGAAGGAGAAAAATAACATACAAGGAAACATATAAGTAAACAAGATAGTATGAGGTTGTTATAAATACTAAGAAGAAAATAAATAGGATGATGAGACAGACTGTAACTAGGCAGAAGTTACTTTAGAAAGGCTGATCAATGAAAGGTTTCTCTGAGGTTTGATTTTTGAGTTGGAGTCTGAAGGGTGAGATGGAACCATAGATGTGCAGCTTGTAGAAGAGCATTTCTGGAGGGGGAAATGGCAAGAGAATGAAGACCTTGCCACTGAAGGCGGGAAAGTGCGGAGTGTTCTAAAAACTGAAAGGAGACCAGTGTGGCTGGAGCATAGTAAGCAAGGGGAGGGATGGGACCAGAGTGAAATGCAGACCATGTCACGAGAGCCTAGCAGGCCATGGTAATTGGTTCTAAATGTGGACATTTAAGGATTTTAAATGAGTGGGTGACAAGATCTGATGTACACTTTAACAGAATCACCCTGGATGATGTTGAGGGTGAATTGGAGCGAGGCAAGAATGAAGGAAGTGTGGCCAGATATGGGCCTCTGGATTTAGTTCTGGCAAAAGGTGATGGTGACTTGGACTTGGGAGTGACAACAAAGGTGGAGAGAAATGGATGTGTTCCATATGTTTTGAATGTAGAACTGTCAGGACTTGGAATAGCTTGGTTATGGAGCATAAGAGAAAGAGAGGAATTGAGGATGGCTCCTAGATTTTTTATTTGAGGGTATTTGGGTTGATGGCACTACAGTTTTTGATGTGGGGAGAACTGGTAGCGACCTGTTTTTTGGAGTGGAGTGGTGGTGGGAAAAAGATTAATTCTGATTTGGATGCGATAATTTTGAGATCTCTATTAGATATGTGTCAAGTAGACAGGTGGGTATACCTCAAGGAGGAGGCCATGGGTGGAGACATAAACCTGGAGGTCATTATCATATATTAAAAGCCATCAGACTTGATGAGAACATATAGGAAAAGAGTATAGGTACAGAAGGGAAGAGAAGGTAGGCCCATGCGCTAGAGCACGCCATCATTTAGCAGACCGTGGAGGAGGAGAATTTTCATGGGTTGAATTATGTCCCCCCCAAATTCATATGTTGAAGTCATAACCCCCAGTACCTCAGAATGTGACCTTATTTAAAAATAGGGTCATTGAAGATGTAATTAGTTAGGTTAAGATGATATCATACTGGACTAGGGTGGGCCCCTAGTCCATTATGACTGGTGTCCTCATAAAAAGGGGAACTTTGAAAACAGACACACACACTGCGAGAAGTCCACATGAAGATTGGAGTTATGCTACCACAGTCAAAGAACTGCTGGAAGCTAGGAGAGAGGCCTAGAACAGAGCCTTCACAGGGAATGTGGCTCTGCTGACACCTTGTTGTGCCACTCAGCTTGTGGTATTTTGTTACAGCAGCTAGCTAACTGATAGAAGAATCTAGCATAGAAGACTTAAGGAGAAGTCACCAGAGAAGTAGAAGGAAAACCACTTGAGTGTGATGTCATGGAAGCCAAGGAAAATAGGGGTTTCAGGAAGGGAGTGGCCGTTTTTATTAAAGGCTGTTGAGAGATTAAATAAGGAGGATAGTTAACTAGAGTGGACTAGATTTTGCAATATTTTGGGGGGTTCTTGTCCCCCCTCCATGTTTGAGATTGACATTTGATATTCACCTATTGATGATGACTTTGATTTATCAGCTTATCTTCAGTGTTAGAAGAGGGACTTGGTGTGCTGCCAGGTAGAGTGAGCTGGTAGTTTTCTTCTGGTTTGAATGTTTCTTGTCTCTCCTGGGAGTTGCAAGATACTTTTGGCAATGTCCTGTGTCTTCCTCCTTTGTGTTCAGAGTCACTGTTTTATTCTGTAGGAAAAGGTGGTTGCTACCTACTCCCCAGTGGCATAAGAATCTCAGTGAATGAGTTGACCACTCAACTGCTCTGAACTCAGGTCTCCGATAACTCCATTCACCATTCGCTACCCACTGCTTCCTGTTTTGAATGTGGACCATCCCTGAAACCACTCCCATCTTCATAGCTAATCACTTTCTGCCCTTTTTTTTGCGGTACGCGGGCCTCTCACTGTTGTGGCCTCTCCGGTTGAGGAGCACAGGCTTCGGACGCACAGGCTCAGTGGCCATGGCTCACGGGCATAGCCGCTCCACGGCATGTGGGATCTTCCCGGACCGGGGCATGAACCTGTATCCCCTGCATCGGCAGGCGGACTCTCAACCACTGCGCCACCAGGGAAGCCCCCTTTCTGCCCATTTTTAGGCTCTTTTCCTCTGTTCAGAATTTATGGTCCTTTGCTGTACTTTTTCTTGATTTTTATTAATGTTATGTATTTATTATTTACCAATATCTTTTCTTGGGTCATTTCTGGGAATTTGGACTGAGAGCAGAGGTAGGCACATACATATGTTCTGACATCTTGAATCAGTCCTCTGATACATTTTTTTTTTGTGTGGATCATTGTTGATTCCATCATTATGCCATGTTTGTGCTCAGGGAGCACAGATACCTCCTGATCACCAGGGTCTAATCAGAACTCACTGGCAAGTCTCCTTTGACATTTCTTCTGAGCTGTGCTATTTGAGTCAACAGCACCAGTGGTAATGCCCAATAAATATAGCCTTTTATTGATTTAGCAAATAATTTAATTATGTACTATGTACATATCACAGTTGGTGATACAGAGAAATATAATATAGGGTCTCTATTCTTAACGAATTCATGATCTCCTTGGGAAAAAGAGGCATCCACATGAAGGAAGTTAAATAACAGTGCAAGAATTAAGCAAGCTGAAGTCTTTTTTGACAAGAGCTATTTCAGTTACAAGTGAAGAAATCTAGGTTTATACCATATTAAGTTAAAAAAATGTTAACTGATGTGTTTTAGTGTCCAGAACAGTAGGCCTTCAATAAGTATTTGTTGAGTGAAGGGAATTTGTTTTCTCATATAACTGAAATGTCCAAGTAAAGTTTAAGCTCAGGCATAGCTGTATCCACAGATCCAGATCATGTCCTCAGGCATCTGATTCTTCCCTTTATTCAGCTCTCCTTTCTTCTGAATTGGCTTTATTTTCGTGAAGGTTCTCGTCACCATATGGGTAGCTGCTGGTCTTTTGAAAGAGAGTGCCCCTTCCTTTTTTTTTTTTTCAATAGTTCCAGCAAAAACTTTGGGGCTGACATTCATGGTGTTGGTTGATTTGGATCATGTGCCAATTCCTGAACCAATCATTGTGGCTGGGGGAATGGAGTACCTGATTGGTCAGGCCTGGGCCTCGTGTCCATTCCTGGAGCTGAGCTCTCTGAGCCACTTCTAGTTCATAAACTGGTCCCTGTACAAGGAGACTGAAAAGAGACAGTCACTCCAGATTGGTAGATGGCAGAGGTAACAAGCAAGGGAACTTATATATGAGGCATATCTTGGGTGGCCACAAGATGAGTAGATCTCTGAAGTCACCCCCCAGAATCTTAAAAGTTTATATAGAGGCTTTAACAGGGTTCAGTCATGAATACTATCAAGATGGTCTCAATAACACATTACGGGGCTTCCTTGGTGGCGTAGTGGTTAAGAATCTGCCTGCTAATGCAAGGCACATGGGTTCGAGCCCTGGCCCGGGAAGATCCCACGTGCCGTGGAGCAGCTAAGCCTGTGTGCCGCAACTACTGAGCCTGTGCTCTAGAGCCCACAAGCCACAACTACTGAGCCCACGTGCCACAACTGCTGAAGCCTGTGTGCCACAACTACTGAAGCCCGCACACCTAGAGCCCATGCTCCACAAGAGAAGCCACGACAATGAGAAGCCCGTGCACCACAATGAAGAGTAGCCCCCACTCACCTCAACTAGAGAAGCCCACGCACAGCAACAAAGACCCAACACAGCCAAAAAATAAATAAATAAATAAATAAATAAATTTATTTTAAAAAACACAACACATTACTCTCTCAAGGCTGTGTCCTTGAAATGGCTCCCACTGTGGGCAGAATGTACATTCCAAGGATCCAAGGACAGGGAAGTGGGTGAGGAGCCTGTGCTTACCTGAGACCAGCTTGTGGGTCAACTGGCAGTCATGTTCTCTTGGTGACCTTCTCCAACACTCCACCCGGCCCCTATTTCCACAGTGGGCCCTGAGTGGTCAGCAATGGGGTGTCACTAGCATGGAGGTGGCTCATTGGGTGGCTCTCTGGCTGCACTGGAGGCAGATGCCACAGCAGCCATAGAGGCACATGCAGGAGAAAACAGATCAGGAAAATGATTCCCAAAATAGGTAATAATTTTTTTCCACTGAGAGTTCCATGACCTGAACCATTGATTTGTTAACCTCCCTAAGCTGGGGGTCTGATCACTCAGGGCAATCACTTGTGTCCTCACGTGGTTTAATAAAGATGATACATTAGCTGACTCATCAGGTATGATCACACAACATCCTGTTTGGATAACGGCACAGGTGCCTCCTTGCGAGGCAGCAATAATGTCCAAGGCCATCCTCTTTTGTAGGATGGCTTTTCTTACTAGACACATTTCGGTGTTCAGTAAGGACAGACTTTGCCAGCTGTCATTGAAAGCTTGCTGGGTGAACTTAGTAAGGGCTTCTATGTGTGCTATGATGTCCTTCAGGCCAATGGAGAGGACAAAGTGGAGGCCAAATGATCGTACCAGTGGAAAACAGAACGTGCCCATCTGGCCTTGAGGAGAGAGAGGTTGGCAGTTTTTGTTACCGTGGTTGGATTCTCCCCTGGGCTCAGGAAAACCCAGGGTGCAGCAGCCCAACCACAGGTAGAAGCCACGGCCAAAGATCTGAGCCACACAACCATTGGGTCCCATTTGGGGCCACCCAATAAGTATCTGGGTGGTGTGACCACAGAGTTCCAGTGATATCCATCCCCTATTCTTGGTGCAATTGGGTTGGTTCTTTTTAGAGTGATTTTTCTGTTACCAACATAGAGTTGCCCAGGTGCTTAAATGTCCACAACCTGAGGTGACCCACATGAACCCATCCCAAATCTGCTTGCAGCCACCCATGGCTCTGATGGTAGTATTTTTAGGGCCCTTCCTGTCACCAGTTTGATGGGCTGCCTGTGTAGTTTGAGTGACAGAAAGAGAGTACCCATACCCAGTGTTATTGATCGTGGGTGCCACAGGCCAGGGTTCTGGATCAATACTCGTGATATCAGATGAATTAAGAGTACTAGTCCTGGCTTGCCCTTTCTTTTTTTTTTTTTTACATCTTTATTGGAGTATAATTGGTTTACAATGGTGTGTTAGTTTCTGATTTATAACAAAGTGAATCAGTTATACATATACATATGTTCCCATATCTCTTCCCTCTTGTCTCTCCCTTCCTCCCACCCTCCCTATCCCACCCCTCCAGGCAGTCACAAAGCACCGAGCTGATCTCCCTGTGCTATGCGGCTGCTTCCCACTACTGGCTTGCCCTTTCTTAATGTACTGCTTTAGGGCCTTCCAGTCCCCTCCCTGGAGTGGCGATACCCACCATGCTTGTCCTGACGAGCTGAGAGGGGCAGCTGCCAACATACCTAATAGGTGGACTGATTCCTTTGCCGGGCATACAAGTGGGCCCACTGTAGAAAGGTATCTCCATCATGTGCCCATCCCGTGACCGGACACCACAGGAGCAGCAGAAGTCTAAGGTCAAAAAGACAGATATGTAGTAGGAACTTGTATGGGGAGGTCTTCCCCTTCTATAAGAACTACACCTGTGGCCTGACCCTTGGATGTTAATGTGGCTGCAGCTTTAGGAACTTGACCTGGTCGTGCTTCTGGGGAGGCAGACTGTCAGGCATGAGGAGATTGACTGGGGGTGGGATATGCCGGACCAGGACCCCACCTTCTCCCCTCTTTCAATGGTGCGTGTTCCATTCCAGGTAGAGTGTGTTTCAGCAGGTCGGGCTTGCAGCAAGACAACAGGATCCTGGTGGAGACTGAGTAGTTCCCCCTCACCCAGGGGTGTGAAGTAATTTACCATCCCATTGGGACGTTCCATTGCAAATTCCAGTAGATAACACCTTCCCCAGGTGTGATGGGGCTTGGTGTTCTCAGCAGCACCACATGTTGATCCTCAGTGGGAGTCAGGGCAATGTCTGTCTCCTGCGACTGCCTGCCTTTAGGGTACTGAGTGTCTTGGCAGGGGTCCCCAGTCTGGCAAATGGGGTGACAGGCCCTACTGGTTGATCATTCAAATGTATTAAAGGCTAGGACAGTACTTTAGTCCACCTGGCCAAGGTGGTTTTACCTGTGAGTGATTTAATCTGCTGCTTTAATATTTCAGTCTTTCTTTTTACCACTGCTGCTGCCTGTGGCTTACAGGGGAGATGGAACCTCCATTCGATGTCATGTTCTTTTCCCAGTCTTGCGTGTCATGACCTTTGAAGTGTAACCGTTGATCACTATTTATTTGACGAAGGTATCTGCACAGGGTAGTCAGTTTCTCTAATACCCTAGTGGTGGCTTCCTGGTTTGCATGGTGACAGAGGGAAGTTTGGGTTAGGCCAGACCCAGTATCCACACAAACCAAGGCATACTGAGAGCCCTCACTCAGGGAGAGGGGACCAGTATAATCAATTTTCCAGTCCCTCACCATTTGGGAACTCCAGTGGATGACCCTAGACTTTGGCAGTTGTCTTGGGTATTATTTAGAACACACAGGTCATGCTTTTACTGCGTTAACCAAGTCACTGTATTTCAAGGGCATTCAGGCATCCTTGGCAGTGTACCACCCCACTCAGGCACTACAGTAGCCACTTTTTCTGTGCACCCAATCTGCTGTCTCTACTGAAGGATCAGCTG
The DNA here is from genome assembly GCF_000442215.2 of Lipotes vexillifer. Lineage (NCBI taxonomy): Eukaryota > Metazoa > Chordata > Mammalia > Artiodactyla > Lipotidae > Lipotes > Lipotes vexillifer. The sequence goes on from NW_006775554.1 coordinate 2,594,679, forward strand.
CTAGGGCTTGTACCTGGGTTACAGCATCAGCTTGCTGGTTGCCTGGGGTGTCAGCACCTCTGAGCTGGAATGTGGAGGACATTGAGGACTGAGTCAGGCTCTTGCAGGCAAACCCAAATGTCTTTCCACGTATCCTGACCCCACAAGGTTTTATTCATGATCATCGCCCCTCAGCTTCCCATTTTCTGAGCCGTAGGGTCAATCCCTTTAGAACAGCCCAACTGAAAGTGCAAAGGGTTAACAGCTAGGGCTCAAGGGTGATCAACAAACTGCTGAGTTCAGCCCTCTGGCAGCTGCAGTTCATTCCTGTTTCCCGCCAGTGTTGGGCTGAATAGCGACTGCAGTCCATGTGGATGGGTTGCCCCAACTAGACCCATCTGTATACCAGGCATCAACGGGAATTTCCCCCACTCCCCTCTCTACAGGCCACAGGCCCCTCCCCAGGATTAGGGGCAGGAACATTTGGAGGATCTCCACACTCTACAGGGCCTAGTAGCACATGAGGGAACTTACATACAAGGCTTGTCTTGGGTGGCCACAAGGTGAGTAGATCTCTGCACCCGCCAGAATCCTAAAAAAGTCTATATAGAGACCTTAACTGGATCAGTCATGTATTCAGTCTAGATGGTCTCAACAACACATTACTATCTCAAGGCCGCATCCTTGAAAGGGCTCCCACTGTGGGACTGTGGGCAGAATGTACATTTCGAAGGAAGGGGAGGGGGGTGAGGAGCCTCTGATTGCCCTGGTCCAGCTCAAGGGTCAACTGGTGATCACATCCTTTTGATGACCTCCTTCAACAGCCATATGGACCAAGAGTTTGGAAGGGCTTCTTTCCCCAGAGAAAAATTGGGTGGGTATTGCTCCCAGAAGAAGGGATAAAGGATGCTATACAGGTAAAACTAGTGATGTTTGCTCTCCTACAAGGCTCTAGCATAATAGGTGTCATAAGACAGTGTATAATTCCATCTGATTGTATCAGGTAATGAGAGCTATCAGTTCAGAGGATTTGGAAGTGGTCAAAGTAAACTTTCTGGAGGGGATTGAAATTTAGTTAAGCTTGAGGAATGAGCAGGAATTGACTTGATAAAGAAAAGAGGTTCTAGAGGTAAGTGGGAATAGAGTACAGGCAATGGACCAGAGTGACCGAGTAGATAAATTTCTTAAAAGAGGGAGGTTGGAAATACCAGAATGGAAGGATGACCTTGACAAGATACCTTGAGCTACAACAGCTGCAAGCAAGCCTTCAGGCAAAATTTGCTTGAGCTAGCGTATTGAATAATCTCTACCCTCATCTTGATGCCTGGATAATAACCCTTCTGGGTTCTGTAGCCTTTGCCTCTGGAGTTCTGGTAACACCTGTTAACTGCATTGTGATGCTGCTTCCTAGGTGTTAGCAAAGTCTGATGTCCATTTATGTCCTCCTGTGACCAAGTCGCCTCACTTCTTGTAGTTGACTGTGCCAAGTCTTTTCAGCCTAAGGGCAAGAAAAGTTTGCTACCGACCTTCTCCCGTTTTCAGACTAAACCAACAGATGAGCTTGCTCCAGCACCACCAAACAGAAGAAGAATCCCTCCTACTCAGAACATCAAGTGCACGAAAGCAAGTAGCAGTTTGTAAGGAAATCAGAGCTCCATGGGTGCAAGCCACATCTCTATGAGTACCCCCACTTTGCCTCTGTGAGTCCATAGAGAGACCCAACACTTGTCCTGAGGTATCACCCAATCCACCATGTACGTGTAGACAAGGAGGTTACTTCCCTGAAGGAAGGGAGTCCAGGTTGCTGCTTGTAGACTAGCTATATTCAGTTTTATTATGAGCCAGGTTCAGTTTTAATTAGTTACTATATAGATGTTAATTAATTTCTTTCTCATGCCAACACTGGGAGGCAGACGCTATTATTATCCTCATTTACCAACAGGAAACTGAGGCACAGAGAACTTAAGTAACATTCCCAAGGTGTTCTAGCTATGGAGTGGAGGATCCTGGGTTCAAATCCAGGTGGTGTGAATCAGAGGCTGTGCTCTTTACCATCACTTTATGCTATATCTGTTACTTTAACCCACAGTGACCAGAAAGGCGAATAAACTCAGCTCATTATAGAAAGGACTTTAATGTTCATCATAGCTGGTCAGGAAGGGCGTCAGAGTCCAGAGGCTGCTACCAACATTTCCTTTCTGTTTTATGTGCATTACTTTTCAGTCAGGCTAAGTTTGCCTTTCATAGACACCAGGAAGTCCCTTTTATCTTGGCATCTGTCCCTCCATCCTTTTCTAACAAGAGCTCTGGACTTCTTGTGCACCTGCTCTTTTTATCTGTCCTGATAAGACCCATTTGCCCTTAATTCTCACATTTTTTTAGAGCAGGATACTTAAAGACCATGAAATCTTATGGCTAGTATTGATCAACTCTCACAGGATAACTTTGATACATTATCACACTCTGAAGACCCTCTTCACATCAGGGGAGGGAGGAGGAGGGACAATGGAAATGAAGGGACAGAGGACCGCATCTTGCCCCACTTCTGGGGATAGGGCAGGATAAAGGGGCTAAGTGATTAGGTAGAAAATGTGTTCTATACCTTCAAGACCAGGACTGCTGGCTGGAATACTATGAGAATTTCTTGTAGGAAATGCAGTAAGCTTTCAGAGAGGCTTGGAAACAGAAAATGGCAAATGATTACGTTGGCCAAATGTGCCTGGGTTTGAGTCTGCAAACTACCCACTTTCCACTGTTGGCCTAGGACTGAAGTCAACTCATCCCATGTGAGCATGTGCAGGGAGGGCTTACCAGCTCCTCTGAGTTGAGCAAACTTCTCTCTCTCTCATCACTCACCACATCTGCTCATGCAGAAAGTTGAGTATCAATCCTGGGATTCAGATCCTGATGATGGAATCCCAATTTTCCCTCTTATGAACAATGTCAAGTGGGGCTGGCTGCCATTCAAACTTCTGATTTGGTTTTGGGGTCAGAAGTCTTCATATATGAGGCTGGTTATGTGCATATCTCTGGGATTTGAGTAGGTCTAAGTGAGTAGACACTTCCCTACCCAACTATGTGATCTGAGAATGGGCTAGTGGGTCATTTCCCAAGTGGGGTGCAATCTACACCAGTTCTCTGTGGTTGCCGAGAGGATAAGACATATGCGTGGGGCTGTTGGTTAGTCTACTAGCTTGCCATAAGTAAAGTTTACCTGAGAATGAGGTCCAGAAAGAGGAAAGCAGAGTCAAAAAGTGGAGAGGGTGTCATAGAGTTCTAAAGTCATCATTTGAGCTCATAGACCTGAACAGAGGCCCTAGTCTTTTTAATATTTTGAGCCAATAAATTTCTTGTTTTGCTGAAGCCACTTTGAATTAAATTTCTGTCACTTGCAACCAATGCAATTCTGACTAATATATGCAATAAGCATTTTACATGTTATCTCAGGTGACTTAGAAATTATCATCTCCGTTTTACAGATGAGGAAATGGAGGTTTGAAGGTCCAGGTAATTTGCATGAAGGTTACAGATAGTCACTGAGAGAGCTAGGGTTTGGCACAAGGTTGATCTAGAATCTAAAGAGAATACACTTTCCCCAAAACCTTTGAAAATGTTTTCAGGTTTGTTTTCTCCCAGAAACATAAGCACCTATGATTCAAAGACTCCTTTAGAGAGGCTACCTTCCTTATGCTCGGTTCTAGAATTTAGTCAGTGAATTGTCAGCTGACTCGAGTTGTTGTTTACACAGTCTGTGAACTTGCAGTTTATGATATTTTGTAATTTTGTTTTCCCTGCCATTTTGCTCATGCAGCTTTGTGAGCAAACATTGCCTGTGATTTAAATCCACCACAGTAATGAAACACACACACACACACACACACACACACACACACTCATACACACACACGCTCCCTCAGAACAGTCAACAGCTCTCTGATTAATCACATGTGTAAAGTACAGTGTTTACAGGAAATCAGCAGGTGGCAATTAGCATCTTGGAAATTATCTGGGAAACACAACTGGAGCTGCCACTTCAGGATGGAAACATAGCAATAACCAGCAAAGTGACAAACCCCCTAGGAGCTGGGAATGAGTTGGGCTGGGAGCAGGGGCTGCTAGGCACACAGCAGCTGGTGGGGCAGCCTGGCTTGGATCACAGATTGTGTGCCAGCCTCTTCCTTTTCTTCCTAACACTTCACAAGCAGTCTTTGGGTAGAGACATAAAATAGTTGCCTGATAGGCAGACCATCTTAGAACAAGCTTTAAAAAATACTCAAAAAATATTAAAAAAAAAAAAAAACCCTCAGACCTCAATCTAGGTGCAGACAGACACTGGTGCTACTGTGCTAGTTGTCAAAATATTGAACTATTTCCATACCAGTTAGTAAACAGCTACTGTCTTGAGCTCACTAAGTGGCATCCCACTGCTGTTTTCCCTGGGGAATGCTTCACCTCTTCAGGATCCAGTGATCAAAATGTGAAAGCCTGACCCCTGCTCCAGTGCTAAGTCCAGGATCCATTCTGATTGGTCAGGGCCTGTGCTATCTGCTTGTTAACTATTTGAAGTATCACCCCTCAGGAGGTTTAGGGACCTCTGCAGAAGACAGATACAGAGGATGGGTTGCTGGAAAAAGGGAGAAGAGGAGCTAGTGCATGATCCATTTTATGCTTGAGATGCTCTTCCTCAGTAGTTGGAAAAAAAATTCAATATGTATATATGTATATCTTTGCCTGCATCTATGCCATCTCTTTCCTCTATCTCTGTCTCTATCTCTGTCCCTATCTCTATCAGCTCTATCTATATCTCTATCATCTTTTGCATATGAAGTGGCAGTGTAGCCCTGAATCCCAGCCTCTGCCTTTTCCATTTGCAAGCAATGTGACCTCACAATCAATATCAATCACTGGTTCTCAAACATGACTGCACGTTAGAATCACCTTCGGGAGCTTTAACTACAAAATACAGATGCTTGGACCCCCACCCCCCACCCACAGACGTTCTGATTCTGTAGATCTGAGTTGAGGTCCAGTCATCAGAATTTCTTTTTTAGAACCACTCCTCAGATGATTTTAAGGTGCCATTGCACCACTAACAAACTTTCTAAGCTTCAACTTCCTCATGTAACAAAAAATGAGTACCAGTGCCCATTTTGTGAGGTTAAATGAGATAATGTATGTAAGCCTTTTTATCACAGAGTGTGGGACATAACCTTGTGTTAGTTCCATTAATATTCAGTACTTTAATAAGCACCTTTTATATTATTTTAATTACATAGGTAACCAGTAAATTCATCCTACTTATAAACAATTCAAATAACATAGAAAGAGTAAAAAGTGATGAAAGGTATCCTCACTCCCTGTGTGCAGAGGTGGACACTGTTACATTCCCATGTGTATCCTTCCAGAAATTTATCTTTGCCTTTATTTATGAAATGTGCATCTTAAAGACATGTCTTTAATAATGTAAAGAGAACCATTTACATTGTTCAGTGATTCTTTCTTTTTACTTAGCAATAGGTCTATATACTTTGGAGATCACTCCATGTCAGTAAATAGACATCTACCCTGTGATTGTAACAATTTCACCTATCATATGAGTAATGGATGCACCATAACTTACTTAACCTTTCCCCATACTAATGGGCATTTTAGAGAGTTTCCAGATTTTCACTCCAGACAAATCTGCAGTGAACTATTTTGTCTATGCACCTGTGTGCGCAGGGGTGAGTTTTCTTTAGATTATCCCTGCAATTGATACCACTGGGTCAAAGATGATTACATAAAATGATGTTAAATTCTGCCGAATTGCTCTCTAAAAAGCTGTGCCAATTACGTTCTTAATGAAGAATGAGAGTTGATTTTCCATCCCTTTCATATCCCACATTTTTTAAGGGGGTTTTCTTTTCTTTCTTTCTTTTTTTTTTGAATGTACAGTCCATAGCTGGGTAGCAGGACAAAGAAACAAAGAGTCTCTGTCTTTTGCATTTCCCTGATGAATAATGACATTGAGCACCTTTTCTTGTGCTTATTGGTACATGAAGTTTCTGTTCAGGTGTTTTGCCCTTTAAAAAATGGGGCTTTGAGCCTTTTGCAGTTCAGTCTATCGTTCATTTCAAATTCGTGTTTGTGTATGGAGTGAGACAGAGGTGGAAGTTCTTTTATTTTTTTTCTAATTGTGCCAGCATCATTTGTTAAAAATTCTTCTCTTTCTTCACAGCATTGACTTGGCACCTTTGTTGAAAATAAATGGATTGAGTAGACGTGAATCTTCCTGGACTCTGTTCCGTTCCATTCATCTATTTGCCTATCCTTACTTTGAGTCTTTGTCTTTTAATTGGAGATTATTGATGTACTTTGTTGACTCCCTTCTGTATATCCTAATTTCTTTAATTAGGCCCAATCTTTCTTGGCAACAGCAAGGGATAAGAAAAGCAAACAAGGCAGATGACTGTCCGACTGCTAGTAAGCTGGCTCACAAAGCCATCAGGAGAATGAGCCTGCTTTTACTCGTGTGGGTTTTTCCTTCCACTGATCAATGGTCATCAGATAAAAGAATTAGGCAACATGGATGTACCAACATTTTCTACCTAAGTTATGACCATGTCAGTGAAAGACAGAGTAGGGCTGCAGTAGCCAAGAATTTCCTGAGCTCCCAAGCCCCTCTCTCCCTCTTATCCTTTGCTAACTGCTCATAAACCTCCCAAACTACACCCCAGACCTTCTGCCAAAGTGGAACTGGCTAGACCATGTGCTGTTCTACCTATAATTACTGTTTATTCTGTCTGTTTCTTGGCATGTGAGTTTTCTAATTATAATATCATTATTAAGAAAAGGAGACCCTCTGTATTAGTTTGCCAGGGCTGCCTTAACAAACTACCACACACTGGGGGGCTTGAACAAAAGAAATTTATTTTCTCACAGTTCTGAAGGCCAGAAGTCTGAGATCAAGGTGTCAGCAGGATTGGTTTCTTCTGAGACCTCTCTCCTATACTGTAGATGCCTGTCTTCTCCCTCTGTCTTCACATGGTCTTCCCTTTGCGTGTGTCTGTATCTTAATCCCACTTCTTAGAAGGATACCAGTCATATTGGATTAGGGCCCACCATTATGACATCATTTTAACTTAATCACCTCTTAAAGGACCCTATCTCCAAGTATAGTCACATTCTGAGGTACTAGGGGTAGGACTTGAACGTGTGAATTTGTTGGGGGGGGGACACACCATTCAGCCCATAACACTCTCTGAGTGGTCAGACATGGCCTTGGCCCCCATTCACTCACAGCTGGACCTCCTGGCTGAACCTGGCTGGACTCAGCTGTGGTTTTCTCTCACCTCACTCCTGGGGACCTAAGAATATACAACCCTCTGTTCTCTCTTCTTCTTCTCAAGTCTTTTCCCCCTAAGGTCCTCCCTGCATTCACAATTTGAATTTTATTGCTATTAACAAGACATACATAATATATCCAAACCCTTTGCCGATTTATTTCCTAAATTAATATGTTCTCCTTTAATACAATAGATTTGCCGTCGGACCCATGTGCCTTTCGAGAGTTTTGTTTCTATGTTTTCTGTTTATAATACTTCCTTGTTCTTTGTCCCTCCCCACATCGCCCATTCCCGTGCATATTATTGCATTGATTGACTTTCTTTGGTTCATTTTTTTCATATTGGGTTTCAGAAGTTATAGATCATATTCTATTCTTCAGTGGTTTCCCTAATATTTTAACACATTAAAAACTCATTACTAAATTAGAGCACAAATATGAAATAAAAGCTAAGCAATACAGAAAGGCATAACATGAAAAGCAAGACTTTTCTAGACTTCCTACCCCTGATTCAACTCCTCAGCGTAATCTACTTTTTAACCATTTCCCTTTTGAATTATTATACTTACATAACAAATGATATTTTTATACTTTTACTTTTCAAATTTATCATATACAGACAGTATTTATTGAAGCTCTATTTTGAAAGTTAAGGAATAGTCTTACCTTGCATATATACAATGGAGTACTACTCAGTCATTAAAAAGAATGAAATAATGCCATTTGCAGCAACATGAATGGATCTGGAGATGATCGTACTAAGTGAAATAAGTCAGACAGAGAAAAACAAATATCATATGCTATCGCTTATAGGTGGCATCTAAGAAAAATGATACAAATGAACTTAATTACAAAACAGAAACAGACTCACAGACCTAGAAAACAAACTTACAGTTACCAGAGGGAAAAGGTGGCGGGGGGAGGGATAAACTGGGAGATTGGGATTGACATGTACACATACTACTATATTTTAAAAAGATAACCAACAAGGACCTGCTGTATAGCACAGGGAACTCTGCTCAGTATTCTGTAATAACCTAAATGAGAAAATAATTTGAAAAACAATAGATATATGTATATGTATAATTGAATCACTTTGCTGTATACCTGAAACTAACACAACATCGTAAATCAACTGTAGTCCAATATAAATTAAAAATTTAAAAAAATAAAGAAGTAAAATAGTTCCAGATTAAAAAAGAAAGAAGTGCCGTAATATCTTTGTGAAACTGATGATAATACTGTCAAGCCTATGGAAAATTTCTTTAGACAAAGGAATAAAGAGAATAAATCTTTGCAAAAACAAATAAAACAAAAAAGGAATAGTCTTACTTAAAAGTCCCACCTCCAAATTTAACTAGCTACTTTATTATTTGTAGTTCTTGCAATTATTCCTATAAAGTAAATATGATCTATGAACTTTAATTTATTCTTCCATTAACTTTAGACAATATCTTTTGGTACTATCAAAGATGTAGAAATTAGTACTACATTTTTCACTTTCCTCTGCCTCCCAACTTCTGTGCATTGCAAGTTCATGATATTTACACTTTGCTAATTGATTTAGTACAGAAATCGAAAATGAATAAATATTACCTATTATTATGATATTATAAATATTATGATAATGTAAATATCTTTCAATTCAGAGCCAAGTAGTATGATTGGTCTTGTAGAAAGGAAAATATGATCTTATGTGCTAAACCTCAGTGCTTGAAGGTATGTGTTCCAGGGCCTCAAAATGAAGTGGATTATCTTAGAATACATCAAGTGCTCAAAAATCACTTCACACTTAGGTTGGCTTTATATTTAGACCCTAACTTTCTTTTCTTTTTTTAAAACATTTATTTATTTATTCTTAATTAATTAATTAATTATTTTTTGGCTGCGTTGGGTCTTTGTTGCTGTGGGCAGGCTTTCTCTAGTTGCAGTGAGCGGGGGCTACTCTTCCTTGTGGTGGGCCTCTCATTGTGGTGGCTTCTCTTGTTGCGGAACACAGGCTCTAGGCACACAGGCTTCAGTAGTTGTGGGATGAGGGTTCAGTAGTTGTGGCTCTAGGGCTCTAGAGTGCAGGCTCAGTAGTTGTGGCATACAGGCTTAGTTGCTCCGCGGCATGTGAAATCTTCCTGGACCAGGGCTCGAACCCATGTTCCCTGCATTGGCAGGCAGATTCTCAACCACTGTGCCACCAGGGAAGCCCTAGACCCTAACTTTCCTATATAGCTTTTTTGGGCGGGGGGTGAGTTCTGGGACTTCTATGGGCTTTTCCCTTTTTCTTCTTTCCATAACCCAAGAAGAATGTCTTCATGATTTCCCTAAGCATAACCATATTCCTAACAGATGTCTAACTCCACTCTCTGCTGAGTTCAGTCTTTTTTACAAAGACATCTCACCCAGAGCCCTCTGACTTCCAGACTGTATATAAGTGGTTGCTTTGTGGACGTGCTACACAAATGTTCAGGTGTCTCCCTTTGATGTATTACTAGGTTAGCTCCATTGTAACTTAGATTCTGTGTTTTCCTCTGTTTTGATTTTTTTAAAGAACGAAGGCCTTTTTTTTTTTTTTTAAAGAATGAGAGGCCAATTTTCTGAATCCTTGAATGTCTTAAAAATAACTTTATTTTATTGCATTTTATACAGTTTGGCTATTTATAGATTTCTATTTTCTTACCATGGGGAAAGATTTCCCTTATTATTTCTTTTATTATTTTATCCCCTCCATTTTCTGTGTTCCCTTTTTCTGGAGCTATTGATAGACAAATGGTAGAAATTCTGTATTTATTCTCTAATTCTCTGAACTTTATTTACCTAAGACTTTTAATCTTTCTGTCCTTTTATGATTCATTCTGGGAGTCTCTCAGCTTGATCATTAAGATCATAAATTCAGACTTTTAACTCCATGAGTCTGTGCTGTCCATATATTGTCAAATTATAGCGAACATGTTTTTTAAATTTCCAATTTTTAATTATTTAAAATTTAAATAATTTTAACAATTAAATTATTTATTTTTCTTAACAGTTTTTTTTGTTTTTTTATACTGCAGGTCCTTATTAGTCATCAGTTTTATACACAACAGTGTATACATGTCAATCCCAATCGCCCAATTCCGCACACCACCCCCCCCACCCCACTGCGGTTTCCCCCGCTCGGTGTCCATACATTTGTTGTCTACATCTGTGTCTCAACTTCTGCCCTGAAAACAGGTTCATCTGTACCATATTTCTAGCTTCCACATACATGCGTTAATATACGATATTTGTTTTTCTCTTTCTGACTTACTTCACTCTGATGACAGTCTCTAGATCCATCAACGTCTCAACAAATGACTCAATCTCATTCCTTTTTTATGGCTGAGTAATATTCCATTGTGTATATGTGCCACATCTTCTTTATCCATTTGTCTGTCGATGGGCATTTAGGTTGCTTCCATGACCTGGCTGTTGTAAATAGTGCTGCAGTGAACATTGGGGTGCATGTGTCTTTTTGAGTTATGGTTTTCTCTGGGTATATGCCCAGCAGTGGGATTGCTGGATCATATGGTAATTCTATTTTTAGTTTTTTAAGGAACCTCCATACTGTTCTCCATAGTGGCTGTATCAATTTACATTCCCACCAACAGTGCAAGAGGTTCCCTTTTCTCCACACCCTCTCCAGCATTTGTTGTTCATAGATTTTCTGATGATGCCCATTCTAACTGGTGTGAGGTGATACCTCATTGTAGTTTTGATTTGCATTTCTCTAATAGTGATGTTGAGCAGCTTTTCATGTGCTTCTTGGCCATCTGTATGTCTTCTTTGGAGAAATGTCTATTTAGGCCTTCTGCCCATTTTTGGATTGGGTTGTTTGTTTCTTTAATATTGAGCTGCATGAGCTGTTTATATATTTTGGAGATTAATCCTTTGTCCATTGATTCGTTTGTGAATATTTTCTCCCATTCTGAGGGTTGTCTTTTCGTCTTGTTTATGGTTTCCTTTGCTGTGCAAAAGCTTTTAAGTTTCATTAGGTCCCATTTGTTTATTTTTGTTTTTATTTCCATTACTCTAGGAGGTGGATGAAAAAAGATGTTGCTGTGATTTGTGTCAAGGAGTGTTCTTCCTATGTTTTCCTCTAAGAGTTTTATAGTGTCCGGTCTTACATTTAGGTCTCTAATCCATTTTGAGTTTATTTTTGTGTATGGTGTTAGGGAGTATTCTAATTTCATTCTTTTAGATGTAGCTGTCCAGTTTTCCCAGCACCACTTATTGAAGAGACTGTCTTTTCTCCATTGTATATCTTTGCCTCCTTTGTCATAGATTAGTTGACCATAGGTGCGTGGGTTTATCTCTGGGCTTTCTATCTTGTTCCATTGATCTATGTTTCTGTTTTTGTGCCAGTACCATATTGTCTTAATTACTGTAGCTTTGTAGTACCGTCTGAAGTCAGGGAGTCTGATTCCTCCAGCTCCGTTTTTTTTCCTCAAGACTGCTTTGGCTATTCGGCATCTTTTGTGTCTCCATACAAATTTTGAGATGATTTGTTCTAGTTTCGTAAAAAATGCCATTGGTAATTTGATAGGGATTGCATTGAATCTGTAGATTGCTTTGGGTAGTATAGTCATTTTCACAATATTGATTCTTCCAATCCAAGAACATGGTATATCTCTCCATCTGTTGGTATCATCTTTAATTTCTTTGATCAGTGTCTTATAGTTTTCTGCATACAGGTCTTTTGTCTCCCTAGGTAGGTTTATTCCTAGGTATTTTGTTCTTTTTGTTGCAATGGTAAAGGGGAGTGTTTCCATAATTTCTCTTGCAGATTTTTCATCATTAGTGTATAGGAATGCAAGAGATTTCTGTGCATTAATTTTGTATCCTGCAACTTTACCAGATTCATTGATTAGCTCTAGTAGTTTTCTGGTGGCATTTTTAGGATTCTCTATGTATAGTATCATGTCATCTTCAAACAGTGACAGTTTTACTTCTTTTCCAATTTGGATTCCTTTTATTTCTTTTTCTTTTCTGATTGCTGTGGCTAGGACTTCCAAAACTATGTTGAATACTAGTGGTGAGAGTTGACATCCTTGTCTTGTTCCTGATCTTAGAGGAAATGCTTTCAGTTTTTCCCCATTGAGAATGACGTTTGCTGTGGGTTTGTCGTATATGGCCTTTATTATGTTGAGGTAGGTAACAGTTGTTTTTAATGTACGTGATTTCTTATTGAATATTTCTGAAACTATTAATGTACAATTTAACATTGTCTTTTGCCTCCTCAACTAACTGTAATTTTTTAGCGGTTAATTTTCTTTTTAGTGGGCTTGGGGCTCTTCTTATATGGCACTGGTTTTCGTCATAGGTTGGGCTAGAACTAGAAGTCAAGACATAATTTCCCCTCAAAACTTCATGGACATTGCATCTCTGTCTTCTGATATTCAGTGTTGTTACGAAGTCTGATGATATCATGATTTTTTTTCTTATATGGGTAACTGGTTTTACATTTTTTTTAACTTCTTAGAGCTCCTAGGTTATTCTTTTTGTCAACTGAAAGGTAAGCATAACTTCAGGAATCACAAAAATGTTTGGGAAATAACATTATTAAAAAGTAGGTAACAAGTTGAGTAAACTGAAAAGCTAACACACAAAGAAATAGGAAATACGGGAAAGAAAGACTTTAAAATAAATATAACTCATGTTTCTTAAAAATGTTTATTTATTTATTTGTTTTTGGCTGCGTCAGGTCTTAGTTGCGGCACGCAGGATCTTCATTGTGGCATGCCGAATCATTTTAGTTGTGCCATGCAGACTTCTTAGTTGTGGCACGTGGACTTAGTTGCGGCATGCAGCCTTCTCAGTTGCAGCAGGCAGACTCTCCGTTGCGGCATACAAGTTCTTAGTTGCAGCCTACATGCAGGATCTAGTTCCCCAACCAGAGATTGAACCTTGGCCCCCTGCGTTCGGAGCGTGGAGCCTTACCCACTGGACCACCAGGGAGGTCCCTCATGTTTTAAGAGTCGTTAGATAAGAAATAGCATTGACAAAACATTTTACAGGCTGGTATGAGAAAGAACCATTAAAGATGTTGAAATAAGCACACTGACATTAAAAAAAAAACCTCAAGATAGACTAAATCATTGAAAAGTCACAATTGAAAATAAAATCTATGATGGTTTGTCCCAGCATGTAGCATAAAAGGGTGACAAAAAGGATAGAAAAGAAATTATGAGAGAAAAGTTAAGAAATATGGAGGATAAATCTAAAAGCCCCCGCAAGGCAATTTAATCAATGATTTCAAATTTGTGAGGCAAAGCAATTTTGAACTCAGACTTTTACATTCAGCTAAACTAGCATTACATATGAGGTTCTCATCCTGCTGGAAAAAACGAGAGATTCTCATCTGTGAACTTGGGGTTTCTTGCCGATTTGTTGAAAAGATCTGTTTTTATATCTGTGGTATCCTTTTTCAGTGCATATTTTGGACTCTACTTTTCTCTCCTCTTTCTCTCTTTTTTAAATTTAAAAAAACCAACCCATAGTCTTTTAATGTTTCAGAAACTGGACTCCTCAAAATTTTTGTTTTTAAAAAAGTAACAATTCTTAAACTGTTTTATGTGTATCCCAATAAGGAAATATATTGTGAATTATGAGAGATAAGCTTCTTGCTGCCAGAAAAAGTGGAAAATGTGGGAAAAGAAAAGGCTTGAATAAACCCAGTGGTGTAGGATTGGAACTGAACATATCTGTGTGAATTCAAGGTTTTAAATATAGGTAGAAAAATACAGAAATAGATTTATGTATGTATGTCTATCTATCTATGTCTGAGATGGCCTAGAAGCAATGACACCCCAATTATAATGAGCATACCTAGTACTGATATCTTGGTGTCTAAATCCCATTCTCCAATAAAAAGAGTCAGGATGTCTTGGAGAAATGTCTGATTCCAAGGCAAGGGCAGGAAAAGTACAATATGAACTTGGAATATCTTATACCAGCAAGCAAGGGAAGGACCCAAATGATAGGGACATGCGAAAAGGACTCAGGAGCCAGTTTTATGGGTCTCCCACTGACCAAATCTGGGACAGTTTGAACAACAAAATAAATATTGATAGTAATGGATGATGATCTGTGGAATAAAACAAGAATCCATGAGTCCATATAGACTTAAGTAACTATATGGATAAATAAATAAATGGGGAGGAGGGAAACCTTTTGCTTACAGTAGAATTGCAACTAGTAAATATAGAAGCAATGAGGGAACTAAAAAATCACCACTTGGCAGTAACCACAGCAATAATTTTTTCAGGTAAGAGTCATCAGTGGATGTTAAAACTGGTAAGTAAATGTATGATAAGAAACAGGATATTTACATAATCTTGGAGTATCTCCCCAAAGGAAATCTGTTGTTTACAAATGGAAAAATAGTAACTTTACAGTGGAGAAACCTGGCTGACATCACCTTAGCCCAATCATCCTATGTTTTTCTTTCTGCACCGTAATGTAAGTCCCCAAGTACAGGGATTTATTTCTGTTTTATTCACTCCTGTACCTTGAACACCTAGAATAGTGTTGGGCACATAGTAGGTGCTCAACAAATACTTTTTGACTGAATACCATATTCATGTTTATGCCTTACTTATAAGCTCAACTTCATTAACTATATTTTTTGTAAGCTCTATATCCTTATATTTTATCTACCTCGTCTGTCATGGACTGAGAGAATTGAATGAATATTTACTGCCATTGTGTTTTTGTCTAATTCTCCTTATAGTTTCTGTTGTTTTTGCTGTAAGCACTTTGAGGGCATGTTATTTGGTATATAAACATTTATGATGGTTAGATCTTCATGTGGGTTGTACCTTTGTCATCATTAACGTAAACCTCTTTTCTTTGCTTATTTAATACTTTCTTCTTTAAATCACATCTCACAGTTAGAATGTAGTTCATGCTTTCTTTTTTCATCTGTATTTTATTTTTTAGTGCTCTAATTCGTTGCCTATTGGTTTATTTCATCCAGTCAGTTTTCCTAAGATTCTGCCCTCTTTTACTTTGTTATCCACAGCAGTCAAGAGAAACGTGACTATTTTGAGACAGTTTCTGTTAGTTCTAACAGAATGACTTCCTCTTTACTTCTCCATCTGTCAAATTATCATTTCACCTTGAAATGTGAAATGTTCTTCAATTTCCCAGGAAGAGCTAGCTACTCCCACCAATCTGTACATACAATACTTTGTATTTCTAGAATAGCCTTTAACATATTTATCAGATTATATTTTAATGATTGCTTCGATAAAAAGGTTTCATTCTCTGAGATTTGAACTTCCCGAGGCCAAGGATGTTATGGCAGTTGGTATGTTGGCTTCCCTTTATGCATCACTTCAGTTTTTACCTTGAGGTGCAGTTAATGCAGCACTTGGTATTTCTTCACATCACCTGAAAAAGAAGTCATTCTTCCCTAAGCATTAGCAGGCAGTGCAGATCCTACTGAAGATTTTGTAGGGAAGCGACGGAGAGTTTTACATGACACTCCATACAGCGCACGACTTCAAAAAAACCTTTCTGCAAAGTGTCTCTTAGCCTGTTTCTCCTTGGCTGAAGCTTCCAGAGTGCAAGTCTTCAGCCACACCCCCTCTCCCTCAGTGTTTCTGAGAATTGTCCTCTTTTCCTATCTCAGATTGGAGAAGTTAGAGCTCTCTCAGCTTTCCCTATCATTGGAGAAGTTAGAGCTCTCTCAGCTTTTATATCCAAACGTGCCACCCACTACCATTTATCAATACTGCCTTCATGTTGGCTAGAGACCGGTATACAAGGATAGAGATAGTTTGCTCTTAGCAAACAAAAAAGTCCTTCACTTACACCTTCTTCTGAGTGGGAGTCACATGATTTTCTTTTGAGGGTGTTCACATTTGTCCCTTTGGTGGCTTGTCACAGTGTATGGTGTTTCCAAGTTGAGGTCACATTCCCTAGTTCATAGACCCTCAGCAAACCCCCCTGAGGTATCATGAACCTCAAAGGGACTGAAACTGCAAGATTAAGGGATTTGCCTTAAACCATCTCCATGTCAGAGGGAAAGGTAGGACAAGCACACAGGTCTTTGAGGTTCAACTTCAGTGCTGTTTCTCCTCTTTTTAGTGGGCACACATTTCTCAGGCTACAACACTCCAGTGTGCAAACATATCACCTTTGATTTTTAAAAATTTTTATTAAAATATAGTTGATTTATAATGTGTTAGTTTCAGGTATACAGCAAAGTGATTCAGTTATATACATATATGTTTGTGTATGTGTGTGTATATATATATATTCCTTTTTAGATTCTTTTCCATTATAGGTTGTTACAAGACATTGAGTATAGTTCCCTGTGCTATACAGTAGATCCTTGTGGTTTATCTATTTTATATATAGTAGTGTGTATATTATCCCTCCCCCCCTTTCCTCTTTTGTAACCATAAGTTTGTTTTCTATGTCTGTGAGTCTATTTCTCTTTTGTAAATAAGTTCATTTGTATTGTTCTTTTAGATTCTATGTATAAGTGATATCATATGATATTTGTCTTTCTCTGACTTACTTCACTTAGTATGATAATCTCTAGTTGCATCCATGTTGCTGCAAATGGAATTATTTCATTCTTTTTAATGGCTGAGTAATGTTCCATTGTGTGTGTGTGTGTGTGTGTGTATTTATATATATATTTCTTTATCCATTCATCTGTCAGTGGATACTTAGGTTGCTTCCATGTCCTGGCTATTGTAAATAGTGTTGCTATGAACATTGAGGTGCATGTATCTTTTCAAATTATAGTTTTCTCCAGGTATATGCCCAGGAGTGGGGTTGCTGGATCATATGGTGGCTCTATTTTTAGTTTTTCAAAGAACCTCCATACTGTTCTCCATAGTAGCTGCACCAATTTACATTCCCACCAGCAGTGTAGAAGGGTTCCCTTTTCTCCACACCCTCTCCAGCATTTATTATTTGTAGACTTTTTGATGATGGCTACCCTGACTGGTATGAGGTGATACCTCATTGTAGTTAGGATGTGCATTTCTCTAATAATAAGCAATGTTGAGCATCTTTTCATATGCCTGTTTTTACCTTTGATTTTTATACCCCAGTTTAATTTCTATTTTGAGTCCCACTGTGCTGAAGGTGGGAATATAATCTTAGTCAATTTGAGCTAACCTCATTAAATTCAAGCTTTTCTTGGTCAGTTCAGGTTAGACTCTATCAATTTCTTGTTTTCTCTCTCCCCTCTTCTGTCTGTGTTCAGGGCGGGCTCACCTAGTTCCACAGCATTGGTAATCTAGACTCACTCTAGTCTGTCCCCTCTGGCATCCACCAGGATGGCCCTGCTTATCAGTTCCCAGGTTTACTTTGAATCAGCCTTGGCTGAACTGTGTGGGCTCATTGGGTCCAGCAGCCTTCCCTCAGCTACCCGTGGAGCCTTCCTAGGTGGCGTAGAGGCAGGGGAGAGTGGGAAACTTCATATGGCCTCCTGAACCCATTGGGGGTTGAAAGTCTCTGGCCTCCCTGGTCCAGGTTGACCAGCTGCCATTTCATTCTACTGCTGCTGCATGGGGCTGGTGCTGGTGGTGATGGGACTGGGGGTGTGACCACTGTTGGACATGCCTCCCTCCTGGGCTTCACCCACGAAGCAGGGACATAGGTCTCTTCTACTTACTTTTGGTTTCCCAACTTGATCTGGGAGTTCTGTCTTCCATCTCCCTTCCCCTCAAAACTTAGCCAGGGCCGGTGTGGCAAGAGCAGATCCCTTCCTCCAGGCAAGGATTAGCAACTAACTCTTGCTTTTTCTCAGATTGTACACCCTCCTCTCTCGGTCCAGATGAGCTTTATCTCCTCGGAGGGCAGGAAAACACAATCCCTCACCCTCCAACCTTGTGGTCTGTGACCTAAACTTGATGCTTGGTGACTTCAGGGCCTTCGTGACTGATACCCCAAGCCTAGGTTTTGGAGAAACAGAAACCCTTTCTCTCAAATGATTTCCTCTGCTCTGAGTTTCAAAAGCCTATTTTTAAAACTGAAAAAGTGAGCATCCATGCTTTTCTTTCTCTTTGCATCTCTGCAACTCTACCCTGAGGGCATGGGTCTAGGAAACTTTTGCTACTCCCTAGATGGGGAAGATGGATAGGGAAGCAGGAGAGGCTGAGGAAAGAAGCACAGATTAAAATTAGAAAAAACGCTACCCCAAAGGGACAGAGTGATGTGGTCCACAGCAAATTGTCCTGGCCTTCCTCCCCACCTCTCCACCCTCCTGCCAAAAGCTTCAAAACCTTCATATCAGAAACCAGAGAATCACTATGGGCCTGTGATGGAGACTCGGAGCAAGGCAGGAAGGGACCATGTGAAGGAGTCCTGGTTGGAGTGATGACAAGTCATGGCTTTTTATCCTGAATTTTCTGCTTCACATTTGAGACTTTGAACAAGTCATCTCCCCTTTGTTGCCCTTCAGCAACTGTGCTGGAGTGAGGGAGGGAGATCTTGGCCCTTACCCTGGTTTACCATGCACTGGCGAACGAGACTGAGCGCAACTTTCTCAGCCTCCTAAAGCCTCAGTCCTCTCACCTGCAACATAGGCTACCAAGGCCCCCATGGCTTGCCCTACAGGGGTTTGTGGAGGATCAAATGAACAAGTGGGAAAATAGCTGAGTCCTTTCAAACGTAATATATGATGGAAGATGAACGTGTGAAGCTTTGGGAGATGCCTTCTCCTTGTATCCTGTCCTTCAAGGGCTTCCTGAGATGTCAAGCTTGCTGGCAAGGAAGATGAGGTATTCCGATAACTGCTTATCTGCTTTCTCCTGGGACATACTTGTAGGTGTTTGTCACCAAAAGTGAACAGCAGAGGGCAGCCTGTGCTCAATAATGATGCTATTCTGCAGGCTCCAGAAAGCTCTAAGGATGCGGTAGCCAGGGATTATGATAAAATGCATGTAGAGTCCACTAATATTGGAATCTGGGAGAACAGCTCAGGATTGCTATTTGGTTTTGCTCTATATATTTCTTTAAAATTATTGTTTTGAAAGGAACACACACATTTGGTTAAAAAAAATTAGAATGGTACAAGAGTTTACAAAAAACTCCTTATAGTGGCCCTACACAGCCTGGCCCCCCTTTCATCTCTCTGCCTTCAAATCCTATACTCTCCCTTGGCTCTAGCCCACCCTTGGAAGCCCATCTTTGCCTTTGCTGTTTCCTCTTCCAGGAGGACTCTTCCCCTAGATTTCAGTGAGGCTCACTTGCTCACCTTTTTCAGATCTTTACTCACTTCACCTCCTTCTCATGGAGGTCTTGTCTGGCTTTCCCATATAATATGACATCCCCTCTCAACACTCCCTGTCTTCATTTAGATGGTGCCTGGAACATAGTGTTATACATTATTATTATTTTTCTCCAGAGCACTTGTCACTATTGTTCAATGTATTGTACATAGTAATTAAATTTTTTTTCTGCCTCTTACCCCTTACGAAAGCTTTATGAGGCAGGGACATTTTTCATCTTTTTTCCCCCATTGTTATATCATCAGTGCCTAGAACAATCCAAGCATGTAATAGTAGGGGCTTAATAGATATTTGTTGAGTGAAGCTACATGGTAGCTCTACTTCTGAAAGACACTGCTCCTCATGAGAATACGATGAAATGAATTGGCATCTTTTATGAACTCATCCTGGGATTGTGGGATTTGGTAGTTTGGCCTGGGCTTAGCTGGAAAGCTTTTCTGGTGTAGGCCAGGCATGGCTGATCTTGGCTGGGTTTGCTCATGCATCTGTCCACTCTGTCTACTCAGGTCCACTGAGGCACCTTAATTTCCCCCACGTGGCCTCTTATCCTGTAGCAGGCTTGTTTGGGCTCATTTGCATAGCAATCTCAGGCTTCCAAGTACAGCAAAGAGAGGCAATTCCCACTGTACAAGTGCTATTAAAACCTCTGCCTGTGTCACATTTGCTATCACCCCTTTGGCCTAAACAGTCACATGACTAATTCATATTCATAGGGGGAGGAACTGCAAGGTTACATTGAAAAGGGGAAAGGCGCACAGGGCTGAGAAGAATTTTGGGCCATTTTGCAATCCTCCACAATAAATATGATTCAGTTGCCCCATAAAATATAATAAAATCCCACCCATAGCATGTGAAGGTGCCTATTTCTCCACCTCTGTTCTGGACTGTGTATTATCAGAGTAGAGAAAATTTTCTTCACTAATCAGATAGGTGAAAAGTAGTGTCTTATTTGCTCGGAGAATTTAAGAGACATCCCTGGTAAGAGGCAGAGCCTGACCCCAAAATGCAACCTCTTACCTGGCTTGCAGTGTCTGGTCACTGTGGGCAGGGTGACAAGCCCTGTCTTTGACTCTGGGCATGGCCCTGTGACTTGCTTTGGCCAATGTGTATTAGTGGATGTGATGCAAGCAGAGGCTTAACATAGGCTCAGTGCTTGCTGTGTCTTATACCTTTCCGTTTACCACGAGAGCATGCCCAGGCTAGTGTGCTAGAGAATGAGAGACACTTGAAGCAAAGCAGAACCCAGGCACCTGGCAGAGGCCAGTCCAGATTAGCTGACAGCCAGCTGACACCTAAACATGTGAGGAAGCCAACCAAGATCAGCAGAGCCACCTGGCTGACCCTCAGCTGACCCCAGGTATATGTAATAATTGTCTCCATCTCACTGGTCTCCCCAGATAACCTGAGTTTAGAGCAGAGAACTATGGAGCCCATAACCCGAGGTTATAGAGGAGCCCACTTAGATCCCAGGCCCTGGGGAGCCCCTGTAGCTGTGCCTGGACCTGTGGGTTTGGGCCCTCTGTTGGGGTGTCCTCTACAAAACAAGTTCTGCTTTCGTAGTCTCTTGTAGTTTCCCCAGCTCTCCAGAGCTGGGTTGGAAAAAAGCTTCGTAATTGTCAACAAGCTGGCCAGAGCTAGACCCTGACATCTGATGGAAAGGGTCATGAGTGGCAACGAAGGAGGCCGGCTGCTGCTGCCCAGAGCCTGCCTGAAATGATGGATGTGAGGCCTGGCAGGCTGGGAAGGATGGAGATGTTTATGTTTCGAAAGGCAGGGCATTTTCTCCCAGGGCATGGGGCTAGTGGAAACAGGGTCAGAACAAATCACTTTACATTTTTTCTCTCTTTTATTTTTTTCTTCTGGTGAGAAATAACTCTTACTCTCAGGGCATGATAGACTAAGGAAACTGTATCAGAGCTACATGTTTCTTTGAAAGATTTTTTCCCTTGAATTTTAATCTTATGGGACACTGACCTTTCTGATAATCTGCAGAAGCTATGAACCCATTCCCCAGGAATAATACTCAGAGATACAAAATTTTACTTATAATGTCAGAGGATTTACCATTTCTCTAAACCACTCATGGAACTTAGATTAGGGGATTCTACTAGGAGAGAGAGAGGGAATTGGAAGGGAAAAAAAGGAAGACAGAGGTAAAGATGGTGTCAGAAAGAAATGGGGAGACTTTGGAAATAGATTTGTTGAAGAGTTTTTCTTGTTTTTTTTGGTTTGTTGAAGAGTTTTAACCAAAGATTGCTCTGGTCTCAAATATATTTCCTCTTCACTCTGCACTAATCCTAGAACCTATACGTCTAAAAGTCATTCTTTCAGTCAATGATATTGTACTTTATGTATCATTCTGCTAATTTGCCATTTTCAGTCAAGTCTGTATATTTGAGATCCATTCATTATGACATACATTGATTTACTTTATTCATTTTAACTGCTAGACAGTATTCTGTAGAATGAATACACCATCTTTTATTTATCCATTCCTTGATAAATAGACGTTTAAGTAGTTTACTTTTTCTCATGTTACCAATAGGAAATATCCTTGTACATGTCTCCTTGTACAGAAATGAGGGAAGTTTCTCTATGGACTATACCTGGAAGTAGAATTGTGGGGTTATGGGCTTTTCAGTTTTCTAGATACCATCGCCTTGTTTTCTGGATTCAACGCACTAATTTACAGCTCCCACCAGCAATGTCTGAGGGTTGTACCCCCATATCCTTTCCAGTGCCTGTTATTTTCTGATTTCTACATTTTTTAAATGAATCTGATGGGTATAAAATAATAATATATATTTTAAATTTTGTATTTTATTTGCATCTTTTTACGTGTTTTTGGCATTTGTATGCCTCTTCTGAAAATTACCTATTCATATTTTTTGCCCATTTTCCCCTTACTGTATTGAATATGAAGTCTTTCTGGGTCTTGTCATGGGTTTCTTTTAGTTTGGCCATAGCTCTAACTCCTCAAAATTTGATTAAAAAAAAAAAGACTATCATGGTAGAAGAGAAAGTCTGAACTTGGATTTAGCGTATGCAATTTGCATCCTGGCTCTGATGCTAACTGGCTGTGTGAATTTGGGCAAGTTTTTAACCTCTCTAAGTCTCTGCCTCCTTTCTTGTAGAATGGGGATAACCATCTCTACTTCACAAAGCCAAGGTGAGGCTTAAATACCTGATATCTATGAGTGATCAGCAGTTGAGTTGAAGAACCCAGATGAAGTTGTCTCTATGCCCAGAAACCTTCAAATGTAGCTGTGAACCTGCCTATGACACAGCCTCCGTGAAGGAATTCAGATATCACTGTGGGACATGGTCCTCCCATAGGACAGTCCTGCTGTCCTTCAGGTAGTCCTAGGAACTGACTCATGGCTCTGGAGGCCCATAGACTGCCCTTGGGACAGATCCCATCTTCTCTGCCATTTCCAGAGAAGTATCATGAGGCCATTATTAACTTGCACATCAGAACAAAGGTTCTGGAATGCTGAACCCATCTCTATATCTTCCCTTAGTGCCCACTCAGGAAACCAAATCATTTGAAATTAACAACAACAAATCAATAGCTAACTTTTTGAATGCTAACTGAATAAATATATGTAAAGCATTTAGAACTTTGCCTAGCAAATAGAAAGCACTGTGTGTTAGCTTCACTAATAATTATTATTATTACTATGATGATGATGATGTACTAAGCATTGAGCTAAGGATAATGGGCATTAATTTATTTAATCTTCATAATTGTAGGATTTTTGCTTACTTCTCACAAATGTAAGAAGTGCTAGGGGTGGACCTCCCTCCCCAGCATTTCTCCGAGGGTCAGGTTTGTTGCAAATATACTTCCTCTGTGGCACAGGTAGGACTGTTTTACCAGGAGGAGAATAATTTTTCCCCTTAGATGATGCTAATACCTCATCTAGTATTTGTTCATCAGTTAACAATTTATAAAGTGCTTTTGCATGTATTTCTCATTGAATTCTCATAACATCCCTGTGTAGCAGTATATTATCTCCTTTTTGAAACAGACCCCACTCAGCTCCCATGAGCCAACATATCCTGGGTGACTTCCTACGTCACTGGCCACTTCTCAGTCTTCTTTTGCTGGTTCCCTCTCCTTCCCCCAATCTCTAAACATAAGTGTTCCTTAGAAGGTCTGATGCCTGGGTTCCACCTCCACAGCTTCTGATTTAATTGATTTAGTGGTAGGGTGTGAGCAGCAACACATTTAAGAAGTCCTTTAGGTAATTTATTGAGCAGCCACAGTCAAGAACCACCCATCTATATGCTGAAGATGTCCCCTTTCAACCTCTATCCCAGACCTCTCTTTTGTCTCCAGAGAGTCTACGTGGCATGTTCACTTGGTTGTCCCTTAGGAATTTCAGTCTTATTATGTCCAGCACTGAAACCTTGATTTCTCAACTCCACTCCTCTGCTTACTCATTTCTCCCATGATTATCATCATCTTAGCAAATAGCATCATTGTTCTTCCAGATGTTCAAGCCAAAGACCTGGGAGTTGTCTTTGATCCCCTCCCTTTTCCTTGTCCTCTTTTCTTCAATACAATAGTAGATGCTGCTGACTCTACCCCCCAAAATTCCTCCACGTCTCCCTGTTTTCTTGCCATTGCCTTAGCTGAAGTCACCACCATTATCTCTTTCCTGGATTATTTACTGCAATGATCTCCCACCCACTTCTCTTGCTTTCATCCTTACTCCTCTCCAAAGCATTTTCTACAGAGTGGCCAGAGTGATCATTCAATCTGAAATGAAATCAGATCATTTCATTTCCCCTCAATTGTTTTCCAAAGATAAAATGAATGCCTCATTATGCCTTTTCAAGGTGCCGTGGGATTTGGCTCCTGCTTCTCTCTCCAAACTCCCTTCCATCCATTCTCCCATCTTGCTCATTTTGCTCCAGCTGCACTGGACTTTTTCTAGTTCTTGGAACAATTTCAAACTCATTCCTCTACATCAGAGCTCTTGCTACTTCTTTACTTTGATCATTCTTGCTTCAGTCTTTATAGGGTCCTTACTCTTCATGTCTCAGCACATCAAATATCACTTTGCCAGAGAGGCATTCTCTGACTACTCTTCTCCCATATTCTCTCTCTCTTTTTTCTTTTTTTTTTTTTTTTTTTTGCGGTACGCGGGCCTCTCACCGCTGCGGCCTCTCCCGTTGCGGAGCACAGGCTCCGGACGCGCAGGCCCAGCGGCCATGGCTAACGGGCCCAGCCGCTCCGCGGCACGTGGGATCTTCCCGGACCGGGGTACGAACCCGCGCCCCCTGCATCGGCAGGCGGACTCCCAACCACGGCACCACCAGGGAAGCCCTCCCATATTCTCTTTTTTAAAAATTAATTTATTAATTAATTTTCGGCTGTGTTGGGTCTTCGTTGCTGCATGCAGGCTTTCTCTAGTTGTGGCAAGTGGGGGCTACTCTTCGTTGCAATGTGTGGGCTTCTCATTGCAGTGGCTTCACTTTTGCAGAGCACAGGCTCTAGGCGCACGGGCTTCAGTAGTTGTGGCATGTGGGCTCAGTAGTTGTGGCTTGCGGGCTCTAGAGCGCAGGTTCAGTAGTTGTGGTGCACAGGCTTAGTTGCTCCACAGCATGTGGGATCTTCCCAGACCAGGGCTCAAACCCTTGTCACCTGCATTGGCAGGCAGATTCTTAACCACTGTGCCACCAGGGAAGCCTCCCCATATTCTTTATTATAGAACCATTGTTCCTTTATTTTATTTATTATTTTTGTTCCTTGATGCCTTTTTGTTTTCTCCTTCAACCAATTAGATTATAAACTCCATGAGGGCAGGGGCCATGGTTGTGTTGCCAAACTTAGCAAAACAGACAACACAAAAGACGAAACAGGAATTATGTTATATTTGGAGAGAATTGACATCTTTACTATGTTGAGTCTTCTAATTCATGAACATGGTACATCTCTCTGTTCATTTAGATCTTTGATCTCATAATTTTTGGCATATAATTCTTGTATGTATTTTGTTAGACTTATACCTATTTCATTTTTTTGAGCAATTGTAAATAGTATTGTATTTCTTTTTTTTTTTTTTTTTTTTTTTTTTTGCGATATGTGGGCCTCTCACTGTCGTGGCCTTTCCCATTGCCGGACGCGCAAGCTCAGCGGCCATGGCTCACGGACCCAGCCGCTCCGCGGCATGTGGGATCCTCCTGGACCGGGGCACGAACCTGTATCCCCTGCATCGGCAGGCGGACTCTCAACCACTGCGCCACCAGGGAGGCCCAGTATTGTATTTCTAATTTTGGTTTCCACATGTTTATTGCTAGTATAGAGAAATACAATTGATTTTTGTATGTTTATCTTACATCCTGTCACCTTGCTGGGCTCATTTATTCTAGTTGTGTTTTGTAGATTCCTTGGAATTTTCTATGTAGAATATCATGTCATCTACAAATATGGACCACTTAATTTCTTCCTTTTTTGATCAGTTTGCTTTTTCTTTTCTTTCCTTTTCTTTTTTCTTTTCTTACCTTATTGCACTGGCTAGAACTTTCAGCACTATGTTAAACAGCAGTGACAAGAATGGATGTTCTTGCCTTGCTCACAACTGTCTCACCTTTTTAAACACAGATTTGCATGATGCCATGGAGAGACAGAGCATGAGTGTTAAAGTTAATTTAACCCATAGTCAAACAAATCCCACACACTGTCTATGTGATCTCAGAAAATGGCTTTGTCTTTCCCCAAGTTTCCTCATTTCCAAAGTTGAGATAATAATATCTATGCTTTGGCTTTGTTAGAGAGCAGGCAAAGTACAGAGGCTATGAGCTGAGTTTCCTGGGCTCAGATTCCAGCATCACCACTCTCAACTGTGTGACCTCAGGCAAGGTTTTCATCCTCTGTGCCTCAATTTCCTCTTCTGTTAAATGGGCAGAATAAGATTAACCACTTCATCAAGTTGTTGCAGAGATTGAATGAGTTGAAAATGTAAAGTGCTTAGTATCTGGCGGTAAGCACTAGAGAAGTATTTGTTTTTGTGAGGTTTAAGTGAAATAATGTGTGTGTAATACTTAGTATAGTGCAGGTGCTCGGTAAAACTTTTCCTGACACTAAGTCTCATGCTAACTAAAAATAGTTGGATAGCACAAAGAGCTTGTGATGAGAAGCAACAATCTCTCTTCTACCCTCCTTTCCTGTTCTCTGGAGACAACCATTTTAAACTCTTTGAGCTGTCTTCCAAATAATAAGCTCCTTTACCTATTTCTTGATGTTTCAACTTCAGGTATTATCTATTTACATCCTGAAATAATGGTTGAGGATTTAGCTCTCTTATACTCCCTATCTCCCATCCTTCTAATATTGTGATATCACTGTTTATATAGTTGAACCTTGAACAGGAGGGGGTTAGGGGTGCTGACCCGTGCACAGTCAAGAATCCTTGTATCACTTTACAGTTGGCCTTGTGTATCCCTGGTTCCGCATCTGTGAATTCAATCAACCGTGGGTCGTGTAGTACTGTAGTACATATTTATTGAAAAAAATTGGTGTATAAGTGGACCCAGGTGGTTCAGACTGTGCTGTTCAAGGGTAAACTGTAATCGTATCAATATTGGTGAACAATAACGGATATTGTTCACCAAAGAGCCAAAAGGTATAAAATGATCATATTTCTTTTCTTGAAAAATTTCCTAGTGCCCTTCCTTTTTTTCTGTTTTTATTTGTACTACTTGCCTTTCTCATATACATAGTTTTTTTTCAAAGTGCTTCAATCCTATCGATTACTCTATCAAATTTATTTATTTTTCCTGGAGACTTCCAAGTCATAGTGTTTTCTGTTAGACAGCTGTCATGACGGTAACAAAAAATTTGTCTTTTTCTCTTTCACTTCCAGCCTAATACCATCCCCATTCCCCCACTGGCAGTCACTGCTTGCCTATGTTTCTCTTTCTTCCTTTTCTTTTCTGTCCATGCTTTTGGTCAGCTTACCTCTTTTTCCCAGCCATGTTCTTTCTCAGTCCATTCCTTTGGCCTCTCAATAGTCCACTCATAGTATTATTATTATTACTCTGTCAGTCAACTTTTGGCTCATTATAAATTAGCATTTTGAAGTGTTCTCACTTACATAGGGCACCCTAAATGAAACTTGATCCACGGCTAAAAGAGCAGTTGTTGTAATGCTTATGTGATTGAGGCAAAGCCCTTGCAGGCAATAGCAAGCTAAGGGCAGCTGATTATAATGGAAGGCTTAAGTAAGGCGTAAATGCTTCAGGCATGACAAGAACACAGACTGAAAGAATTGATGATCTGTTTCAGCAGAAAAATATCCATCAAAAGAGGAAGCTTTGCTAAAGGAGTGCCCAGCCAAAGTGTGGGCCTTAGAAAAGCTGGATCCATATTTTAGGAGACAGCAACACGCTTTGTTGACAGATCATAAGTCAAGAAACAAGTTTAATAAAGAATTCATGGAAAAACACTATTTTAACACCAGGCTATAAAGTTGGCCCCAGTAGAGTAGGACTTAGGAAGGTTTTTGGACATATTATTGGTTGATATCAGATGTTGAACTTAAAAGGCTACATCTTAAGATTTATGGAGCAGTGTCGAAGCATCATGACCTTGGACCTACTCCAGAGTCCCATGTATTAGCTAAATGAATCCATTCAGACAACTATGTACTAACTTGGCTTTTGTTGTGCATTCTCTCCTTGTTAATTCCTGTTGTCTTTGAGCTTGAATTTCCTCTGGGGACTGACTCTCACACTCTCCCCACCTGGTTGTAGCACTACTGTTAAAACAACTGGATTGTGGACCCTGGAGCCCATGTTGTTTCACACCATGTCTTCAGGCTCCCTGTTTGCCTTTTTTCTTGGTATCCTGATCATTAGTTAGGACTTTACCTCTCTCATCTTAGACCCATCCTGTGACCTGTGCAGACTGCTTTACTAAAGCAGTTACTGACACTGGTCCATTGGCTGGTGCCTGAGCTGAGTCCACCCCAGTCCTTCTTTGCTCCAACCCATCCCCTCTTCCCCTGCCACTTAAAATAGGGGATCTGGCAGGTCCTATGATTCAGTCTCCCTACAAGTAGTATAATCATTTCTCTTTTCTTAGAAGTATGGCCTAAGGGTGGGCCACACCCATTCTGAAACTCTAAAGTGAGGGGAAGTGGGGGGACGCCCTATGTAGAAGCACACCTGCAAGCTTCAGAAGTGTGCTTTGTTTCCATACTCACCTCAGCCTCAAGAACTGCGGAACTTAATTTCCTTTTTTTCTTCTCAGTCACTCTGCCAAATAACAGCAGAGATCAAAGTGACACTGGACGCTGGGGAAGCTGGGTATTAAAATCAGCTTGTTGGGTGTTGTAGCAGAAGAAGCGTAGTGGAACAGAGAGGTTTGAGCTAAATGCATTCATCGGAGGGAGTTATATCCTCAGTCAATATCCATCCTCTCCACACTTTATGTGAAATCTTTTTTTGACTCCTTGAGCTCACTAAGGCCATCAACACCTTTGGTTCAGCCCTCAAAGAGGCCTTCTGGGGAAGAGAAGCCCCTAACGAAGGTTTTCTCCAGCCTGGTTCCCCTGAGACATCTGGTATTCTTGCTGCCTGGCATCTAATCCTCCTTCTGGTAATAGAATCCATAGTTTCCTTGGGAAATCACTTATTTCTCCTACTTCAAGCCTGATTGCATTTTAGGCTGCATGTGACCCAGGGGTGGCTAATAGGGGTTCTATTCCCTCTGGGTGTAGTGTTAGATTAGGGATGGCACATGACCCAAGCCCGTCCAATCACTTGTGTTCACTCTTTTTGTTGGACCGATTGGAAAAGAGGCATCCTCTTTCTATTAAGGTGTTGGGAAAATAAAAACAAACCTGAAACTGATGGCAGCCATCTTGCTTCTGTGAAAGGTCAACTTGATTGTTAAGCAGCCAACATATAAGAAACCAGAGTCAAGAGATGGTAGAAAACCAAACTGACCAGAAAGCATCGTTTGGGTTCCTGGATCCAGTAGCGCCTGAAGCTGTAGTACTTACCCCTTGACTTTACAGATATGTGAGCCAATGGCACTCCCTCCTTTTCCTTCCTCCCTCCGTCCTTCCCTCTCCCTCTCTCTCTCTTTCTTTTACTCTTGAGTTTCTTCTAATTGCAACCCAAAGAATCCTAGCTAGTATAGCTACTTATTTTATCCAATTCCTGCACTCTGAATTCCACGGACTCTGTGTGTAACATATTTACCAAGTTTTATAATGTATTCTCAGATATGTGTGTCCCCAGAGTTCAGTTATCATGTCTTGGGATCTTACCTCTCTTTTCTCTATACTCTTCACTT
Organism: Lipotes vexillifer; assembly: GCF_000442215.2. Lineage (NCBI taxonomy): Eukaryota > Metazoa > Chordata > Mammalia > Artiodactyla > Lipotidae > Lipotes > Lipotes vexillifer. The sequence continues at coordinate 2,624,560 of NW_006775554.1, forward strand.
CAAGGATTTCTTCCATCTCAGAGCTTCAGCTACGATACTGTGTAGATGACCTATGTTCCTCAGCATCAACAACCCACTTGGGAGTCAGAAACATACTTTACTCACATCTTATGAAACAGTTGTCCTTTAGATGGAAGAATTCACAAGGTACAACTGGAATTCTGCAAAATGTGGGCTGCTTTGGAGATTTCTTGTCTCATAATATCAGCAGTCCTCAGCTTGTGAATGGGCTACACATTCTACCAGGGAAACAGCATTATGCAGGAGGTGGTTAGGTCCCTAGGCTAGCCCACAAGACCAAATTCACCCCTAATGTAGGTGAACAATAGTGCTATACCTGATTATTCTCCAGGGTCAGTTACCATAGGGGATTATATTGGAATAACACATTCCAAATTCCACCTGGAGAGAGAGTAAAATCTGTTTTCCATCTGATTCCTATCAGTGGGAATACTCCCTACCATCTCTCACCCCCAACTGCAGGATGCCACAGTAAGGCTTCCATTAAAATTCCAGAACCTACATTTTCAGCTGGGTCCCCTGCAACTACCATTTATGCAATGAGATTCCTTAGTCTAACTCAGATCTTCACTGAACATCAAATCTCTATATTTAGTTATGGGCATCTTCATTGGCATGTAAAATTCCATATATGCAAAATCGAACTCACTCCTTCAAACTGCCACTCATATTCTGTAATAGAAACCAAGGAGTCATTTAAGACATCACATCCCCTCTTAGGTATTTGCTGTTGTCAGCCAGTCACCATGTCCTACAGATTCTCTGTCCCTTCTCCTCCATCCCTGTGGTCATTCATAGTCTCCATTAAGGCCTTCTTGACTTCTCATCAGGATCACAGCCTTAGTCTCTGAAAAGTGGTCTTGCTGCCTGCCCTGCACTCCCTCCCCAAGTCTCAACTCTGCACTTCAGCTAGAGAGATTGTTCTACAATGTGACTCTGATCAGACCACACCCTGTTGTCACCCTTCATGGCTCCTCACAGGATTTAGGCTTAGGTTCTGTCTCCTTGTCTTAGCATACAGGCCTCCATGTGCTCTGGCTCTTGATAACTTCTCTTTTGTTTTAGCCATTTTGTGACCAACCACATTCATTCATTCAATAAACATTTATCAAGCACCAGGCACTGTGCTTTCTTGGCACTGGTAATATAGCAGTGAACAGAAACAAAATCCCAGACCTCGTGGAGCTTCATTCTAATTGGGGAGACCGATGGAGCCTATCAGAAGGCAGTAAGTTCAGTGGAGAGACATAAAGCAAGAAAGGAGTAGGGAGTGAGAGGAAGGTGGTACAATTTAAAAAAGGGTGTTCATGGAATCGAGGGGGTGATTGTTGAATCCAGACTTGAAGGCGCTGAGAGAGCAAGCCAAGCGGCTGTCTGGCGGAGGAGGTTGTAAGTGCAAGGGCCCCGGGGTGATTTCGAGGGTCTGTGAGAAAGCTAGTGGGCTGGAGGAGAGCGGGGGGGCTGAGGCACGCCGTCGGAAGTCTTGTAGACTGTTCGTTGTGACTGCTCCGGCTTTATCAAAACTGAGTGAGATGGAAAACCATTGATTGTTCCGATCCTAAGAACGGTATGCTCTGACTTCATGTTTTAAAATGAGCTACTTTTTCCCTAGAATGTGTCATAACTACTCCTGCATCCTAGCCTTAATTTATATCTACTAGAAGGGACGCTGGGATTTTTCACATAAGAACAATTAGAACTTGGGGAGGCTGGAAGCAGAATCTGTCAAGCCATTGGGAACACAGGAAGCTGTTTCTTGTTCTCAGGTCTCATATTTCCGCCTCTTGTTTTTTGGTCAGCATACGTGCTTTGTACTTCTTTACTAAACTGGCTCTGTCTGCTTTTACAGCCCTTAATTAACCCCAAACTCCCAAGTTACATGCCCAGCATTCAAATATCCTCCCACACTCCCTAGAATCTATTCCTTGCATCCCAAGTCCAAATTCTCCACAGAGAGAGAGAGAGAGAGAGAGAGGGAATTTGTCTCAGCCTGAGCCTGTATCCACGTTGACCCAGTCAGCTATGCAGGGAAGCAGGGCCACGTAGGAACGTCACTGTGGCTAAGGTTCAGAAGGGCAAAGGCAGTTCTTAGAGAATGGAGTGGGTCAGGGGCTCACAGACATCCCCTTAGGTGTCTACTGCAAACCGTAGCCAATCAATTACACTGAAATAAACAAAACTCTAAATAGATAAGATAAATCATAATTAACTGACTATAAACACTTAAAAATGTCAAAAAAATACTGCATGTTTTCACTTATATGTAAAATCTAAAGAATAATACAAGTGAACAAATATAACAAAATAGAAACAGACTCACAGGTACAGAGAACAGATGGGTGGTTGCAAGAAGGAAGCGGGTAGGAGGAGGAGCAAAAGGGGTGAGGGGGATTAAGAGGTACAAGCTATTAGGTATAATACAGATAAGTTACAAGGATGTAATGTACAGCACAGGGAATACAGCCAATAGATAATCCATAAAAATATCAAGTTACTATGTTGTACACCTGAAACTAATAGAATATTGTAAGTCAACTATACTTCAATAAAAAATAAAAAACAATATCGAAGGGTTAGAGCAAAATTTTAAGAAAAATGAATGCCTAAATGTGATTTAGCATTTTTCATGAACAGTTCAACTGTTCATGATCCAATTTAATTTAATTCTAATTGTACTACTAGGACCAGGAGAAGGGTAAGTTTCAAAACCTGAATTCATACCCAAATGGGACTCAGCTTCTGCGGCTTGAGACTTAGAGCATCTCTAAAGTCGGTAGTCCTTACAGGAGACTGTCCTCGAATCTCACAAGAAGCCTCTAGTGACCTGCTTTCATTTATTGGTGAGAAGAGATTATTTTGCTTCCTAATTTCCCACTCAGTATTGCTGTCTACAGCATCCTGCTCATTTTGCCTCCTCTGAGCCTTCTTCCCAGGAGGGAGAATGTCTGATTCCTTACTAATCAAGTTCTCCTTTTGAGCAGCTTGGTCTAAGCTGGAAAAGGATAAGAGACACCTTATAAGCTTTCTTCTTCTCTAACTCTACTGCATTTGTTTAGCACCAAGTATTTATTGAGCATCTATAGGTGAAGGCATCACAACTTAATCAGGCTCTGCTGCAGCTGTTTTATTATCGTGTTGCTCTGTTAATAGATATACTTAAAGGACACATTCACATTTTCCGGGCTTCTAAAGCATACACTAAAAACATCTAGCAGGTTATACAACGATTTCTCCAAATAAAGATCTGGAAAGTTCAAAATGAGTTGAGGAATCTGTGCGGGTCCCTTGGCTTCTTTTTGTTTTCATTAAAAAAAAATTTAATCAAAGTATAGTTGATTTACAATGTTGTGTTAATTTCTTCTGTACAGCAAAGTGACTCAGTTAAACATACATGTATATATATATTCTTTTTCATATTCTTTTCCATTATGGTTTGTCACAGGATATTGAATATAGTTCCTTGTGCTCTACAGTAGGACCTTGTTGTTTATCCATCCTATGTATAATAGTGTGCATCTGCTAATTCCAAACTCCCATTCCTTCCCTCCCCTCCCCACCCCGCCTTGGCAACCACAAGTCTGTTCTCTATGTCCGTGAGTCTGTCTCTGTTTCATAGATAGGTTCATTTGTGTCATATTTTAGATTCCACATATAAGTAATATCATATGGTATTTGTCTTTCTCTTTCTGACTACTTCACTTAGTATGATGATCTCTAGGTCCATCCTTGGCTTTTTTTTTTAAAGCATATACCAAAACTTGTTCAGTCTACATTTTTTTCAACACTTCTGACTGACTATATGGTTATACATCAGGTAAAGAGGCAGAAAGTATGTTATAGCTCTCACAGCTAATTTGTAATACAACCTTGGCTTAAGTTAACTGTATGCCAACTGTCACTTCCTGTCCAGATGTTAAAAATCAGTAACACATTCCTTGATCTAGCCAGCCGAGATGGTTTTGGTGGAGAGACCTAGCACGGAGAGACTGCTGAGGTCTGAAATGTGTCGGCTTCCTAATTGTATATTTGATCCTGGAGCAATCAGAGAGTCTTCACCTGTTGGGGGAGTCCAATCCATGTTTGTTCATGAGTTTCATTCAGCTGAGAAACTCCCATCATGAACTTTCCCACTCTCCTTGCTGAAAGGGGAAGGAGGTTGCAAAAACTGGCTTTGCCAAATTCCCTGGAAATGTCTATTTACTGGGCTTCATGAGGTGATGTCTGTGACTGAATAATGATGCTTGAGTTCTTGACTGCAGTCTGTAGAGGATGCCTCTCTCATTTGCCACCTGAAAAGCTGCAATTAGTAAAATTGCTTATAATGCCTTTCCTTTAGGAGTTCATATTAGGAACCCCTTCAGGAAAATTCATTCATATATTCATGCATGCATCCATTCGTTCGTTCATTCCTTTCTTTCCCCTCATGGCCATTTGGGTGAGCCCGTCCTGCCCATGCACCATGAACCTGCTGGCCAAAAAAGACGACTCACAAATTTTGATGTTTAAGATCAAGTGATCTCCTCAGATAGACTCAGTGGTGTTCTGGGAAAGTTTGGACAATCAACTTGCTAAAAAAATAAAACTCTGATTTGCAGGGTCTGCCGATTTCCCGGTAGTGAATAAATACTGTAGTGGCTGATTTCAAGCACAGTGTGTCACTGAAGGTGGATCAGGGGAGAAGTGTGTACAGTGGCCCTCAAGAGTCATATGAGTCATGTGAGCCAGCTGCAAATGTTCAACACCCAAATCTCTACCCCCCTGCTGATTTCTTTTCTTTCTTTTTGTTTCGCTGATTTCTTTACCTCTTTCTTTTCTCTTTCTTGTCCGTGGTTTGAACTCTTAAACTGTTCTGCAGCTCCAACCTCATTTCTTACCTCTGGTCCTTTGGATTTGTCCTATGTGATGTTTCTTTCCAGCTCTTGGGCCTTTACTCTCCCCTTCCCAGCTGCTGATTTGACACGTGACATTTAAATGATTTGGTCAAGGTCACACAGCTAATAAGTGTCAAAGCTGGGACCTGTATCCCGGTCTGTTTTAATCCAAAGCCTATGCCTTTAACCAGAGTGCTAAAATTTGGGGAAGGTTACAAATGCCCCAAGTAAGGGAAGAAAATGGGAACCCAGAAGGGGATCCAGGAGAGCTTTGCTAAAGAAATGGTATTTCAGGCTGTTGAAATGGAGGTAGGGATTTTTAAGGGAAATGAAAAGCTTGCACTGAGGCACAGAGGAAAGCAATTGTAGATTGGGCTGTGAGTTTGAAGAGTATTATTTAAGGTGTGGTGAGCAGGTTAACTTGATCAAAATTATTTGGCGGGGCTTGTTTAAAATACTGATTGCTGGACCCCCTCCAGATTTCCTGACTATGACTCTCTGGGGCTTGGGGCCTCTGGATCTTTTCTTTCTTCTATTTCTTTAATTAACTAATTAATTAATTAATTTATGGCTGTGTTGGGTCTTTGTTGCTGCGCGCAGGCTTCCTTTAGTTGCAGTGAGTGCGGGCTACTCTTCGTTGCGCGTGGGCTTCTCATTGCAGTGGCTTCTCTTGTTGCAGAGCACGGGCTCTCGGCGCGTGGGCTTCAGTAGTTGCAGCACGCGGGCTCAGTAGTTGTGGCTTGCAGGCTCTAGAGCGCAGGCTCAGTAGTTGTGGCACACGGGCTCAGTTGCTCCGTGGCATGTGGGATCTTCCCAGACCAGGGCTCGAACCCGTGTCCCCTGCATTGGCAGGGGGACTCCCAACTACTGCCACCAGGGAAGCCCCCGGATCTATTTTTAACAAGCTCTCTTGGAGTTTCTGATGTACTCTATAGTTTGAAAACCAAATGGAGTCGTTAGGCGGAACCAGCAGGACTGTAGGGATAATGATTCAACAGTTTTATTTTTGTTTTCCACTGTCTGTTCAAACCCATTCTGGAGCCATGAGAGAGATCCCAGGGAAGCTCCAGGATTTTCCTGGTCACTATTAGTCACTCAGTTCACCTCAAGCCATGGAAAAGTCTATTTTAGCAAATGTATCCCATGTAATATTTCAAATTCCATTGAAAGATTTTATTTTTTAATTTTTAATCTTGTTTTAATTTTATTATTTATTTTATTAAAATTTAAAATTTAAATTTAAAGATTTTTGAAAGTAAAGTGACAGCTTCTGTCTTCCTGCTCCTGGGGCGTGCTCAACAAGGTGACTCTAAATTTTCCAGAGCTATGTAGGAAGGATGGAGAGAGTGTTGGGAAAAATTCTTATTTTTACTTTATCACTGTGTTCTAGAGAAAAAACTACTTTGATTTTCCAGGTCCCCAAATTGGTCTTCATGTGTTTGTCCTGCTACTCAGCTTTTATTCTGGGTTTTTAATTTAGCATCCATGATTTAAATTTCATGAATTTTGCTTGTTTTTATTGTTGGCAGTCTAATTTTGATTTAAGAATGTGATATGTACTCAACTGTCTCTTAGTGTATTAACTATACTTATCTTAGAGTTCTCTTCTGATTCTTGTATTAACTGTACTTCATTTGGGGTTAGTTCCTCTGCTTATTCAGCCTCATACCTCTCTTTCATGGTGTTTGCTTGAACTATTTGGTTGTCTAGATTGATTAGTGTGGTTCCTTTAGCACAACTGAAAATCACTGTGGCTCGGGCAGTGAATGTGGATTGTGATTAAAGGGCATTTGGTGTGGGATGAGTTTTTCTTTAAGGAATTCAGAAAGTGCTTACATTCTGGACATGTGGACTCCTTGTCTATTGGGCCAATTTGAAGAGACTTGGGGACACTTATTTGCTTCTCTCTCAAGCCCCAATCCTTCCTCATGAAATTCTCCTGTGGCAGATCCCCTGCTGTATTAAGAAGATTTTTCTTTCACCAGGAAAATCAGTAATGCATGGATGACTTAATATTAGGTTATATAAATGACCATATTAACAGATAAAAGGGGAACAATTATTTAATTTAGATAAATGCAAAAATGGATATTCAGTATATTTCAAAATCCAATGCTGATTTTTAAACATTTGGTTACATAACAATAAGGGGGCATGTGCTTAACATGATAAAATATGTAAAATTGACACACATTTACACCTATTGTAAAAAAAAAAGCCAGTGTTCACTTAATAGTGAAATGTTAACAAATTTCCACTAAAATGAGGAATAAAATGAGGCAAGTATTGCATATTGTGATATAAAATTTAAACATTACAGAAAAATATAATGAAAATTGAAAGCCTCTCCCTCCATAATTCCACACTCTTGAAGTAACCAGTATGAGTAGTTTGATGCCTTTTTTCTTCAGTTTTACTTTCTTAAGCAGGTACTATGATTTATTATGTTTTTTTTGATGAATCACAAAATGGGATCAAAGACTAGCTAATACATTTAGATAGGCTTATAAAGTAGCACAGCAATTTTAACTGAGGACACAGAGTTGTTATTTACAGATGTTTCAATGATTTATTAATGTGTAACATACTACTCCAAGACTCAGTGGCCTAAGACCACAACCATTTGCTCATGATTCTGCCAACTGGGGTAGCTCCTCCCCTTCTCTCTGTCTCTCTGTGTGGCCTTTTGATGTGATCTCTCCAGTGGGGGAACCAGACTTCTTACAAGGTAGGTGTGGGCTCCCAAAAGCACAAAGTAGAATCTTCTAGGCTTCCTTAAAGCTTAGACACAGTGTCACTTCCACTGTAGTCTATTGATTAAAAAAAGCAGGTCACAGGCGCTGCCCAGAATCAATGGCAATGGACTACACAAGGGTGTGAATGCTGGGAGGTGTGGTTTATTGGGACCACAATTTAACAGACTACAACTACATGACATGATTTTAGTTATAGACCATCCAAAAGAATCAACTGGAAAGTGATCAGAAACAATAAAAGAGTTCAGTCAGATTATTGATAGCAGGACAGATAAAGCCAATTATATACCTATAACAGTGTTACAAAGTTTAATGGAATCAAAAATAGTATTTACCACTAATAATTTATTTCATGAATATTTATTTAGCTACTGCCACATAACAAGTATTATGTTAGGCCCTGTCTATACAGAGGTACATAGAATAGACACAGATTTAACCATCATGAGACTTCTAGTCTAGAGAAGTACATACATTAAGCAAAGACTCTGAGATAGGATGGAACTTAGTGCATTAGTGAGTTATTGTGGTGATGAATACTGTGTAACAAACAATCCCCAAATCTTAGTGGATTAAAACAACAAATTGTTCTGCTCAAGAGTGTTCTGGTTGCTTAGGGCAAAACAATTTTAGTGTAAGGGGTGGGCTCAGGTCTGCTGCACTTGTCTCTCAATCTGGGACCAGCAGCTAATCATAGTGTACTTTTCTCCTGCCAAGTGACAGGAGGACAAGCCAAACCATGTCACACATTTAAAGCCTCTGTTTGCATCATTTACTTACATTCCATTGGCCAAAGTGAATCACATGTCAAGTCCAATATCAATGAGACAAAGATATATAATTCTATTACATGGATGAAGTGAAGAATTAGAAGCAAGAATGTAACCAACCACAGTCAATAATTTGAAGAACTGGAATTAGTCCACTGAATAAGAAGCATAGTGGTGGGATATCTGGCTGAAGAGCTAGTTAGGGGCCAGATCATTTAGGGCCTTGTTGCCCTTGCTAAAGACGTTGAATTGCATTTAAGTGCAATGCAAAGCCATTGGAGATTTTTAAGCATGGGAGTGATATGATCAGTTTACCTTAAAAAAATGCTACCATGTAAAGAAGGGATTGGAAGAAGAAAGGAGAGGACATAAAGAGAACAGTTGTGAGGCTATTGAAACAAGTTAAGATGGTGGCTTGGCTTGGACAAGGAGAGTGATAGTGTAAAGAGAAGTGAGTGCGTTTGAGATATGTTTTAGAAATAGAATAGTTAGACTTGGTTGTGAGCTGGATGTGAGGTTGAGGGGGGACTCAGGTCAGACTCAGATGCCTGACAGTTGCACCAGGTGAATACACATGCCCAAATTGCGCTGGAGAGGACCTGGTGAAGGAATAGATTTCAGGAGGTAGATTAAAAGTTTAGTTTTGGATATACTGGATTCCATATACTTGTGAGATAATACTCATAAGATATCTACAGGTAAACTTAACAAGCAATGTGAAGGATCCATATGAATAAATAAAATTATAAACCTCTATTGAGGGCCATAAAAGAAGATTTGAATCAATGGAGTGTCAAACCTTGCACTTGGATAGGAAGACTCAAAATTGTAAACATGTCAGTTTTCACTAAAGAAATCTATAAATTCAATGCAACTTCAATTAAAATTTCAATAGTGTTTTTTCTTGGAAGATGAAGCAATTACCAGGAACATTCTCTAAAAGAAGTGTAATGAGAAATAACCTGTTCCATCGTGTATTAAAATACATTATAGGTACTTCTCTGGTGGCACAGTGGTTAAGAATCCGCCTGCCAATGCAGGGGACATGGGTTCGAGCCCTGGTCCGGGAAGATCCCACATGCCACAGAGCAACTCAGCCCGTGTGCCACAACTACTGAGCCTGCTCTCTAGAGCCTGCATGCCACAACTACTGAAGCCCACTCTCTTAGAGCCCATGCTTCACAACAAGAGAAGCTACCGCAATGAGAAGTCCATGCACCACAACGAAGAGTAGCCCCTGCTCACTGCAACTGGAGGAAGCCCACGTGCAGCAGCAAATACCCAACACAGTCAAAAATAAAAATAAATAAGTAAATTTATTTTAAAAGTACATTATAAAGCAACAAAATTCATAACAGCAGAATATAGACAGAGAGACTAACAGCTCCATGGCATTGAATAAAGTATAGAAATATAGATCCAAGAACAGATGAGATTTTAGTATATATTACAAGGATAGAATATCCAAGTGGTGGAGAAAAGTCATGTTATTTAGTGAAAGGTTTAAAGACAACTGGATAGCTATTTAGAGAAAAAAAAAATAAAGCAGCATTTGCAAAGCTCTGTTTCTCTTTTTATCTGCTATATACTATTCCATAGTTTCAGTATAGCGTAGTTTAGTAAGTTATATTCATATTGATGTACTTTTAGGTTTTTTTTTTCTTTTTTTGTTATAAACAATAGCATGAAAAGAAAATTTTTATATTTCCTCTTTGGACAAATGTGTGAATCCTTCTCTAGGATAGATTACAAGATGTGAAACTGCTGGGTCAGAAAGTATGTACTGTTTTTGTTTTTGTTTTAAAGTACTGCTAAATTTCCCTTTGAAATCTCAAATTACACTCCAGCAGCAGTGGGCAAGAAAACAAAACTAAAATAAACCCAAATAAAACAGATGGATCAAATTAATAAGAATAAAAGCAGAAACAAATGAAACAGGAAAAACAAAACAAAACAACAACAACAGTTGAGATGATCCATAAAACCCAAAGCAAAATTTTTTAAAGGCTGATGAAAACACACCAACTTTCTGCAAGTATGATCAAGGCAAAGAAAGAGGACACACATGGTGTTGGGAAAGATGAAGGAGATATAGGACGGATACAGAGGAGATTTTTCAAATTAGGAGACTACTTTGTATAGCAGCTTTGCCGAAGTCAGAAAGTGAGGCAAAAACTGCATATAATGAAAATTGCCATTGACATCCTTTTGTAAATTGTGCTCATGTTGGAGACAGATATGCTTTTGTAAAAATCTAATGTTTTTCTTCAGTTTTGAATCCCATCGCTACTTCTTCCATTAGTGGCCAACTTATATGAAAAAAACCTTTATACTGTAGAGTCATGCTGGGATTGGGGAGGTGCTCAAATGTAGAAACAGACTGGCTGCATGAACAGCAGATTCACATCTTGCTCAGGTGAGGCATAGCCTCTGTAATCGGAATAACCGGAGGAATTGTCCACATAATTTAAACTTGTCAGGCTCCCTCTTTTCTTTTTTCTTTTCTTTAAAAAAATTTAAAAAATTTGAATGGAGCACGTATAGTTGAATTCACATATACTAAATGTATGGATGATATGATTCAACTATATAACTTTATATCAATCCACTTGAAAACCTAGATGAATGGACTAAAAATCTCAGAGAAAAATATAAATTCTCAAAAATTGGCCCGAGAAAACCAACAGAAACACCCACAAAAATAGAAATGGTAGTTAGAGGCCCACCTACCAACCTGCTCTCCTGCCCTGTCACCCCGCACACAAGTCCTTTGTAGTTATATAGGCAAGTTCTACTGAGTGTCAGGGAAGATCTCACTGCTATCTTACATTTCAGAGCATAGAAAAAATATGGGACCCACCAATCTTATTTTATAAGGCTAGATTTTTCCTGATATCAAGACAAGAAAATATAATTACAGGCTAATATCACTTATGAATGTAGAGGCAAAAACTCTAAAAAAAAATACTACGTAATTGAGTCTAGTGGTGTATTAAAAAAGTACATCTTGATCAAGTAGGATTTATCTGAGAAATTCAAGTTTGGGGATCAATGTAACTTACTGTATTTACTGATTAAAGGAGAAAATCATTCATTGGATACTGGGAAGATATTTGCTAAATGCAACTTTTTTTCATGATCAAAAAACACTAGCAATAGAGGTAAGGAGCATCTATACTCTTTAATGTGATACGTAATGGTGAATCTTTAGAAACATTGTCATTAAGTAAGAAGCAACACATGGATGCCTGCTTTAGCCACTTATAATTACAATTCTAGTGAGGACCTGGCCAGTGCAATATGAGAAGGATAAATATTAGACAGGAATATAGAATTTACAGAATACTATTAATGGAAACATGAAAACACTGTTCTCTCCACTTCCCTTGCTGTTAGTAACACTTAAAAAAGCACATAAGGAAATACTAGATTTGCTCTTCTATCACTCAGTTATATATATGGACTCTCGCTATAAAGGCACATGTACATTATGTGAACTAATGCAGTTTGCTTAATCAGGTCCTTGCTGATGAACTTTGGGTTTCTTCCATTTCTTTTCTATTGTGCACACTTTGCCTTTGAGGGATACATTTCCAGATCTTGAATTGCTAGATAAAAAACAGCCTAGATGTCCTTCAACAGGTGAATGGTTAAGCAAACTATGGTTTGCTTTGCATTCCAAACCACGGAACACACCTCAGCAGTACAAAAGAATAGACTGTTGGTACACACTACATCTTGAATGAAACTAGGGAATTATGTTGCGTGAAAAGAGCCAATCCTAAAAGGTTAAAATACGGTATCATTCCCTTTACAGACAGATAAGTGATTAGCATGGCTTAGGAATAGGATGGGGGTAGGGTGGTAGAGGGTGGGAGGGAGGTGAGGGTGGTTATAAAAAGGCAAAGGGAGGGCTTCCCTGGTGGTGCAGTGGTTGCGAGTCCGCCTGCCGATGCAGGGGACACGGGTTCGTGCCCCGGTCCGGGAAGATCCCACATGCCGCGGAGCGGCTGGGCCCGTGAGCCATGGCCGCTGAGCCTGCGCGTCGGAGCCTGTGCTCCGCAACGGGAGGGGCCACAACAATGAGAGGCCCGGGTCCCCGCCCCCCCCCCCAAAAAAAAAGGCAAAGGGAAAAAAAAGCTGGCAAATACTACAAATATCATCAAACCTAAAAAAATTAAATATTATTTTTATTCGTAAAAAAGGCAAAGAGAATAATCCTTGTGGTGATGGAACTGCTCAGTGTCTTGACTGTGGTGGTGGATATATGAACCCAAATGTGGTAAAATTTTATGACTAAATACACACACACACACACACACACACACACACACACGTGAGTACAAGTAAAATGGGAAATCTGAATAAGTTGAATGGATTCTGTCATTGTCAATATCTCAGTTGTGATATTGTACCATAGTTTTATAAAATGTTATCATTAGGGAAAATGAATAAAGATTTCATGGGATTTCTGTGTATTATTTCTTACAACTAATATTTACAATATTATTACAAATTATTATTCCTTACAACTATCTCAAAATATAAAAAAAATTTTTAAATCACGTCGTTAAAAGGGTATATATAATTTTAAATTTTTATATTTTTTTAAAGTTGCCCTCCTAAGATGTTACTTCAATGTGTACTTCAGTGTGTAATGATGATAAAGCATAAGAGTTTACCTTCCTCCAATTTAAAACAACAGATACTACTTTTGTCCTATCAAATCGGAAAGAATTAAAGTCATACGTATCCCACTGTTGGCCAGGGTATGGGGAAGAGGCACTCTCAAATGTTTTGGGTGCTGCAAGTTGGGTTCCCCAAGAAGTAGACTCTGAGACAAAGAGTTGTGGGTAAGAGGTTTATCAGGGTGTCCTATTGGGATCAACAATTATAGAAGGGAAGGGAGGAAGCAGGATTGGGCAGAGGGAGAAGTTGAGCTAAGATGCAGTCTCAACAGAGACCTTAGATGACCCTATAGATGGTTTTGAAGCTTGGATTAACTTTCAGAGTTGTCTTCAGCTGGGGGTTCAGGGGTGAAGCTTTTTGCCCTCCTGTAGACCGGTTACTGGATGTACCAATTGTGCCATCACTGGGGTGGCTTATGATAGATATTGACTGTTGTCAACTGGCTGAGCATTTTGTCTTCCAAGTTTTAAAGTGCTTTGTCCCTGATGGATGCTCTTTAGTGGACAGGAATATATTCACCCTGCATGCCCACTTCCACCATGTCCATCCCCTTGTCCCTGATATATCAGTCACCCTCCATGCAGGCCAAGTCATTCTCCACTGCCCAAGGATCTAGGTATATTTTAATCTCAGATCCCTTTTCCTTCCTCACAAAACAGATAACCAGCTATACTGGTTTGTATTTTTTGCTGTGCTGACATTAAAAAATTTTTTTTTTGTTTTTGTTTTTTTGTGTTTTTTTGCCACGCAGTCTGCAGGATATTAATTCACTGACCAGGATTTGAACCTGTGCTCTCTGCAGTGGAAGCTTGGAGTCCTAACCACTGGACCACCAGAGAAGTCCCTAAAACTTTTTATAAGGTCAATTTATTTATCTTTATTTAATTTTTTCTTCTGTGGCTTCTGGATTTTATGCCACAGTTGGAAAGACTTCCCATTCCAAATTTATTTTAAAATTCATCTTTTTAAAAGTAATTTTTCATCTGGTTTTTTTTGTCCTTTTTTTTTTTTTTTTTTGCGGTACGCAGGCCTCTCACTGTTGTGGCCTCTCCCCTTTCGGCGCACAGGCTCAGGACGCCCAGGCTCAGCGGCCATGGCTCACGGGCCCAGCCGCTCTGCGGCATGTGGGATCTTCCCAGACCGGGGCATGAACCCGTGTCCTCCGGACACGCAGGCTCAGCGGCCATGGCTTGCGGGCCCAGACGCTCCGCGGCATGTGGGATCTTCCCGGACCGGGGCACGAACCCGTGTCCCCTGCATTGGCAGGTGGACTCTCAACCACTGCGCCACCAGGGAAGCCCTTTTTTGTCCTTTTGATATTTGTTATGGTGTAAAGAATTAGTTAAGGATGTAGCACTATTCATTCAAAAGGCTAGCCAGCAGGCTCAATACTATTTATTTAATATGTTACAATTTTACCATCCAGTTGAAATGTTGGCAGGGAGGATAGACCTGTATGTCACAAAATTAATTGGACCAATGTTCCAAAAAATATAATAGAGAATAAGAGGGAGAGATTCAATACATAAACAATAGAAGAAAATTTCCTAGAGCTGAAGACAGATGCACAGGGTGCTGCGAAGTGTTACAAACTGACTATGATACATTAGGTAAACTCTAGTTCCCCAAGGATAAGGAGAACATTCTTGAAACTTCCAGAGGGAAGAAACAGACTTCCCAGAAAGAAAAGAGAATTAGATTGGTATCAGACTTCTCAGTAGCAGCACTGGTTCCTAGGGAAAGAAAGATAGAGTTCAAAATTCTGAGAGAAAATTACGTTGCACCTAATTCTCCACATTCAGTCACAACCAGTCAAGTATGGGAAAACTAAAGACATTTTCATTTATACAGGTGTTTAGAAATTTTATCATTCAGAACGCTTCTCTGTATAACAATAAAAAACATGAAATGTGGCAAGGATAAACTCAAGTATTAGTATTCAGATTAAATGTGAATGAGTTAAACTTCTCTATAAAAAGGTAGAAACTATAGCTACCATTTAGTGAGTATTAACCATGTTTTAGGCATTGTTCTAGGCACTTTAAATAGATAATTTTATTAAATGCTAAAGATAAATTCTGCAAGGTGGCTTCTATTTTTACTCTCCTGTTACAGATGAGAAAACTGAAGCTTAAGAGAGACTTTGCCATTTGCTCAAAGTGTAGAATCCAGGCTTAAACCTAAGCTCTTTGATGCTTAAGGCTGTGCTCTTATCATTCTATTAAACTGCCACTCAGCTTTGTTAAAATAACATTATTCACATGTTATTTATAAGAGATAAACCAAGGCAAAAATATATATATATAAAATCTGAAAATAAAGGGTTGGAAAAAGTTATACTAGGCAAATAATAACAAAAATGAGAGGAGACAGGGACCATAATATTAATATCTGTGTCATATGATGTAAATAAAGGAACTTTGAGAACAGTGCATGCGGTATAATTCTGTTTATGTTAATAAAAATGTGTGTGTGTGTGTGTGTGTGTATGCTGTGGAATTAAGGAGTTAGTGGCGGCATGTAGGGGGTATACACATAGATTGTTTAAGTTATTGTATAGTGCTATTTTATTTGTGTAATTAAAAATGATTTAAAAAAAAATAAGGAACAAACACCATTCCTGATGTTTAGGAGTTTATTGGTTTAGCTGGGGAATAGGCAGGTGCCCAACTGTCTGTAATGCAAACCAAGAGAGAAACTAGGGAGAGAGGCTACATACTATGTTGGATGAATACAAAACTAGGCCTTAAAAGTGATGATAAAATAAGGTGTCATCAAGCACTTTCTCCCATCCTGCTTTGATAATTCTCCCTTTCCATTGAGGGTTGAGGAGGGCGGAGATCAGGAGGCAATATACAAGAATGACAGTGTCAGCCACGTGTCTCCTTTTCAAAGCAATGGAATGTTTTCTATCAGAAAGAAAAAGGAAAAGAAAAAAAACAAAAACAACTCAACTTTTCTTATTTCATTTGAACTTGGTTGTCCATCACTTTACAGCTGCTGTGAAAACAGCAGCTCTCCTTCTTTTGGATCTATTTCCAAACTGAGAACAATGAATGTAAAAGATCAGAAAGTGGGAAAAGCAAGTAGGCATTGAAGGCATTATAATTATTTACGCTGGAGAAGAGAATGCTAAGAGACGGCAATTATATTATTCTGTGCTATTAAAATTTACTAGACATAAGTAGTTCTCTGCTGGGGCCCAAGATAAAGTCACATTTATTTTAACTGGAGGGAAATAGCTTCAGGGAAAAAGTCCCTGATAGAAAGTTCTGTGGGACTGCTTTTCTTCTTTCAAAGTAGATTGATGGCGAGGCACTGGAATTTTGTATCCTGCAGTCGTTGTCATCATCCCCTGAAAAATTCTTGAAACACCATACCACAATAACAACAAACAACAAACACACAGTACTTTGTGAGTTTTTATATTTAAGTATAAAATACCACTAAGAGTTTTATGTTTATAAAATACCATTCAGAATTTTATATTTATTATCTCACTTAATACCTGCAACAGTCCTATGAGGAAGACACCATTATTATTCCCATTTTATGGACCAGAAAATTGAGGGTTGGAGAGCTTAGCGACTTGCCTGAGGTCACACAGGTGATGAATGGCAGAGCTGGGATTTGAACTCAGGAAATCTGTATTCTTAGCAAGTGATAGTTTCTTGTGGTAGATAATTTCTCTCTTAATCCAACTGTGTTGGGCTCTTGGAAGGAATCCTGTATATAGCCCTTACAGACATGAGTTCTAATCTTATTTATCCATTCATTGAGCCATTTGTTAATAACTATTTATTGAATACATACTATATGCAGACTCTAGCTAGGCACTGGTGATTCAGAGGAAAGCAGGATGGACCAAGGTCTCTTATGGCTTATAGTCTAGGAAAGGACCACAGACAAAACAAATAAATGAATATGATAATTTCAGGTACTAGTAAGTGCTATGAAGGAAACAAACTGGGCAATGAGAAGGGGAATACGAGGTGGAGGGTGAAGGGTAGGCTGCTTTAGGTTGCTTTATGTTAGGGAGGACCTTTCTAAGGAGGTAATGATTTGAACTGAGATCTGGGTGATGGCAAGGAGCCATGTGCAGATCTGGGAGAAGAACCTTCCAGGCAGAGGAGCAGCAAATGTAAATTTGGTAACAAGCCTGAAAGTGTGACAGTGAGGTTAGAGCGTAGTGAACCAGGGCAGGGAGCTGGCTTTAGATGAGTTTGGAGAGTTTGGATTGACAGGCAGGGTCACCATTTGGGGTTGTGGATATGCTGCTGGCATCCAGTGGGTGGAGGCCATAGATGCTGCTAAACCTCTTACAATGTGCCGGACAGCTCCCACCAAAAGAATTATCCATCCCTCAATGTCCAAAGCCCCAAGGTTGAGAAACCCTGATCTCTATATAAAAACCCTGATCTCTATATACAAGGTTATAGCATTATAGGCCAAGGAAGAGATTGGATTTCATTGTAAGTGAAGGAGAATCCATCAGAGAACTTGAAGCAGTGGAAAGTCTTTGTGATATTCACATTTCAGAAGATAACTATGGCTGCTGATAGAAACTACTTTGTAGCAGATCAAGGGTAGAAACAGAAAGAGCAATGAGTTAAAAACAATTATTTTGTAGTAGTAGCAGTAAGTATTCCAGGTGAATGGAGATGGGGGGCTTGGTTTAGGGGAACAGCAGTGGAGAATGGAGAGAAATGGAAGGATTTGGGAGGCAGAGGTGATCAGGTTGCTGATGGGTTGGATGTGGGGCTTCCATGAAAGAAAGGAACCAAGAACAACCCTCAGGTTGTGACCTGAGGCAGGTGGACAGTGTAGCTGTATATTTACATGGGGAGGAGGGAGTCTGGGGACAATGAGAAGAAACCAAGAGTTCTCGACATGCTAGACTTGACAAATCTATTAGCTGTACAAAGGGAGGTGTCATCTAGGCTGTTGGAAATGCAGTCACATAAAAGACTTCTCCTCACTGTGCTCCTTTAGAAAATGAGCAATGGCCTTAAAATTCTTTGATCCTTGAGCAATACAGCCTGGAGATAAGGGACTAGATCTGATGGACAGTAGCAGTATCACCTAATTCTCTGTCTCACCGAATTTTCCTCTCAGAGCACCACTATGAAAACAGACAAGAGATGAGAAAATTAGTCCTGTTTTGCAGAAATCGAATTATGCTGCACAAGAACTGACATTCCTAAGGGGCCAGAGTAAATCCGTTGTTGGATAATCACCTGGGAGCATCCCGAAAACTAGGTCTGGGATCTCCCCAGCAGCTGAAGGAGACTAACAAATAAAATCACACTGTGCCATGAAAGGGGCTGTTTGAACCTCCAAGGAGAGGACCTTGGAAGATTATAACTCATGATTCTCACCAGTTTCTTTCCCAATGGCCCAGAGGCTCTGCTCTGTGTCTCCTTCCAAATTAAAGAACGCTGGTCTTGCATTCCTGACAAACTTTGCAAAGAGCTGAAGTAGGTAAAATACCTTGTTTTAAAATTGTAGCAGTTTTCTTGGTATCTGTCCACAGGCTGGGAAGGACTTCTTATTTTGAGGTTATCTGGAGCCGAATGAAATGAAACATTTTTTGGGGGGCCGCGGAATGAGATGATGTGAGAGGAAAAGAAAACTGAGAGTAAGGTTCCTTTTATTTTATTTGATGGTGGAGGTGGGCAGCCTTGGTAGCAGGGCACACACCCCGTCCTCTTGCGTGACTGACTTTCCTGGCTGAGATAGGGTAACGCCCAGGGGAAATAATCTGACTCTGTTTTTGGTAATTAAATGGAGAATGTCAAGTCTCCCAGAGGACAGTTTTTTATGGGGAGGCAGCAGTCTTTGTTTGCAGCTGCTTACTGGTGGAAAAGTAAAATGAGCCCTGTTTTGATGAAGTGTCCTGGAACTAGTGAAACATTTCGTGAAGGGCATTGTCTCCAAGACTTGCTAAATCCATTCTATTGAACCAAAAAGGCAAGTCAAGAGAGAATCTTGGCAGTTAGTTTATAAGAGAGAATGAGAGAAAGAGAGAGAGAGAGAGAGAAAGAATGAGCGTGCGCGAAAGAGAGAGAGAGAGAGAATGAGAATGAGCGAGAGAGAGAGAGACAGAATGAGAGAGAATAACATGGACAAGTAATTTATCAAAAGCTTACATGCCAAGCTTAGTGATATGGATGCAATGGTGAAACAACAGGTCTTGGGCAAGTATTTTAGATTTTTGAGCTATACAGTTTCTGTCACAACTATTCAATTCTGCTGTCATAGTGGAGACTTAAAGAAAAACACACAACATGAGAGCTGTGAAATTAAGTTTTATTCAGGGTCTTACTGAGGACTATAGCCTGGGAGACAGCTCTGAGGAACTGCTCTGAAG
The DNA here is from genome assembly GCF_000442215.2 of Lipotes vexillifer. NCBI lineage: Eukaryota > Metazoa > Chordata > Mammalia > Artiodactyla > Lipotidae > Lipotes > Lipotes vexillifer. The sequence continues at coordinate 2,644,037 of NW_006775554.1, forward strand.
AGGGGGAGGAGATGCTAGTTTATACATGATTTTTTTTTTTTTTTTTGGCTAGGAAATACATGCAGTCAAGCATACATCTTGGTAAAAGATTAGTGCTAATCAGAAAGAACAAATATCTCAGTTTGATGATGTTTGTGCTTTTCTGTATATGGGCAGATGCAAGAATCCGGGGGTCATTGAAATTCTTCTTGAGATATACATCTAACTATCTAAGGGTCTGTTTCTCCAAAGCACAGAGTACCTCATCCTGAATTCCTCTCAGGGTGCACTGTTGGTCGGTGATAGCAGTGGGTTGTGACTTAATCCTTGTGAAACTGGGTGGTGAGCAATGCTCTTTTGTTCTTTTTTTAACATCTTTATTGGAGTATAACTGCTTTACAATGGTGTGTTAGTTTCTGCTTTATAACAAAGTGAATCAGTTATACATATACATATGTCCCCATATCTCTTCCCTCTTGTGTCTCCCTCCCTCCCACCCTCCCTATCCCACCCCTCTAGGTGGTCACAAAGCACAGAGCTGATCACCCTGTGCTATGTGGCTGCTTCCCATTAGCTATCTCTTTTACGTTTGGTAGTGTATACATGTCCATGCCACTCTCTCTGTATGAGCTTACCCTTCTCCCTCCCCGTATCCTCAAGCCCATTCTCTAGTAGGTCTGTGTCTTTATTCCCGTCTTGTCCCTTGTTCCTCATGACCATGTTTTTTGGTTTTTTTTTTAGATTCCATATATATGTGTTAGCATACAATATTTGTTTTTCTCTTTCTGACTTACTTCACTCTGTATGACAGACTCTAGGTCCATCCACCTCACTACAAATAACACAATTTCGTTTCTTTTTATGGCTGAGTAATATTCCATTGTATATATGTGCCACGTCTTCTTTATCCATTCATCCTATAATGGACACTTAGGTTGCTTCCATGTCCTGGCTATTGTAAATAGAGCTGCAAGGAACATTTTGGTACATGACTCTTTTTGAATTGTGGTTTTCTCAGGGTATATGCCCAGTAGTGGGATTGCTGGGTCATATGGGAGTTCTATATTTATTTTTTTAAGGACCCTCCATACTGTTCTCCATAGTGGCTGTATCAATTTACATTCCCACCAACAGTGCAGGAGTGTTCCCTTTTCTCCACACCCTCTCCAGCATTTATTGTTTGTAGATTTTTTGATGATGGCCATTCTGACTGGTGTGAGGTCATACCTCATTGTAGTTTTGATTTGCATTTTTCTAATGATTAATGATGTTAAATATTCTTTCATGTGTTTGTTGGCAATCTGTATATCTTCTTTGGAGAAATGTCTATTTAGGTCTTCTGCCCATTTTTGGGTTGGGTTGTTTGGGGTTTTCTTGAGCTGCGTGAGCTGCTTGTAAATTTTGGAGATTAATCCTTTGTCACTTATTTCATTGGCAAATATTTGCTCCCATTCTGAGGGTTGTCTTTTCGTCTTGTTTATGGTTTCCTTTGCTGTGCAAAAGCTTTTAAGTTTCATTAGGTCCCATTTGTTTATTTTTGTTTTTATTTCCATTTCTCCAGGAGGTGGGTCAAAAAGGATCTTGCTGTGATTTATGTCATAGAGTGTTCTGCCTATGTTTTCCTCTAAGAGTTTTATAGTGTCTAGCCTTACATTTAGGTCTTTAATCCATTTTGAGTTTATTTTTGTGTATGGTGTTAGGGAGTGTTCTAATTTCATTCTTTTACATGTAGCTGTCCAGTTTTCCCAGCACCACTTATTGAAGAGGCTGTCTTTTCTCCATTGTATATTCTTGCCTCCTTTATCAAAGATAAGGTGACCATATGTGCGTGGGTTTATCTCTGGGCTTTCTATCCTGTTCCATTGATCTATATTTCTGTTTTTGTGCCAGTACCATACTGTCTTGATTACTGTAGCTTTGTAGTATAGTCTGAAGTCAGGGAGCCTGATTCCTCCAGCTCCGTTTTTCGTTCTCAAGATTGCTTTGGCTATTCGGGGTCTTTTGTGTTTCCATACAAATTGTGAAATTTTTTGTTCTAGTTCTGTGAAAAATGCCAGTGGTAGTTTGATAGGGATTGCATTGAATCTATAGATTGCTTTGGGTAGTAGAGTCATTTTCACAATGTTGATTCTTCCAATCCAAGAACATGGGATATCTCTCCATCTATTTGTAACATCTTTAATTTCTTTCATCAGTGTCTTATAATTTTCTGCATACAGGTCTTTTGTCTCCTTAGGTAGGTTCATTCCTAGATATTTTATTCTTTTTGTTGCAATGGTAAATGGGAGTGTTTTCTTAATTTCACTTTCAGATTTTTCATCATTAGTGTATAGGAGTGCAAGGGATTTCTGTGCATTAATTTTGTATCCTGCAACTTTACCAAATTCATTGATTAGCTGTAGTAGTTTTCTGGTAGCATCTTTAGGATTCTATATGTATAGTATCATGTCATCTGCAAACAGTGACAGCTTTACTTCTTTTCCGATTTGGATTCCTTTAATTTCCTTTTCTTCGGATTGCTGTGGCTAAAACTTCCAAAACTATGTTGAATAATAGTGGTGAGAGTGGGCAACCTTGTCTTGTTCCTGATCTTAGTGGAAATACTTTCAGTTTTTCACCATTGAGGATGATGTTGGCCGTGGGTTTGTCATATATGGCCTTTATTATATTATATTGAGGAAAGTTCCCTCTACACCTACTTTCTGCAGGGTTTTTATCATAAATGGGTGTTGAATTTTGTCAAAAGCTTTCTCTGCATCTATTGTGATGATCATATGGTTTTTCTCCTTCAATTTGTTAATATGGTATATCACATTGATTGATTTGCATGTATTGAAGAATCCTTGGCGTTCCTGGGATAAACCCCACTTGATCATGGTGTATGATGCTTTTAATGTGCTGTTGGATTCTGTTGCTAGTATTTTGTTGAGGATTTTTGCATCTATGTTCATCAGTGATATTGGCCTGTAGTTTTCTTTCTTTGTGACATCCTTGTCTGGTTTTGGTATCAAGGTGATGGTGGCCTCGTAGAATGAGTTTGGGAGTGTTCCTCCCTCTGCTATATTTTGGAAGAGTTTGAGAAGGATAGGTGTTAGCTCTTCTCTAAATGTTTGATAGAATTCGCCTGTGAAGCCATCTGGTCCTGGGCTTTTGTTTGTTGGAAGATTTTTAATCACAGTTTCAATTTCAGTGTTTGTGATTGGTCTGTTCATATTTTCTATTTCTTCCTGATTCAGTCTTGGCAGTTTGTGCATTTCTAAGAATTTGTCCATTTCTTCCAGATTGTCCATTTTATTGGCATAGAGTTGCTTGTAGTAATCCCTCATGATTTTTTGTATTTCTGCAGTGTCAGTTGTTACTTCTCCTTTTTCATTTCTGATTCTATTGATTTGAGTCTTCTCCCTTTTTTTCTTGATGAGTCTGGCTAATGGTTTATCAATTTTGTTTATCTTCTCAAAGAACCAGCTTTTAGTTTTATTGATCTTTGCTATTGTTTCCTTCATTTCTTTTTCATTTATTTCTGATCTGATTTTTATGATTTCTTTCCTTCTGCTAACTCTGGGGTTTTTTTGTTCTTCTTTCTCTAATTGCTTGAGGTGCAAGGTTAGGTTGTTTATTCGAGATGTTTCCTGCTTCTTAAGGTGGGCTTGTATTGCTATAAACTTCCCTCTTAGAACTGCTTTTGCTGTATCCCATAGGTTTTAGGTTGTCGTGTTTTCATTGTCATTTGTTTCTAGGTAATTTTTGATTTCCTCTTTGGTTTCTTCAGTGATCTCTTGGTTATTAAGTAGTGTATTGTTTAGCCTCCATGTGTTTATATTTTTTACAGATTTTTTCCTGTAATTGATATCTAGGCTCATAGCATTGTGGTCAGAAAAGATACTTGATATGATTTCAATTTTCCTAAATTTACCAAGGTTTGATTTGTGACCCAGGATATGATCTATCCTGGAGAATGTTCCATGAGCACTTGAGAAAAATGTGTATTCTGTTGTTTTTAGATGAAATGTCCTATAAATATCAATTAAGTCCATCTTGTTTAATGTATCATTTAAAGCTTGTGTTTCCTTATTTATTTTCATTTTGGATGATCTGTCCATTGGTGAAAGTGGGGTGTTAAAGTCCCCTACTATGAATGTGTTACTGTCGATTTCCCCTTTTATGGCTGCTAGTATTTGCCTTATGTATTGAGGTGCTCCTATGTTGGGTGCATAAATATTTACAATTGTTATATCTTCTTCTTGGATCGATCCCTTAATCATTATGTAGTGTCCTTCTTCGTCCCTTATAATAGTCTTTGTTTTAAAATCTATTTTGTCTGATATGAGAATTGCTACTCCAGCTTTCTTTTGATTTCCATTTTCATGGAATATCTTTTTCCATCCCCTCACTTTCAGTCTGTATGTGTCCCTAGGTCTGAAGTGGATCTCTTGTAGACCGCATATATACAGGTCTTTTTTTTTTTTTGCAGTATGCGGGCCTCTCACTGTTGTGGCCTCTCCTGTTGCGGAGCACAGGCTCTGGATGCACAGGCTCAGTGGCCATGGCTCACGGGCCCAGCCGCTCCACGGCACGTGGGATCTTCCCGGACCAGGGCACGAACCTGCGTCCCCTGCATTGGCAGGCAGACTCTCAACCACCGCGCCACCAGGGAAGCCCAGGTCTTGTTTTTGTATTCTGTCAGCCAGTCTATGTCTTTTGGTTGGAGCATTTAATCCATTTACATTTAAGGTAATTATCGATATGTATGTTCCTATTACCATTTTCTTAATTGTTTTGGGTTTATGTTTTGGGTTCGTTATTATAGGACTTTTCCTTCTCTTGTGTTTTTGTCTAGAGAAGTTCCTTTAGCATTTGTTGTAAAGCTGGTTTGGTGGTGCTGAACTCTCTCAGCTTTTGCTTGTCTGTAAAGGTTTTAATTTCTCCATCAAATCTGAATGAGATCCTTGCTGGGTAGAGTAATCTTGGTTGCAGGTTTTTCTCCTTCATCACTTTCAGTATGTCCTGCCACTCCCTTCTGGCTTGTAGAGTTTCTGCTGAGAGATCAGCTGTTAACCTTATGGGGATTCCCTTGTGTGTTATTTGTTGTTTTTCCCTTGCTGCTTTTAATATGCTTTCTTTGTATTTAGTTTTTGACAGTTTGATTAATATGTGTCTTGGCGTATTTCTCCTTGAATTTATCCTGTATGGGACTCTCTGTGCTTCCTGGACTTGATTAACTATTTCCTTTCCCATATTAGGGAAGTTTTCAACTATAATCTCTTTCAAACATTTTCTCAGTCCCTTTCTTTTTCTGTTCTTCTTCTGGGACCCCTATAATATGAATGTTGGTGCGTTTAATGTTGTCCCAGAGGTCTCTGAGACTGTCCTCAATTCTTTTCATTCTTTTTTCTTTATTCTGCTCTGCAGTAGTTATTTCCACTATTTTATCTTCCAGGTCACTTATGCATTTTTTGCCTCAGTTATTCTGCTATTGATCCCTTCTAGAGAATTTTTAATTTCATTTATTGTGTTGTTCATCACTGTTTGTTTCATCTTTATTTCTTCTAGGTCCTTGTTAACTGCTTCTTGCATTTTGTCCATTCTATTTCCAAGATTTTGGATCATCTTTACTATCATTATTCTGAACTCTTTTTCAGGTAGACTGCCTATTTCCTCTTCATTTGTTAGGTCTGGTGCCTTTTTATCTTGCTCCTTCATCTGCTGTGTGTTTTTCTGTCTTCTCATTTTGCTTATCTTACTGTGATTGGCTTACTGTGTTTGGGGTCTCCTTTTTGCAGGCTGCAGGTTCGTAGTTCCCATTGTTTTTGGTGTCTGTCCACAGTGGCTAAGGTTGGTTCAGTGGGTTGTGTAGGCTTCCTGGTGGATGGGATGAGTGCCTGTGTTCTGGTGGATGAGGCTGGATCTTGTCTTTCAGGTGGGCAGTTCCACGTCTGGTGGTGTGTTTTGGGGTGTCTGTGGCCTTATTATGATTTTAGGCAGCCTGTCTGCTAATGGATGTGGTTGTGTTCCTGTCTTGCTAGTTGTTTGGCATAGGGTGTCCAGCACTGTAGCTTGCTGGTCGTTGAGTGGAGCTGGGTCTTGATTGTGAGATGGAGATCTCTGGGAGATTTTTGCCATTTGATATTACGTGGAGCTGGGAGGTCTTTTGTGGCCCAGTGTCCTGAACTTGGCTCTCCTGCCTCAGAGGCATAGCCCTGATGCCTGGCTGGAGCACCAAGAGCCTGTTATCCACACGGCTCAGAATAAAAGGGAGAAAAAAAGTAAGTAAGAAAGAAGAAAATAAAATAAAATAAAGTTATTAAAATAAAAAATAATTATTAAAAAAATTTTTAAGTAATAAAAAAAAGAAAGAAAGAAGAGAGCAACCAAACCAAAAAACGAATCCACCAATGATAACAAGTGCTAAAAACTATACTAAAAAATCAAAAAACAAAACAATAACGGACAGACAGAACCCTAGGACAAATGGTAAAAGCAAAGCTATACAGACAAAATCACACACAGAAGCATACACATACACACTCAGAAAAAGGGAAAAAGGGGGAAAAATATATATATCGTTGCTCCCAAAGTCCACCTTCTCGATGTGGGATGATTCGTTGTCTATTCAGTTATTCCACAGATGCAGGGTACATCCAGTTGATTGTGGAGATTTAATCCGCTGCTCCTGAGGCTGCTCGGAGAGATTTCCCTTTCTCTTCTTTGTTCGCACAGCTCCCGGGGCTTAGCTTTGGATTTGGCCCCACCTCTGTGTGTTGGTCACCTGAGGGCGTCTGTTCTTTGCTCAGACAGGATGGGGTTAAAGGAGCAGCTGATTCGGGGGCTCTGGCTCACTCAGGCCTGGGGGAGGGAGGGGTGCAGATGCGGGGCGAGCCTGTGGCGGCAGAGGCCAGCATGACGTTGCACCAGCCTGAGGCGCGCTGTGTGTTCTCCCGGGGAAGTTGTTCCTGAATCACGGGACCCTGGCAGCGGCCGGCTGCACAGGCTCCCGGGAAGGGGAGGTGTGGAGAGTGACGTGTGCTCGCACACAGGCTTCTTGGTGGCGGCAGCAGCAGCCTTAGCGTCTCCTGCCCGTTTCTGTGGTACACGCTGATAGCCGCGACTCACACCCGTCTCTGGAGCTCCTTTAAGCGGCGCTCTTAATCCCCTCTCCTCGCGCACCAGGAAACAAAGAGGGAAGAAAAAGTCTCTTGCCTCTTCGGCAGGTCCAGACTTTTCCCCGGACTCCCTCCCGGCTAGCCGTGGCACACTAGTCCCCTGCAGGCTGTGTTCATGCCGCCAACCCCAGTCCTCTCCCTGCGCTCTGACCGAAGCCGAGCCTCAGCTCTCAGCCCCAGCCCACCCCGGCAGGGGAGCCGACAAGCCTCTCGGGCTGGTGAGTGCCGGTCGGCACCGATCCTCTGTGCGGGAATCTCCCCGCTTTGCCCTCCGCACCCCTGTGGCTGCGCTCTCCTTTGCGGCTCCGAAGCTCCCCGCTCCGCCTCCCGCAGTCTCCGCCCTCGAAGGGGCTTCTTAGTGTGTGGAAACCTTTCCTCCTTCACGGCTCCCTCCCACTGGTGCAGGTCCCGTCCCTGTTCTTTGTCTCTGTTTATTATTTTCTCTTTTGCCCTACCCAGGTATGTGGGGAGTTTCTTGCCTTTTGGGAGGTCTGAGGTCTTCTGCCAGCGTTCAGTAGGTGTTCTGTAGGAGTTGTTCCACATGTAGATGTATTTCTGATGTATCTGTGAGGAGGAAGGTGATCTTCACGTCTTACTCTTCCGCCATCTTGAAGCTCCTCCATTTCTTGTCTTTCTGCACTTTCATTCTTATTTGTTCACAGTAGTATGGAAGCAGCCACAGACATATGGAGTGGAAGGAGTGTGGCTGTATCCCTATAAAGCTTTCTTTTTTAAAATTAATTTTTATTGGAGTATAGTTGATTTACAATGTTGTGTTAGTTTCTGCTGTACAGCAAATTGAATCAGTTATACATATACATGTATGCACTCTTTTTAAAGTTCTTTTTCCGTATAGGTCATTGCAGAGTATTGAGAAGAGTTCCCTGTGCTATACAGTAGGTCCTTATTAGTTGTCTATTTTATATATAGTTGTATGTATATGTCAATCCCAATCTCCCAATTTATCCCTTCCCCCCACGCATAAAACTTTCTTTACATAAATAGATGGCAGACTGGATTTGGCCCATGAGCCATAGTGTGCCAACCCTTGGTTTAGAGCATGATTCTTATATCTCACAGTGTACAAGGGTCATGTGGGAGCTTTGCGATAATGCTGATGGACCCATCTCCAGAAATCCTGAGTGTGGTCTGGGGTGGGCTCGGGCATCACTACTTTTTAAAATCTCTTCAGATAATATACTCTACAGCTAGGGATTAGACTCTGTGGGTTTAGAGTTGTGCTTTTCACTTTGTTATGCAATAGAATCACCTGTGTGTATTAAGAATACTTATGCCTGGCACCATCCTTGGAGATACTGACTTGATTGGTCTGGATATGGTTTAGGGATCAGAACTTTTTTAAGCTTCCCAAGTGATTCTATTGTAAAGCCAGAGTTGAGAGCCACTAGTCCAGAGGGTGGGACAAAACAGGCAATTTCAATACAGTGTAGTAATTGTCTGACAGGAGTGATTTCAACAAGTGAGTATTCACTCTTTGAATAAACACTTATATAGTGCTTGCTGTTTGCTAGCTAGGTTTCTAAGTGTTTATAGATATTAACTCATTTAATTTTCATGACATTTTCTAAGGTAAGTACTACTAATAGCTCCATTCTATAGTTGAGAAAACTGAGGCACAGAGAACTTAATTGGGAACAAAGGGGATGAAAGTGTTTTAGGAAAAACTTCTAGGAAAAGGTGATGTCTGAGGTGAGACCTGAAGGACAGGTATAAGATAGCCAGGTAAATGCGGGGCAGAGGTGGGGAGCAGAGTGAGGAGTGCATCCCAGGTATAGCCTGTGCCCTGGCCTGAAGATGAGAACAGCATGGCTGTAACAGCAAGTAAATTAGGTGACTGGGGGGAAAAGTGTGGTCTGGTTTTGGAGTCCTCAACAAGAGTTTTGGTTTTTTTTTTTAATGCAAGATGAATTAATTCTAGAGATCTGCTGTACAAATAGTGCCTATAGTCAGCAATGCTGTATTGTGCACTTAAAACTTTAAGACAGAAATCTTATGTTCAGCGTTCTTAACACACACACACACACACACACACACACACACACACACAAAGCAAAACAAACAAAAGGACACAAGGAAAACTTGGAAGGGATCAATATGTCTGTTACCTTGATTGTGGTGATGGTATCATGGGTATATATGCATATGTCTCAAACCATCAAGTTGTATATATTCAATATGTGCAGTTTTTTGCATACCAATTATACTTCAATAAAGCTGCTTTTTAAAAAGTTTTTTTTTTTATTGAAGTGTTGGGGATGAAATTGTCTTTAATGTGTGAGTGCAAGGAGTTGAAATGGGAGTTGAGAATGAAGATAATTCCTGATAGAACCTTGACGAAAACAAGAAATTCATGGTGGTAACAAGAAGAAGAGATGGGATTAAGGGCAGGGTTTATTTTATGTTTTTATTATTCAATTATGTAGTTTATTTATTTAAACTGAAGTATAGTTGATTTACAATGTTATGTTAGTTTCAGGTCTACAGCAAAGTGATTCAGATATATAGATATATATATATATATGAATATATATCTATAAATAAAATATATATTCTTTTCAGATTCTTTTCCATTATAGGTTATTAAAAGATATTGAATATAGTTCCCTGTGCTATACAGTAGGTACTTGTTGTTTTTTTATTTTATGTATAGTAGTGTGTATCTGTTAATCCCAAATTCCTAATTTATCCCTCCCCACCTTTCCCCTTTGGTAACCATAAGTCTGTTTTCTATGTCTGAGAGTCTGTTTCTCTTTTGTAAATAAGTTCATTTGTGTTATATTTTAGGTTCCACATATAAGTGATATCATACTATATTTGTCTGTCTCTGTTTGACTTACTTCACTTAGTATAATAATCTCTAGGTCCACCCATGTTGCTACAAATAGCATGATTTCATTATTTGCTCTTGTGACTTTTGTGGTTGTAAGGAACAGAGCTTGCTCAGGAGGGTTTATCAATCAGCACTGCACGCAGAAATCCAAGAATATGTGCTTAGTCTAACACGGATCTTATATTTCTGAAGTATGGAGAATCTAGAGGTAGGCAGTTCAGGGATGATATAGGAGGTACTTTATGAAATGATGAAGAATATAAGCTCTTTCTAGGGATCTGCTTCACCACACTCTGTGTGTAGCTTTTGCCCTCATGGCCATGTGATGTTTACTCAAGCATCATGTCTGATCTCCAGGCAGGAAAAAAGGGCAAAAGATACATGTCAGTTAGGCTTTTCTGTTTTTTTTTTTTTGTTTTTTTTTTAAATAAAAACTTTTTTCCTTGACGCCCCAGCAGTCATCTACTACTTATATCTCATTCACTAGACCAGGACACATGACCATTCTATCTGCAAGAGGGTTTGGGGAGAGGAGTATATTCATTTGGGCATATCTTCCCCCAACAAAATCAGGATTGTGTTATTTAGGGCAAAATGAAGGACACGTGGACAGGCAAATAACAGTGTCACTATGGAAGAATACGCGAAAAATCTCGGGTATCTCAGGTATCCGAGGAACCAAAGGAGAGCCAGGTCTTACAGAGTTTGGAACTGAGGATCAGGCTTCTCCCTTTCTCATGGATGGCAGGGGCTTGCCATCTTCTCCCTGTACTTCCAACCTGTTTTCCTTTCTCTACTGACCAGCTTATTCTGTTTATATTTTGTTTTTAGTTTATAATAACTTTTGCTTACCCATGGATCATACCAATTGCCCAACTTATGAAAGTTCAGCTGCTTCAGTTTCTCAGTTCCAAATTCAGGCAAATATCAGATTGGATACTTTTTTGAGTCAGGCTTACAAACTGTTGGTTATTGGCTAGCCAATGGATGAGCCATCCTGGCTGGACAGTGGACGGACTCACGTGATTTGCATCTTGGCCATACCCTTAAGTTTCCCTTTGAGGGGCTCTGGGAAGAGAGATGGTGTAGAATTTCTACTTTCTCTGGGAAGTAGAAGGTGAGGTCTCAACCCAAGGGTATGCAGAGAAGAGGTGGGTAGGAAAGTTTAGGAGACTATCTGAAACAACTACAGAAAAAGGAAACTTAGAAGATATTCAGAGCAGCATTAAGGGTCCAGTTGAGTGTTCAGATCAACATTTGCAAAGATTCCATTCCTTGTGGTTCTGTGATTTCTTCCAGCAAAGTTCACAGCCTAGTGAAGATGCATGGGAGGCAAATGTTGGATTGATCCAGGGTTAGAATTTTCCCAGGTAGGTGAAAAAATCAGGCATTGATACAGAGGATTAAAAGAAAGAAAGAGAGAGAAAGGTGGGGGGAGAAATAAAGAAAGGAAGGAAAAAAGAAAGGAGAGTCGGGATGATTATCAGCTGTTACCAAAGAGAAATCTTAGAATTTAGTATTTCAGAAGCATGGCATTTCTCATTGGATGGCTACATGGTCTAGGGTGTGGTCATGGGAGAGGATGGACAAAGAGAAGTAGAGGAGAAGGCCATGGATCTGAGAAAGTAAAGGATTTGAAAGGCAGAGGTAGTGGATGTGTTGCTCAAATGGATACTGAAGTCACTTGGGATAGTGACAGGATTTGGAATGGAGAGGAAAATGGTACACCAGGATATGGAGTATTTAGTGAGAGAAGAGGGTGGCTAGGAATGAGTGAGTAACTATGATGTGAAAGTAGCGACAGTCAAATCTGGGCATCATTTTTGATTCGTCTCTCTTCTTCACTGTCCAACTCAACAAATTACCAGGTCTTGTAAATTCGATTTCATAAAAATGTAATCTAATTCATATCTCTTTGTATTTACACTGCCTTCACCCTAGTCCAAGCCACCATTTTCTCCCACATTTACCACTAAAATAACCAACCAACATCCACTTTTGACCCTCTTCAAGTCATTCTTTGCACTGTAGCTGAGTGATTTTTTAAAAAAATTATGAGTCTTATTGCAGCTAAAGACCTTTCAATGGCTTTCCATTGCTCTCGGGATAAAATCTATGTAGGAAATTGTATTTGTGTTCAAAATAGTTGATGTCCCTCCCTAGCAAAGGATTCTACTTCCCTGCCTCTCTGATGTTAGGCTTGGTCGTGTGACTTGAAGGGACTCCTCACCCCCAACCCATGCAAGAGAATTATATATTCCCACCTTATTGAACACAAAAGTAGCCATGTGACTTGCTTTGCTAATGGAATGGCGGTCAGTGTGATGTGTTACTTCTAAGCTGAAGGTTTAAGATCTATATATATTGCTCTTGATTTCTCTCTCTTCCCTTTTTTATGAGGCTGGCACTGGCCCAGATAAAGGCTGATCCATCACGCATGAAGGCAACATGAAGACAAGACCCACAATGGACATATAACATGAGTTGGAAGTAGATTGCTGTTATAAGCCATTGATATTTATTACTACAGCAAAACTTAATGTGGTCTGTAAGGCTCTGAATGATTTAATGATTTGGTTCTCCAGCCTATCTCTCAAACATTTCCCTCTTTACCTGACTAACTGCTAGTTTTCTTCCAGATCCCAGCTTAAATGTCCCTTCCCCCAGAAAAGTCTTTTATAACTCCCCATTTGTGCCGTCCCCCCCAACAGAGGACTAATTTAGATCTCCTATTATTCTACCTCATAACATCTTGTCTGTTTCCTTCATATCACTCAAATGCAGTCTGTAATACTTTTTAAGCATGATTATCTGCTTACCACAGGAGAATGTAAGTTCAGAGAGGACAGAAATTATGTCCTTGTGCCTGGTATACAATAAGAACTCAATATTATTTGATCAGATGGGCAAATCTGAGTCCAAATCACAGGTGAGCACAGAAGCCAGAGACAGCCTGAGGTATCAAATGTGAAGAGGTGGGTGGAAATAAAGAAAAGTATTGTGGAACAGGAACAGGTTGTGGGGAGAGAAGGATGGTGCATGGAGAAATGACCAAAGGCAGAAGGTCACAGGGGAGGGTGTAACTGAGCAGGACCCTAAGAGGCCTTCCCAGAATAGACCCCCACCCATGTCCCCCACCTGCCTTTTGTCTGTAGAAAAATTTTAGTCAAAGAATTAATTTAATCAGAGAAGTGAGAAAATACAGAAAGAAAAAAAAATAGTCAAACAAGACAAATTAGTAATACTTTAGCCATAAACAAAGTCAAGGACTTTTAGTTCCTCCTCAAGGACTATAGATAATATTCAGAGTCCTTTGAGCTGTTTTGCAGATACTGAAACCCCAAACCAGGTGGAAGAAGTTAATTGTACGCTGCCCACACCACTTGGTGTGGACCTCAGACCAGTTGGAACCAGAAGGTTGATAATGCTGACTCCCAATTACCTCACCACCAACCAATCAGAAGAATGTCCATGAGCTGACCACGCCCTGCTCCTTGAACACTATCAGACTCCTCACTACCCGCTCCGGGGTGGGGTGCACAGTGTTGAGGGCACTAGCCTGCTGTGGCCCCCTTTGCCTGGCAAAGCAATGAAGCTATTCTTTCCTACTTCACCCAAAACTGTCTCTGCGCTTCTATTCAGCACCAGTAAACAGAGGTCGCATTTCGGCAACAAGGGGGCCTCTTATAAGATGCCAGTTGCCATTTCTACGGGAAGGGAGGTAGCTATTCAGGGCAAAGGATAGGCTTGTGCACTAAGCTACTATCCTGTTTCTCCTCTTCCTTCTTCTCATTTTGTGATTTCTTATTTCATCAACTTGTTGAACATCTTATAGATGTTGGGTATTACTAGGGATGCAGTTACTAAATAACTTAATTTTTAGTTTCACGGGCTTACCCAACTGAAGAAGACAGACATGAACCCAATAATTTTAAGGGTGATAGATGAATCCTTCAAAAGAAATTCAGAGGCCATGGGAAATTCCGTAGAGGAACAAAGCTGTTTACCTTTCCTGTCTCTGCTTCTACTCTTTCTGTTTGCAGTGCTCTTTGCTTGCCCAGATTTTATCCATTCTTCAAGGCCTCAACTCAGGAGGTACTTTATTTAAAAGGACCATAATCCTGTGGTCAGGGAATTTCTCTACTAACCTACCAATGGTCATGAGATGCTGTGGTCCAGGGTCACTCAAGATAATTTCTGTATTTCTGTCTAGATACTCTTCACCCTTATGTGAAGAATTACAGATGTTTTCACTGGGATGCTGTCAGTACACACTGGGGTGGAGAGAGTTAAGAGGGTATGGGTGGGGTGCTAGCAGCACCGGCTACACTTCCATGTTGCCTCGTATTAAATCCCATAACCAGCCCTTTCTTCTCTGCTCCCTACCCCCCACTGTGTTGTGATGGAACTATATGCCTTTAGTATATTCTACCTTAGCTTGTGTGTTCATGTTTTTCTTTTACTTTCCTGTAAGCTCCTGGAGGCAGGAACCATGTCTGATTCATCTTTTTATCCTCCCCATGGCTTAACAGAAGTCCTGTCACCGAGAATCTATTTACTCAATAAATGTTTACAGAATTGAAATTGTGAGGGATACCACTGCTCCCCAGGCACTGTTAAATCAGGGCCATTCTTTTTTAACACCATCAAAAGATACTGTCATAACATTGTCATTGATTCAGAGAATCCACTTGCAGAATTTTATCCATTAAATTTTTTTTAAAACTTAATCAAAGGAATAGACATACATGGTAATGGGTTATATAATACAGAAGCACTTACGGATAAAAAGAAAAAGTTTCACCCCACCTGCAGTCTTCTCTCCAGTGGCAACTTCTTTCTAACTGTCTGTTTTTTGCCACCAAAACTCTAAATAATACATTTACATCTCTGTTTTTTTGGTTTATCTACTGCAGGCAGTTTTTATTTCTTCTTTTCTATGAAAGATGAGGATTTAGTTCAGGTAACAAACACTCTCCCTTCTGTCTTTCTCTTCCCAATAATTGGTCCATTTGCTTTTAGTTCCTTAAAAATTACCTTTGTAACTTTCTATAATATAGTTTAAATGCTCTTCTCTATCCTCCCATTTCTTATTTCGTCAGTGTTATTTTCCTTCATTCTTTGTAAGATGAGGACATTAGTGTTTCCTTTCCTTTTTCCTTCTGGCTCAACTTACCCTTCTGTCTCCTGTCCCCTGACTGCTACCCTGTTATTTTCATATTACCAAGATGGTTAACAGCTACATTCTGTCCTTCACAGTCAGGTTCTTTGCCAATAGGTTGACACTAAAAGCTAAACACAAACCAGCATTCTCCTTATTACAGTGATGTAATTATCATTCATGCCTGGACCAAGGATTGAGCTAGGACTACATTTTTTCCCCTGCCAGTCTAAAGTCACAGCCCTTGGGTCATTCAAATAAGAATGACAAAAGCATCAAGGTTAAAAAGTTTTTATATTGTTACATCAGTTGTTTAAAATCATGCCACATTTAATTACTTTGATATTTATACCATGACTTTCTTATAATTTTTTGTGTGTGTGTGGTACGCGGGCCTCTCACTGTTGTGGCCTCTCCCGTTGCGGAGCACAGGCTCCGGACGCACAGCCTCAGCAGCCATGGCTCACGGGCCCAGCCGCTCCGCGGCATGTGGGATCTTCCCGAACCGGGGCACGAACCCGTGTCCCCTGCATCGGCAGGTGGACTCTCAACCACTGCGCCACCAGGGAAGCCCAACTTTCTTATAATTTTTAAAGCCTGGAGTTTCTATTTGTCCCTTTACTTGTTGCCAAAAACTTGTTCCTTTATCGAGTCTTCAACTTTTCCATTCTCTCAATTAAATCATTACTGAGTGTATTTCTTTGGTACACCCCTTTTTCCAACACCTTTTGGAAGGAATGGGATGTAGGAGGACTGGGGATACTCTGCCTGCCATGTTGAGCCATAAGCTCCTCTACATTTTTGAAGTTTATTTTAAAAATATAATATTATTAAGTGTGATTGTGACCAAGAATGATTCCAGGTTCTGAATGATCCCCATGCCAGGCCAGGTGACCACTCTCATGCTGGACTTTCTCATATTTTCAATTTTGGTATTCTTTGCACCTTCATTTTCTTATCACTAAAACGGGGATAAGAAATTTAAATGAGGTCACTGGAAAAATGACTAGAAAGCATAATTCTTCACTTTTTTGTGGGGAAAAATCTATATACAAAAGCTATATACAAATTATGTACAAGAGCTATATATAAGGTTATTAAGCTTTTAGGAAAATAAGAATAAATTGGTAGAACACTCCCTGGGAATAGCATAGGAACATTGTAAAGTACACATCATTTTTATTATTTCTGCTATTGTGGTAGTGGCCATTAATTCATGGTCCTCTGTGACGTTCCTTGAATTGGTCTTTTTTTCTAACTATTTTTAAATTTTTTTTATTGGAATATAGTTGATTTACAATGTTGTGTTTGTTTCAGGTGTACAGCAACATGAATCAGTTATACATATACATATATCCACTCTTTTTTTTTACTTTAAGATTCTTTTCCCATATAGGCCATTACAGAGTACTGGGTAGAGTTCCCTGTGCTATGCAGCAGCTTCTTACTAGTTATCTATTTTATATATAGTAGTGAGTATATGTCAATCTCAATCTCCCAATTTATCTCCCCTTGCCTTATCCCTGGTATTGGTCCTTGATATCGGCTTCAGGACCAAGAGTTCCTGGTGACTGAGGATGGAGGCTGGAGCCTCAAGTAAGCTTAGAAGCCATGCTGGTGGGATCTTCCCGACCCGGGGCACGAACCCGTGTCCCCTGCATCGGCAGGTGGACTCTCAACCACTGCGCCACCAGGGAAGCCCAACTTTCTTATAATTTTTAAAGCCTGGAGTTTCTATTTGTCCCTTTACTTGTTGCCAAAAACTTGTTCCTTTATCGAGTCTTCAACTTTTCCATTCTCTCAATTAAATCATTACTGAGTGTATTTCTTTGGTACACCCCTTTTTCCAACACCTTTTGGAAGGAATGGGATGTAGGAGGACTGGGGATACTCTGCCTGCCATGTTGAGCCATAAGCTCCTCTACATTTTTGAAGTTTATTTTAAAAATATAATATTATTAAGTGTGATTGTGACCAAGAATGATTCCAGGTTCTGAATGATCCCCATGCCAGGCCAGGTGACCACTCTCATGCTGGACTTTCTCATATTTTCAATTTTGGTATTCTTTGCACCTTCATTTTCTTATCACTAAAACGGGGATAAGAAATTTAAATGAGGTCACTGGAAAAATGACTAGAAAGCATAATTCTTCACTTTTTTGTGGGGAAAAATCTATATACAAAAGCTATATACAAATTATGTACAAGAGCTATATATAAGGTTATTAAGCTTTTAGGAAAATAAGAATAAATTGGTAGAACACTCCCTGGGAATAGCATAGGAACATTGTAAAGTACACATCATTTTTATTATTTCTGCTATTGTGGTAGTGGCCATTAATTCATGGTCCTCTGTGACGTTCCTTGAATTGGTCTTTTTTTCTAACTATTTTTAAATTTTTTTTATTGGAATATAGTTGATTTACAATGTTGTGTTTGTTTCAGGTGTACAGCAACATGAATCAGTTATACATATACATATATCCACTCTTTTTTTTTACTTTAAGATTCTTTTCCCATATAGGCCATTACAGAGTACTGGGTAGAGTTCCCTGTGCTATGCAGCAGCTTCTTACTAGTTATCTATTTTATATATAGTAGTGAGTATATGTCAATCTCAATCTCCCAATTTATCTCCCCTTGCCTTATCCCTGGTATTGGTCCTTGATATCGGCTTCAGGACCAAGAGTTCCTGGTGACTGAGGATGGAGGCTGGAGCCTCAAGTAAGCTTAGAAGCCATG